>NC_089142.1:80520203-80865203 GCF_009819655.1 Sylvia atricapilla | reverse complement strand
AAAACAACCCATCTGAAAATCAGTGGGATTTCTACATTACCTTGAAATTCAGCAGGGGATTATAAGCAGTGGAGAGCAGAAATCAATGAACACTTTTGTTGTCTCTGTATCAGAATCTCACCAGACCTGATGTCCCATGAGCCCGAAGAGGTGACATGGTGTTACCCAGCAGGCAAGCCCAGCAGGCCTGTGGTGTCACATAGTTACTTCTTTTCCTCCTCTTACCCTTGTCTCAATAGCTGAGGACATCTAGCAGAGTTTTACAGCAGATGCATTTTTCCACTCTCTGGCAGCAGTGTAAAGCACTGAATACTTGAGACAAGGGGAAAATATACCCCAAACCTAATCCCCAGAACATATGTGCCTTGTCAGTAATTTAAGGGCTAAACGCTGGGTCCTTCCTCTGAGGTGACCTAAGGGAAATCTGTCTTTCTCAGTATCTCTGAATCTGATCCTTCACAAGCAGCAGTCAGACCAGAGTGTGAATGTGCTAACTGAGACACGACAAACCCATGTAACACCTCTTGCTGATATTCTGTTATTCTGTGGTTAAGGCTCATGAGGATTTTTGAAAGGAAGTTTATTTTTGCAAGCTGCTGAGTGCTGACTATGACGTGGGGCAGCTTTCACTTAGGCAAATGTCTTAACTTTGGTTAAGGCTCTTGGACAGACAGGCTATTAACGTGGCATTTACAAGGAAAGCCATGTAGATACACTTGGCTTAGGCTATTCAGTGAAAGTGCATGTTGTACATTTTAACAAAAAATGGATGGTTATGGTTTGGCGCAAAAGGAGAAGGCAGCTTTTCCTTTTCCTTTTTTTTTTCCTTAAAACCATTTCAGAGGTCCTGAACAATACTCCTTATAGGTATTATTGCTACCTAAAGCACAGGGCCTGGTATTCAGCACGACAAATCAGCTTTATGTAGTTCAGATGTCTATTTCTGCCACTTACATGAAGTGGATGATTCTGAAAAAGTCAGCAACCATCATAATGAAAATATACATTATGATACAATGTGTCACACAGCACTGAAAATTAATCCTGCTGCTAAAGAAATGGAAAATGCACAATAAACACATTACCTGAAATTAAACCTGGTTCTGACCAAATCTCCAGAGCCTTTAAAGTTGTAACAATGATTTCCTATTTATATGGACTGCGCGAATTCTCAGGTGACTCCCTGTGGAGATCTGTATGAATACTTTTTCCAGAGCTGAGGAAAGGAAAATAGGTAGCTATAATGGAACTGCAGGAGCAGCCAAGCAGTAGATTGATTCAACAGGAGAAATTCAATGTATCCCAAAGGATTTCCTAGGATTTGCTCTCCTGCTGCTTAGGGCACAATTTGCCGTAATGAGAAACTGAGGATTTTGTTTCAGGTGTGTCAAAGCTTGTAGTGATGACTTGAAGGTATAAAGAAAAAGAAACAACTGAAAATCTCTCTTAAATAACGCTTTTTGGTGAGGAGAGAATAACGACAAGCTCTCCAAGGCGCAAAAAAGGTCAAATATCTCATGTAAATAATTATTACCTTAAGAGATACTAATTGGATGCACAGTCAAATCCTTCATCTCCAAAGTGCTGCATTAAACAGCTTGAAAACTATGGTACACTTCAGCAAGCAAAACAGAGAAAGCTTTATTAAATTATCTGGTAAAACTGCACTTGGTCTCACTGTAATCTTTGCTCTCAGAAATGTCTGAAAAAAAAAAAAAAAAAAAAAAAAAAAAGCTCAGTTTTAATTTGTGAAGAACTGAGCTAACAACTTATTAAAAACCCAGCCCGAAACAACTGAGGTTTGGGGTTTTGTATTTATTAAGGAAATATTTAAACATGCAGACTACTCTGCTCATCTGAAGTGTGCCACAATGTAGAACACTGGCAGGATGCATGTATTGCTGCAGTACTACATAAGCCCTGTATAAAAGGTTAAATGGGACATGCACAAAGTGAATTTCACCCTGAAGAAATGTGAAAATTTTTAGGCACTCATGTCCTCCTCTGTGAAAATGAATAGTTCTTATGAACACAGAGCTACTCCACAGCTGTGATGTACCACAGCCTACGCAGGTTTTATCCACGATCACATTTTAGTGAAAGCTCTGAAACACTGTTCCTCAAGTGAGGCCCTGAGTTTTACTCAGAAACAGGCTGCCATATGGAATTTCCTCAGGCAAAATGCTTAATGCTGATGGCATCTCCATTTGATTAGGGAAAATGTGTAACATCTGAAACTTTCATATTCATAGCAGAGCATATTGTTCAGCTCTAGCATACCCCTCATGCTTCTCAGCCTCACACATTGTATTGAAACATCACGTGGTGCACCAGCAGAGAAGAAATGGGTGCTCAAGAAATGGGTGCTCAAAAAAATACCTCACCAAGAATGAACATTCACGTGTGAATGACATTGTACCCGGACACTCAGCACAGGAGTACATTTAGTTACAAAAAATGCGACTATTCAGAACCCAAAGATGTGAGTCTTCTAAAGCTTTTAGAACACAGACCAAAGCAGAAGTCCCTGTCTTTTCTCTACTAGATGACCCAAGTTGCATAACAGCTCCAGGTTTCAATGAATTTCAAGCCTTACCACATGATGTATGATCTCCTAGACTATCCTTCCTTATCAACAAAACACCATCAGTCTCAGAAACTCTTCCAGCACATAGCATAGGAATGAGTACTGACCAAAAGAGAGGAAAAGCAGGTACTTCACCACCTTGACCTCTTTCCAAAATAAGGACCAGGAGCTTTTTAATTTCCAGTTGAAATTGCATTTCTTAGGACCTTTTTATTCTTTCTGTAAAACCTATATATAGAGTATATGGAGAATATACATTATTTCAACCAGCTACCTGTCCCTCACTTTTGCCCTATCATAAAACACTGATATCCTCATGCCAATGGAGCCTGAAATGGGATGTCAGTTTCTGATCAGAGATGGGGCAGCATCTGAACACATGAAAAAGAAAGGAGATAATAATCAGCTATTATTATTACAGTTCTTGTTGTCCTTTTATTTGCTTTCAGCCTGACTGTGAAAGCAGAATGAGCGTTCTGCCTCATTCCCTAACCTAGAAAGCAGTGCAAGATATACACAAGAAATAAAAACAGTAAGAAGCATCAAGATGAAGCACAGTCTTCACTTTTAATGAGACAGCCAGCTCTCTCCCATCTTTGGAACCAGCTGAACCAATTACATCCCTTACCTGTATGGTTCCAGAGTCCTGCTGCCATAATGCAATGCTTCGTCCCAGGATTCAAGGTTAATACAGGCGTCCATGACACAGTCAAGCATTTTCAGCTGATAGATATTTGTATCTGGTAGATGACCCTCGTTGCTGCTCAAGAGATTCTGACACCTTGCCAGAACACGCTTCCACTCTGTTATCGGCCTTAGTTAAAGAAATATATTTAATAAAACAAAAAATACAACTCCTAAACGCTGCTTAGCAAAGAGTAAGAGCCTCAAAGCATTAAAATAGAAAAGCTGCCATCATTCCAGACTCTGCTACAATTCTTGAAAACATACTTGAATGCTGAAGTGGTAGCTTAGGTAACTGCACTTTGTTTACATGTAGCAAAACAATTTCTAAAGAAGGCATTCTTTTAGCAATAAATGGTAAGAAAAGATGACAAATTCCAAGGATATTTTAATATATAACAGAAATTCAAATAACTTTTATTTAGGTTGGGAAACATTATTTACTTAAGATACTCCAGTTCTTAAAGCCAAGGGCATGAGTCCATGGAAATGTGTTTTAAAAAGCCCCAGCAGCTAGAGAAAAGAATTAAAAAGATATATATATATGTATAATATAATGGCTCATTCTTTTACGCTGCCCAAAGTTTTTTACTTAGAATTCTCATGAAATTAGAACCTTTTTTTAAAATTAATTAATTTTCTCCTTGAAACAGTCAGGAAGAGCACTGCAATTTCTTTTTTTATTCATGTACAGCTGCATGTTTCATGCATGAGAAAGAAAAAGCATCACAGTTTTGATGTCTGACTGTAGTTCACAACCAATGATCTTGGCAGTAAAGGAGATTTTTACCTCCAATGCTACAACAAGATCTTTTGTGAGTTTCCTCAAAGTTATCTTTGAGGAAAGATAACTTTGCATTCACTTTATTTGGATATTCCTTAGCAAAAATCACTTTTTTCATTACATTCTACACTGATTTGACTTCTCTGTGAACCGGATTCTTCTCTCTCTGACCACACCTAATCTGAACCCCCAAACTTGCATTTTTTTAAATTAATATTACCATCTGTGATTGTACCAGATTGTTCATGGGAGTCCCAGAATGTAAGCAGTCTAAACACCAAAAAGATACCACTTCATAAGTAAGAAAAAAATGAAATAAAAAAAATTAGACTTAAAGCAAGAGAAGTGAAAACATTGATTGCATTAAAGCCCTTTCCACACAATCAGCTCAAGGAAGTCCAGCTGTTATCTTCACAAATTATTCCAAGTACTATTCACACTAATCCAGCAATAAATTTAAAGTGTACAATGACAAACCTGTGATGAAGTAATTAGTCCGTCTTGAACATGGGAATATTTACATACTTAAATTTAAGAATGTGACCACCATGGGCCAGGATTTATAGCATGCTTGTTACAAGGCTAAACTAATTATTTGTGAATTGCTCTCATGCCCTTGGATGGAAAGAGCCATATAAGGGAAGGAATGTGTTATTATAAAATTGCACCTTAACCTTTATATCTTTGGCAATCATCCATGTATTCTTTACAACTGATTAAGGACAAAAAACCAGAAGAATGAGGGATGTTATTTCCACTTGATGCAATTTTTGTAGAAAGTAAAAACCACTGACATTCTTGAAAGATTACCATTTCAGCTGATGCACAGTGTGTCTGCTTTTACTTCTCATTATTCTGCTTTCTTCACTCACTAGCATCTGATAGCAGATGTGCTATATAACAAAACCTCTTGGGATCAAATTTGCAGGTATGTAAAATTGCAAACTAAAACATGCCATCAGCTGCAACAGTACCAAAGTGCTGCCTGTCCTGCATCTGCCCAGGAGTAGAGGAGGACTGCCCCAAGCAGCTCTAACTGTAAATTTAGCAACACAACACTGCACCAGCTGCAATCAGTAGGTCAGACTGTGGGAGTCACCAACTTTCTTAACTGTAGAAATCGTTGGTTTAATTTGTTAAAAAAATATTACATTTGCAGGAATTAATAACTATGTGCCCCAGTCTGCCAGGACTGTTTTCTACTCATTATTGGCAAGTGGAAAAAAGCCAAATTCCCTCTCCAATACTGCACTAACCACTGCAAGTCAGTTTACACTGTTATTGTGGTGCAGTGGAAGGAAAGATGACACATTTCAAATAGTGCATGACTGAGAACAGAAGCTGAACAGACGAGAATATATTTTTCCAACCAGTCCTGATACTTTTTATTACCATGCATTTGATTAATTTTTAGTTATCAGTTAAATCAGTAATCTTAATTAAAGACACTTGCAAAGTACATTAATGAAATTTCTCCTGCAATTAAATACGGGAACATTGAATAAGACCAGTATTTTGACTGCAGAGTTTAAGAACTATTGCTACTTCAGGTTGCCTATTTAACAAGCAGGTTGAAATGTGGATCCTGAAGATCTATTTAAGTACTGTCTGTTTCAATCCAGTGACTACAGAGGAAGTTAAAACTAACTAGAAACTACGTGTGATTTAAAAAAAAAAGTGAGATAAATGTTTCCCCTTTGCTAAAAAATTAATCTCTCTGGATCAGAAAGATAAAAACTCAGTGTAATGGGTTAGGCTTTTTGTTACTGTATAAATTGTGATCACTTGTTTGAAGCCTGGAATATGACTATGCAAACTTGTTTTTTGTGCTGCCAAAAAGGAGTACTGGATGATTAAATTCTTTCTAGCCTGAGAGAAAGTCCATGTTTCTGAAAATGGTAAGGCATCTTGCCACAATAGACCAAATTCCCAGTCAGGGAAATTCCACTGAATAGACCAAGATAAGAGAGACATCAATAAACTGTATTATTCTAGTAAAAAGTCTCCACCTCTCTCCTGCTCATCTTTTCTTGGTTGCTGCTGTTCACCAATTTCTTTAATTGGACTGAATATCTACGTGACAGCCATTAGACTCCAGTTCTGTTTCTTAGTGCAAGATCATTTCATTCAATTTGCCTAATTATCAATTATTATTATATCTTATTATATCTTATTATAATGATGCTATAATATCTGCTGTGAACCTGTCTGTGATTATTTCCTCGTTATTGTCATTGCTGTGCAAAGAATGAGAACCTGTAAATTTCACACTGAGAGTAATGCAACAAAGAATTAACAACATTCCAAATTAAGCTTTCTTTCATTTAGAAGTGAATTTATATGAAATGGTGGGCTGTGATAGCAGAAATCTAAATTGGAGCCAAAATATCCCTTCACGTCCTCGGTAGTTACTGTCCCTGCCACGAAGCAGTTCCATTCCAAGTAATCAGGGACTATTATTGATACAATTAAGAATTTTACACATTTTAAACCTCAAATGAATTAAAAAAAAAATACATTAAAAGAAAGTAAATGTACGGAAACCAATCTCAAGAGATGAACTGCAAACTACAGGGATCTTTTCACAACTGAATGGCAGACTGCAGCCTATCACTGAAAGGATACCTTCTTTTGATTTTGGATATCTCACTTCATTTACAGCATCTTTGACTTCTTTCCAGGCATGCTCTTCACCAGCCAATTTTTCAGCATCCTGGTTAATAGAAACAAATGCATATAATGAGAAAAAAAGTAAAATGAGAATATGCAGTAATGATGGAAAACAGGGTAAAAGGCTACTTGTAGAGACTGCATTGCTGTTTTTTGTAAACACAAAAAAACCCATTTCACCTGGAATTCATACTCACCCTGTTTTTGTAAGCAAATGAGATTATATATATAAAAAAAAAAAAAAAGAAAGCAAACTTGGAAACATTAAACACTCAAATGAGATATTAAATTAGCAACAAGAACTATGATCAACCAGAAGAAAAGAAATAATAGCATGTTTTTACTTTCAAAATGCACTGAGGAGATCAATTTCTTTCAAAGACCTGCTACCTAAGACTTCCCTTAAGCACACTGTAAAAGGATTTAGCAAATAATTTTGATTAACCACATGGTGATTATAGAGACAAACAATGAGAGTTTAGCTTCATTCATTATAATTATAAACATGAGGTTACAGAAGTCTACGACTCCGAAAAAAGCTGAACTTTCATTTAATAAATCACTACTATTTCTTCCCTTGTCCATTGGATTCTACAAACAGCTACATTTTGCTATCACTTTTTCATAAAGAAAGCAAAAATGATTAATGGCTACAGCAGTGAAGCAGAAGTTTCCCATTTCAACTATCTAGTGGTGACTAACTGAACCTTAGGCAAACCACTTGGAACAAACGCATTAAAGCATCTACAGATGCAGTTAAGCATCTTGTGGGATTTCCAAAGGCATCTAGTTCTTCAATTTCCATTGCTACAGAACTTAAATACCTTTAAAAATCTGCCTGCAATACACTGCAGTTCATTACCACTCTCTCCTTATAAAAGGCCCTGCTACTTTGCATAAGGCTTTTTTTAAGTGCAAAGTCTTGCAGGAATATTTTTACTTCAGTTCTAGAAAGACCAGCCTTCAGCAGGGGTAGAGGCCTGCAGAGGAACAGAGAAAGTGTGTTAAAATCTAACCAAGCACTTTGAAACCAACAGATGCTCACCAGGAATCACAGAAGTATATGCAATGAAAAGCCCATGATCTGTAACTGCTTGGAATTGCATCATTTTCTTGTTCCACTGCTCCTCATTTGCCATAAATTCAGAAAAAAAGTTTACAGTGAGAATCAACACTCAGTTTCACATTTAATTTGCAATTTTGCCTTTCCATCTGCTTCATGAAACACCAGACCTTTGTAGATTCCTGGGATAATTAAATCAAGATTAAATCAAGGCTGTTCTCAGCTGCCCTACCCTTCTGTAGGGCCTTACAAGGAGGCTGGCCTGACCCCCACTACATTTTGAACATAAACTTCCCTTGCAATCAGTTCCCTGATCAAAATGATCACCTGGAAATAGTTTTGTTCAGAGCTGAATTTGCCACCAGCAAACATAAGGTGAATGTTGAGACAAACCAGTTCATACCACAGAAATTATATCAACAAAGTGAATGAACCTGCCCAGCCCTCTTCTAGCTTTACAGTAGATGGACACTGAATCTCTTACTGCCAATGTAACCTCTACTGATTTTTATGGGACTACATCTACTTCTGAACACAGCCAGTTAACCTGACACAATCTCTTTAAAATGCCTTTGTGGATCAAGTGCTGCTCATTTACTGATCTAAAAAATAAATCCAGCCTATGAGATACTAATAATGATGTCTGTTAAAACTTCCATTTAAGGAGCTACCAAACCAGAAAAACTGTTTTAAGTTATCCTTTTTCACTAGCCCAAGTATCACCCATAGTGTTTCTCTATCATGTTGTAAGCCTAGCAACTAAAACCTCAGAAGGCCAGGAACTGAGAGAGATTTATAAGTGAAAGAAGGAAAACAACTATGCAGCAAGACAAAAGACTTAGGGCTAAATTTGTACATAGCAAGACTGATGGAAGAATGACTAAAGTGTTCATTCAGATGGGATTAATCTTTGTCTAGTGCAGCTTTTTGAGTTATTGTTGTTTTCTAGCATTTAATTAGAGGCATAAAGCAGGGCAAGGCTGGGGTTTCCAACTTCACACTAGTGCAAGTCAACAATGGCTTCATATCCAGGTAGAGAATAGAGATTGTCTGTTGGACCAATAATTTCCCAGCCCTCTCTGCATTCATGGACTTCATCCCTTTTGTATGAGAGTTTAGGGCAGAGGGAGCTGGGCAGGATGCCTGGCTCTGGGAAAAATTTCAGTCACAGGTTTCAGTGAGACATTTTCTGTGTTCTCAAGATGAGGCATTTTAGGGGCTGGCTGATATAAGGACAAACAAAGATATGGCTAGTTTGGCATTTTACACTTCTACTGTTCTTCATCATATTTCCATACATGAAAGAAGTCCTGTCCTCCCCTAAATGCTCTAGTTCAAGGTATGGAGGCTGTTTCCAAACAGGCAGCCAAGCAGGGGCTGCCAAACAACCAGAAGAGGTCACTGGGAACACTGCTTTCCAGCTTAATAAGCTTTCTCCAGGTAACTTGTTTCTCTCCTTTGGAAAACACCTTGAAAGTCATGGCCATGTGGAATGATTAAGCCAGTTAAAACCACAAAGCTGCCTTGGGCTGGAATTATGAAAATAATTGACATGATTAAAAGTTATACTGAATGGTTTAATTCAATCTAAGAGCAAGGCAATAACAGCTAGAGGAGATACAGCTTTCTGTGCAGTAACACCCTTTCAAAGCATCTCTTTTGAGAACATGTTCCCAGTCAAACTCCAGGTGTGCAGAGCTGCCAACAATAAAGACAGACTTTTTCCATTTATAGAAAAGTTCACCAGCTGAAGAAAAGAAAAAAAAAAAAGAGGCTTTTGAAAAAGAAGGAAGAGCTGGCAATTTCCGCCTAATTATTTTCCTTATTTCTATCTCTGACACTAAACACAAAAGTTTGCTTCTCAGAACAACCAAATATTTTTGTCTTGGTCCTAAAAATAATTAGACCAAATAACCTAGTCACAAAAAGTTAACAAAAGAGAGAGAAATAAGAAAACTGGAGTGTATCTGATGAGGGGTGTAATCTGTTTGAAGACTGGTCAAATATAAAATGATCTGCAGTTCTAGCTTTAAGTGATAGAAAGTTTTATTATAAAAGCATCATCTCCTTAAACAAGTACAGACATCAGACACCACAAAAATAAGTATTTGAAAATAATAGCCTTTCTCTAGTATTCTCTAGTTCCATTCTCTAGTATTTCTATCTAAGAATTACTTCTCTACCTGTCTTTTCTGCTACTTCAGTGTCCTGAACACATTCCATCCTTAATGGAACTCTTCTTAGAAAGGAGTGTAATCTATGAAGTACAGATAAATGCTTCTCCTTCCTTCCATTTCCTTCACACCAATCCTTTTCCCCATTAGTCATCTGTTTCTTATACTTCCTAAAAGTGCTCCCTGCCTATCAACTTCACTGCTTTCACACACTGTGTTAGCAATCACTGTTCTTTGTGATCCCAGAATAAAAAATCCCGATTGCTAAAAGATTCCCACATGGACAGCATGTCCTCTGAGAGAAGATACTCCTCCTACCAAGGCAAGCACATGCTGACCAGTAAGCACCATTGCCCCCTCCCCAAAAGAGCTCCCACAGCACCCATCTGTTATGCACTGCACCTCCAAAACTCTCCTGACCATTGGAAAGATTGATTAAGGACTAGTTCTCCTTTCATATTTAGGTCACAGTATAGTTATAAGACATGGATTTTCGATCCTCTCTACAAAGTTCATCTTTCTCTTTCTCCTGGGTGGAGGTAGAGAAACAAGCCCAACATTCTCCTCAGAAAGGAAACCATGAAGCACTCCTCACCTCTCTTGAGAGAAGGCAGAAGTGGTGGCTGGAAAATCCAAATGGCAAATAACCCCTATACCTATTTAACTCCTTCTCAGCATTCCTCCTATTTGAAGTATATCCAAGGGCATCTCCATTATATGCCTATTTTCAGTGTTCAGGTATCCAGCCCCACATAGGTAGAAATAAGCAAAGCTTTATAGGAGGTGTTGGATTTCCAGGCTATCCTGAGACAAGGGAAAAAGAAGGACCAAAGTTTTTCCTGACCAGTATCTGGTCTTCTAGACATACAAATGGATTAAAAGAGTGCAATGTAACAACTAGCAAATCTATTTTACAAAGGAAAAAAACCACATAAACCATAGATCAAACAGAAATTAGGGGTCTAACAAGAAATATTATCAAATATGATATTTTTGCAAGACTGAAAAAAATCACAGTAAATAATAGCTTTTTCTGAGCACAAAATCTATTACTAAATACTACTACTACTACTACTAACCTTTGTGTGACAGTAGCAGTTAATCCTGTTCTGTCTTTTTGTGGAAGTTTTAACTTTTTAGTTTTCTGAACTATAATACTTTAAAAAGCTGTGGATACCTCAAATACCTAGACATTTCATAGAAATTGTTGTCCATTGCTTATGATTTGCCTAATTTTTAAAAATTTCTAAAAATTTAGGCAACTACTGATGTGCATCTAAACAGAATAGAGGAGCTATTTAAATTAGAGCATGACATTGTAGAACAGATCTCTGACACATTGTACTCTGAAAGCAAAAATAATTATTTCCTATTTCTAATTCTATTTAAAAGTGCAGGAGCTACTGAATGTTTGTTTCCACTAAACTCAGTAATTCATTTTTCTATGCTAGACAGCAAAGAAAAGCATTAAATGAGTAAAGACACTGCACATCTTCTGAAGTTTCCTTTTTAGAAAGATGAAGAAAAGCATCAGTGAGAAAATGTGATATGCAAGCTGTGATATTGCAGCTATACTAAATTTCTGACATGAGTTCTTCAGAGCAAAAAGGGCATGAGAGCCTGCCAGACAATCACAGGTGGAGGCAGCTACAGACACAGCAAAAGAAAGCACACTTCAGTGCTTTCCCAAAATAGGTGAGGTCATCTACTATGAAACATTTTCTGGATAAAGTTTAAACTCAGAATCAAAGACTTCTCGTCTCTTATCCTGAGGCCTGTGGTTTGCAGAAGCCTACAGCTTCAGCAGAGGATTCACTCACCTCCAGCCTTGTGAATGAACTTCATTAACAACGACCAGTATGTGAAATCATCAGTGCACGCTGCCCTGTCATAACTCAAGATTTACAGGTGATTTCTGAATTTTTAAAAGCTTCCTTGCCCTGCTCCATGAAAAATAATGCCAGGTTCACAAATACCAGTTTATCTATCCTTTGCAACCCACCAGAAGCCTTGTGTTTTCTGTCACATGGCTCTGAAGAGAGTGGCTGGGACACATGGCAATTCCAAAGCTACTCTATTTGCAGACAAAAAAAAACACAACCCAATGTAGTGCTCCCTTCAAGACTATTGGGACAGGGTGAACCTCAGCTTCTGAACAAATTGTATTTGTACTTTTTATTTCTGAATTCTCAGAGTAAAATACGGCACAGTAGAGCTGGATGCCATATTGAATCTGTGCAGTACATTGCTCAGTATTAGGCAGGCTGCATTCCCTCACACAATCAATACCAGCTCTTCATGGATTACTGACTCTGTTGTCTGGAAGTGCATAAGAACTGCACAGGCTAGTAAGCACTCTAAATTGTATAGGTATTGGAAAATTTAGCAGTTCTTCACACCATTCATGTTTAAGTGCTCTACTTAGTGACTGAGATCAAGATGAAGGTTTCCGAGACCCTTAATACAAACACCTTCACAGAGCAGTATGAATAACCTTCCCTTAACATTATCCAACTCAGCTACAACATTACTATATTTACTCAGAAATTTAAAAGTGATATGAAAAACAGCTGTGGGAAATTTATTAAAATGAGATGCTTTCAATAAAGAGAAAATGAAGATCAGCAAGTCTATTTAAAGAAATCAGTTTTATTTAAGAAAATTAAATGGGACTAATATAAGTCCACCTTAGATTTAATTAAGACAAACTAATAGGTAAGAGGGGCAAACAGACAAACAATTCTTAACCTCTACAGCTGGAAGTCCAATGTGCGTCAGGTCCACAATTCTGCACAGCAGAAAATAGTAATTTTTGTCAGTCATGCTCCATTTTTCTTCACTGCAATCCCATTTCAACTATTAATTTCTGTGATTTTTTTTTTAGACACACATATTTTTAAACAGCCTTTTCAAAGATAACTGTGTCTGTATTTTGTACCATACACAGGCAATTCATAAGTGTTTTATAGTGAAGAAAATTGACATTCTTCCTGCTGACTTCCCTGTTATATATATCCAAGGGTCACATTAGACTTCTTTGCCAGAGGAAAACACCACGTTTCCCATTTCTGTTCAGACACCCACACTGAGATTCATTTGATCAAATGTAGATATTTGGGCCACCCTTCTATATGACAAAGAAACACTATCTGGGTGCAATTTTTATTACCCTTAAGCAGGCTTCTAAAATATGTCAGATGAATAACAAAGTGTGTTCGTTCTTCTCCATTTTATCCATAAAGAAACTCTAGAGCAACCAGCCCAGATGATGACATTTATCCTGTACTGTCTGAGATACAGTGTAATAAACTGTAGCTGTAGATCCCCCTTTCAGATGCAGAACATGTGCTCCACCTTTGCAGTGGTGGTGCATTATATTTCAATAGGTCTAATTTACCAGCAATTCCAGTTACTCTGTATTATTTACCTGTTCTCAGAAACACTTATTATTCTCCCAGTCTTTGTCATCCATTAATTTTACTGGCAATGATTTTGCAATTACTTCCTCTTCATTAATGAAAGTGCTGTGTACTGTACAAGCAGGGTTATTATAGACACATTTTGGAATTATTTGGTAAGAATTATATATAACTGATTATTAGGGTGATTAAATATTTAAATGTATTGTCTGAATAACCTTTAGAGTGCATATATATTTAGAGTGTGCACATATACAAATTCCTGTAGTAAGAGAAAATACACCAAACAAAGCTCAAAGTTTTCGTTAGCCTTGAACATCAGAGCCCAACAGAACTTCTTTAAGCCAAATAATGCTCACAGATCAAGTGTTGTTATTAGAGCTTTTCTGTTTTACATCCACTCTTTGTGATAAAAATCTCAACAAATAATATTACAGGCAGCGTTTTCTCTCTTTAAAAGCAGTATAAAAGGATGCTAGGCTACTTAGCAAGAAAGCAAGATAGTATCTAAAGACAGATTTGTCAAAATCTAATCAATACACAGGGCTAAGCAGCTAAACTACATCATAATATCTTGCTACCTGGAGACTCCTCAAACAAAAGGCACACGTGTTTAATGCATGCTGAAGTAATTTCAGTTAAGTGTAGGTCATTCTGGTTCCTGACCAAAACATTTACCATACTTATTTTTGAACTAGGTCCGTTAGATACTACAACTCTTTTTGGAGTCGTAACTGCACAGGGGCTACCCTTGTGTCACACACAGCTCAGACCCCTGGGGATGACTGACCCTTTGCAGGCACAAGACCTCAGTGCCTACCCCCAGTCAGGATGATGAACAACAGCACTGAGTTTTGTGTCTGTGACAGCACTGCCTTTATAAACCTCCCTGTGCCAGGAGCTTGGGGCTGACTGCACAATTCCCATCCATGCTACACAGGTTACAAGCAGAAATAAAAATTGATTGGACAGTGGGAAAAGCACAATAACTAGAAGTTCACTATTTATCAACTCATAAAAAACAGAAGTGAGGAAAAGCAAAGGAAATTACTTACAGCTCAGCATGAGTGAAAGAAGGCCTTATGCCAGATCACCCAGAAATTCTTGTCTTGTTTGTAATTCCATTGTAATTTCCATCATCAGTACAAAAATAAACCCTGGGTGCAGTCCATTTACCTGAGCTAGGATACTGTTCAGCCTAATCCCTAGCAACAGGGAGACTGGCATCTCACAGACTTAGACATTACACATTTGTTAATGCAATCTCTAGGTCTCTCTTAGCACACAAACTGACAGCTACAAGGCAAATCTTCTTTATTCCTTAATTCTGCAACCTGTGGAGATATGGAGTGCCACTGAGTGCATTTAGTGGCTCAGAAGAGATCTGTAGGTCCTAAATCCTCAGTTTTCAGTTATTCACAATGTATAATCCAATCCACATTCATCAGTTCACTGAAATATGCACTTAAGTTTAAAGGCATATATAAATCTCATTTAAGTTAATATCTATGCAAATGACGAAATACTTCACTAAGTGGAAGCGTAGTTACTAGTGAAGTTCAATAAATGCTTCAGTGATCTGAAGAACTTGTGCCCATTGAATTATTGGTTCTCACTGACTGACATTAATTTAGATACAATTTTTGAACACTAATATCAAAACAATTTAGTATCTTAATGCATGAGATGCCACATGATAAAATTGTAGCCATGATAATTCTGTGCTTTTTAATGTACACTGCAAAGTAAAAAAATAGTACTTCCTTCTGCATATGCTTTCTGAATGAATGGGTGTGAAATGTAGTAAGTTGGTTGTTTAGAAAAGAACATGAAACATACTTAAGATCATACATAGTTAATCAATTCACTCTACACCTTGAAACACTTGCTGAATCTCAAAATTCCTAGAGCACTGATAGAAACTGGTTGCCTAACTCACTAGTATGCTTCTTGAATACTTAGCATCCATACTCAAATCCACACTCTCCAGTCTCCAAGTTTTTTAAGGTCATTAATAAAGGAATTTGAATTCATTTTTTACAACTGTAGCTCCTTGAGTGAGTACAATACCTGGAGTTTCCTGCTCTAGAATTTTGCCAACATATTTGACTGCTGACTAGATTAATGTTAGTTTAATATCATCAAAGAAGAGGTTTTCAAATACTTTAAAAACATGATGTATAGTGTTTTAGTAATTTCAAGAACTTATTTGGAGAGTTATTATTGACTATCCCCTAACTAACATCAATTTAAAACAGTATAAGGTTCTTCCAAGCTTTAAGGGAAGCAGCCAGGAACACTCCACAAGGCAAATGAATGCTTGAATCAGTTGCCAATACCTTCCTAGTACTCTGTTGTTTCTATTCAATAATACAAACAAATAGGTAATGTTCACAAAAAATAGGAAAGAAAGTGCAAAGGACATTCTCTAAAATGTCATAATGTCATGGAAACTATTATGAGACCCTTGAATATCTCTCAGGACCTTTATTTACTGTTTGGATAGCTATCCTGCAGCTGCTTCCTGCTGACTGCCAGGGTTAGAAGTACTTACATGTCTTGGCAATCAACAGTGATGGGCCAAGGTGGCTCAAAGCAAGGAGAGGTAGCCTACATCACAAAATGTGCACTGAAAATTACACATCCGGACTTAAAACAACTGTTTATGGGACCTGATGCAACAACATAATTTGGTGATACATAATCTACACTGGATTTCCAATTTCCCAAAACAGTTCACAGTACCAGTAATCTATTTCTCTATGTCCTGGTAAGTACTCTCCTCTAAGTACTTCACTCATTGCTTGAAAACAGACAAATTGTTCTAAAATATTTTTCCCAGTCAGATGGATGAGTGCTGCCCTTCCAAAAAGCTACCTCATTACTTTCTTTTTAACATTCCTTTTGCAGGTCAGGGTTTGGGGGCCGGGGAGAAGCAGCTCACTTCATAAGGACTCCCACCTTCATCAACCAAATACAGTATAGTAGCTACAGAACCTCACAGTATCTTTCTCCACTATATAAAATGTCTATAGATTCAAAGTACTGTATCATTAGAGAGTAGCTGAAATCACATCTAAAGCTCTGAAGGATTTCTTTAGTATATGGGAATGATGCAAGGTTTACATAAAATTATACACTAGAAATACTTTAAGAGTAAAATTATTGTTGTTGAGATATGGTCAAAGGAAGTGCAGGAGCTTTACTTTCTGTCCAACACTAAGACAAAGATTCGTACCATAATCAATATGACACAGCAATATATTTTTCTTAATGATGGTGTTCAGATAAATCTTGGGCAGAAATGTGACACATTGTTTTACCACAGTCCCCAATTCAAATCACTGTTTATGGTATAATCAACAGCTTTCATACAACACACTGAGCAATCCTGTGGAAAACAGCAGGACATCCTGCAGTGGGTCAAAAAAATTACGCAATCCTCTGCTGTAACTCTCTGGAGTTAGAAGGCTGGAGTACATACAGCCTTCTAAAGCCTGCCATCTTTTACACACAAAAAAGTTTCTCTTCATGTCTTAAAATACAGCTCACAAATACAAAATTTATAACTACAGCTTTAGTTATTGCATTGTTTGACATTAATTAAATTATGGCAAGAAGCTGATATGGCACATTGCTTATCATAGCAATTTTTCAAGCCAAAGCGTTTAGTCTGCATTTTTACAGTTTCAAAAGTTAAAGGCTTCCTTGTTATTCAAATGAGCTCATTCTTGCTTTAATGCACCTCAGAGAATATTAGTTAAGGACTGGAACAGATTTAGGCACTGAAGAGCATGATTCTCTCTTTCTCAATCTATGATGTTTCCTATGAATTCAGCCAGAACTTCAAACTTTGAATTATTACACTGTCAATAAGCAATTAGAATGAAGTCGTGATACCTGAAGACCTCACCACAGGGTTCTAAATCAGTCAATCAGTATATGAAAAATAAAATTTGGCTTGCAAAGAGGGTCTAAAAGTTATAGAGGCAGCTGGCAGGAAAGGCATCTCTCGTAATTTAAATAAGCCTAGAGTGAAAGATGCACTTTCACAACATGGCATGGGAAATAGCCATGTGAGTCTTTCTAGTAAGGTTCACACTGAGATATACTAAAGAACAACTCATCCTTTTTTATGTTAATTGTATAATGGGCATTTCAGTATTTAATTTATGGAGGGAGATATGAAATAGGGCTCCACATTACTTAACAAAGGTCACAAAACAAATAGCAGCAAAAGAAAACAACCCCCACCGTTTACTGGATGGGGAACATATTGTTCATGAAACAGGAAAATCTTTAAAATTCCATGTTCCATGTATGTACCTCTGCACATACCTATGCATACAACAGTGCTTTTCCCATTCAGATCTGTGTTTGTGCAGTGTAGGTACACACCCACCCCACCACAAAAAATCATCACAGTGAAATGGAACACAGAATATGCTGCTTTTCCAAGAGAGGGAATGGTTTAGTCATAGATTTAATGATGGGTACATTACCAGATTGAAATCAGGACTACTAGATTAAACTTTTCCCAGACTTTTTAAAGCTGTTATTGACCCATATAGGGTAAACCCATGATCATACTTATGGGCTCAGTGTGCACAAATCTGCTTAACACAACCAGTCATTATTCCTCTCCTCTGATTAGAATTTTCAGAAAACCAAGACAACAGGCACTGCAATTAAGCTAATCTTTACCAAGCATTTACACCTACTGTATTTGCAGTATTTATTTCTAGTGATTTCTGGGCCTTGTATGGACAGTTAGTGATCTCAGAAAAACATACTCTGTAAGAAAGGTAAGATTATCAGGACAATTTGTTTTTTGCTAAGAAAAACGAAATAAAAGACAAATTGCAAAGCATCATAAAGTATATAGTATACCATCAGGATGGCATTAAGAACCAGAAATTTGGAGTATGCAGAAGGCATATTCAGAATCTGAAAAGAAAGGCACAGAATGCACTGATATGAAGAAGAATCGTAAGAACCACAGTTGAAAACATTTATTCAGAATGAGAAAGGTTCCTATGGAGTAATATCGGGTGATATCAAGGCAATGTCTTCAACAAGGAATTTGTTAAAGATGACAAAACTGTAGCTGACATTACTTGAAGATGGCATATTGCAAAATATTTCAGTGAGCTAATAAAATTGTGTTCTCTTTTAAGTAACTCACAAATTTGCTGATAAACAGTAGAATATTTTCCACATTCTTTTCTTCCTCCATGTTGGTGTGATTCCAGATTGTTTGTAGACTTTGCTGTTGCTATTATTTACACAATAGGCAGTATCAGAATCACAGCTATACGGTTTTGCAGGTTTTTAGACTGCACAGAGTAAAACCAGTATTTATCCCAAAAGCTGTGTCTAAGAGCAGATAAAACAATAAAATGTAGGGATCAAAATATACAGCATGCCCACAAAGGCTGAATTTATGGTCAGCCCATATAATTTTGTGGTCCTGGTTTGGGTTTTTAAAGGTAAAAGATAAACTGCTTTACTGTCAGAAAGAATTTATCTTACATCCAGAGAACCAATGAGAAAAAGGTATTTCCACTCACTTTCTTCTACTTTTTCTTTAAAATTCACAGCTCATTGAAACATACACTTGGAAAGAAAAAGATCCAAGCTCATATATCTATTGATTTGGAACAGGAATCTAGAAAAAAAGATACAGTGCACCTCCTGGACTCACCTGAATCTCACCCATTGCCTGAAGGACTAAGAGATTTGTGGGGTTCCCTTACCCCACAGGGTCTCCTTAACACCTAGGAAAAAATGTCATTCTCGCTCTGATGTAGATATTATTTTGCACAAAGTGGACAACTTTCATCCAGAGAGATTTTTTGTATCCAGAAAATCAAGAATCAGTCCCGAAATCTACAGTTTAAAGTTGCAACATCTTTTTTGGGTTTTTTTAACGGCTTATGGGATCTGAATTTAAACCTATCACATTTCAATCAAATTACCTATTAATAGGATTTTAAAAGATCGGCAACAATGCAAAATTGAAAAAAGTGACTGATAAACAGATCGAGAAAAGGCATCCAAAATCAAGATTATTCACTATGGTACTACTGTTATTAGAAACCACCTTGACAGGCTGAAACATACAAGACCTTATAGGAACCTCAGCAAAAGAGAATTCAGAGATTCAAGCTCAGATAATGCAATGACTGGCTTCAATTCATAATTAGGAAAAAAAGTCTCTCCAAAATCATCTCAGGAAAAGCTGTTTGGAAAGTGATTTGTCTCATCTAGCCTTATATTTAAATTACTGCTGTTTCTCTCTGAACATTCTATGTTTATTTTAGATTGCTAATCCAGAGTGAGAATTTTTGTATTTCTGCTTGTCATTCAACAGAAACCAAATAGTGACTGCTATAGGAATGACAACATCTGAAGAAAGAAATCCTAACAGCTAATAATAACATTCCTAAATAATTCTAACATTCCCAAAGAAGCTTGACATCCAGAAAGAATGGATCCAGAAGGATCCAGGTGCTTCAATGTACCTGCAACAGCATAAAAAGTGATGAGAATGCCCTCTCTTCCCTTGGTAAAAAAAGCATTTCTCCTTAAAACATCTGGCAGAAGATTTAAGTTTCCTATTAGATGGCTGGGTCTGAAAGGAATGAGATTCTGCTCCCTTCAGATGAGCAGAAAGCCAGACTCCCAGGAGGATGCCACACTACCAACTTCTATGTTTGCTTTAAATGTGAACTCGATGGACCAAACTGATACAGGTTGCCCTATTAAGGATCTCTTGAAAAGGTAAAGAATTTATATACATCTTTCAACTCATGTCTGTTTATAAGAAGAGCCAGATCTTTTCCATGACCTTGACAACCCAAGTGAGCTCCAGCTGGATGCTGCCAAGTGCTGACCAGAGCACACTGAGGCAGTCCCAAAGCAACAGGGATAGGCAAGTTGTTATGGAAAAATGATCACAGTGCATTTGTCACTGTCTTTGGGACTGCACTTTAGTGGAAAAAAATTAGTGTTGAAAGATGGAAGGAGCCTCAAAAGTCATGTAAGAAATGCTAAGAAGCCGAAGACATGATGCCTTTGTTAATGAACAAGAGATCCCAGAAATTAGAAGAGGCTGCCTTGATTTTTACTGTCGTTTTTGGCACTAGAAAAATAAAAGCCCTCTGTCCTTGGCTGTTTGGAAATCCATCCCAAGAGGGTAAGAGCCTCTGAAAGAAACAGAAGACTATCAGTCTGACTGCTGGATTTCCGGAATGAATCCAGGGTTTATGTCACTACCAAATGCCTCGCCAGAGGGAAGAAATAGCCAGCCACCTATGGAGAGAAACAGCATTGTGTCCCAGTGGGCTACAGTTACTGCCACTGACTTTTGTAGGCACTGGTTGTAGTGACACTGGGCTGGAAGAGTAGGTGACTGAAACATGACTGATCTCTGGCTTGATGTCATCCTGTGTTTGCTTCAAAGGCAATTCTAGTGGAAAACTAGTAAAAAAGATGAGGAATGAACAATTTCTACAATGAATTATCACAAATTCTGTATTTTTATAGGAAATTACTTAAACCAGGATGCTGTTGAAACACAATCCTGATAATTTTTTTTTTAAACAAACAGTTTGGTACATTGGTATTTAGCAAGTTTTTAGAATAATGACTAGAGAAACAGATGCTCCTAGTTTTTTCTTCGCTTTGTTTTAAGGGTTTTATGTTCAGTTAGCTGCATAAAGAGACTTGTTTTCAACAACTCTGTGTAATCCTTGCTTCCCAGGCTTCATATTTTAAATTAATTTGTAGGTCTCATCTTTCATATTGTACTTGAGAAACTTAGTGAGAATGTAAATGTCTAAATTAATATTAGGAAAACTGGGATACAAGTATATTGAACTTGACAATCCAGCAATTTTAAGGGGCACTTCTAAACATATAATTTCGTGTTTCCTGTGTCCTAAATATATGATCCCTGAGGGAGGGGTGACATTTTTGTACTAACACCACTACAGTGACCTTGCATGAAGGCTTTGCATCCTAATTAAAAAACAAATCAATAATAATACTCTTCATGTAACAATGCCTCTGTAATTGAAGTACATATTCTTTGAAAGTGTTGCTGAGAGCAAACACGAAGTGAAAACGCTGTATAATGTATCTTTGGCCATATTTAAGTGTCTTTCAGGAAACCTGGTGAGGCAAATCAACCACAGACATATGCTGTAGCAACTTACATTCAATTTACTTACATTGGATGAAGTTCTAAACTACAGTTGTGTTGTTCCCTCTGCTAGAAAAATAATGCAAAAACTTCAGGTTCAGGAACTTATTTGGGGGGAGGGGTTATAACAGAGCTGGTGGATGTGAGCAATAACAGGTAAAGAATTGCAGGTGGTATTTTTATGTAGGGGTTGGTAGCTTGTCTGCTGTTCAGGTGACCTGATTCTGAGAACCCTTGAGTTGGAAACTGGACTTTTGATGTTTTCTACCAGAATTCAGGCTGCAATCAGTACTTTTTGCAAAGCAAAGGGGAAAAAAAAGATTAAAGGAATAACATGCTTACTGGTATTATGTTGTTATTAACTTGGGCAACTGTCAAACACTGGCCAAATATAAAAATGATTCAGAGTCAAGTCCATTGCTTTTGACCTTGTAATAAATAAAAGCTTTCCAAAAACCAAGCTAGACTAAAATATTAAATCCCGGCTCCAGAAGAGAAAGACGGCTCATAACAAAGCCATTCTATAAGCACAAATGTCCCTGAAATCCTTGGCTGAAGATGTACAACATGAACAATTCTCTGGCTCATGACTGTGGAAAAAACTGTTCTTCATTTAAAATGTTTGTCATCAATGTAAACCCATCTTTAATTATAATTAATGTAAGGGGCTTTTATGTGCTGGAATAATATGTTGCCAAGAGTTCAGCTTGGCACACATTCCTGAATTACAGTGGAGATGGATCTTAAAATGGAACAAAGAATAATGTTTAAAGCTGTCAAAGATACAATGAACTGAAGACAATACAGTAGCTATAACTTGAAGTACTGACAGACACAAAGTATGGGTGACTATGAGTGACTTTTAGGAAGATATGTTTTTGTCCCCTCTTTTAGTTCCAGATTTGTTTTTCTAACTTCAGACAAAAAGTCTCAGTTAGATTTTACTTGATGCCATCTAATTTGTCAGGAACTGAACCACCAAAAGGTTCACCTCAATCTTATCTTAATCAGCTTACAGCGGTGTATTTGTATTTTGTAGGCTGCTTGACCAGCTGCTAAAAGACACTGGCCAGCATTATAGTATTTCCTTAGAATTAAAATGCAGCTCACATTGAGGTTCAGGCACCAAAATTATTTAACATCCCCAGCTCAGATATTGAAACTGTTTGCTTCTATGTTTTCTCATCCTTGATAGCAGCTACGCACCTAGATTATTCCATGGCTATGCTCACAGCTGGAGAGGAAGATAAAGAACTACTATTGTAGAGCAAAGATTCACTTCAAAGTCATTTCACCAGCAGTGACCAGCGAGGAGCATTTCCTCCCATTTTGCATGCAGTGCCACTGTCACTGCTCAGCCATGGAACTCTTCCCTTGGTTTGGGGCTGTGTCTGCTCACACTGAGAGCCAGTGTGGATCAATTGATGCTAAACTTCAGTAACTTTGGCTTCAGCAAGGGTCTCTGTGGTTGGGCTGCAGCCTCTTTCATGATACTTGAAAATATAGTCTTTGCCATATTAGAGTCTCAGATCCTGACAATTGTGCAAGGGAACTGTGTATTTCTGGGCAGTGTTGTAACTGCACTCTGGTTATCCATGTCAGCTAACACAGAAATGTCATCATGTCAGTCTTGATTTTGTGTCCATATATATTTCATGGAGCAGCATAATTTATCTCACCAAACTTTATCTATCTAAAGAGAGGGCAATTTGCTTGAAGGCATTCCTTTAACCTCTTTTATCCATTCTAATTTTCATAGATTTGTACTAAGGACAGTATGAATGAGCTGCTTGTCTTTGCTCTTGGTATGAGGGAGGCACACAAAGCACACAAATAAACCCCAAACCATTTTGCTTCAAGGAATTATTCTCACTTAAAAAAATCCATCACATAAAGCTAAAAGACCTTAGAAAATAAAGCAGATTTCTTTATTATCCTTTGGGCACCAGAATAGTCAGCAGAAGTATAAATTACCTATAAGTTATCTTCTCACTGCATTTGTAGAGACTGAACAAACCAGAGCTTCACAGACCATCCACAAAAATGATCCCCAGTAAAGACAGTTAGATCTGTTTTCTAGTCAAAAAAACTGTTGAGCTCCAAATGAAATGGAAATTGAAATGAGCTTCCTACCAGTTATGAAAAATAAGAGTTAGATCTTAGAAAACACAAAAGTTGCTCTTGAATAAAATTTCCCAAAGTCATTTGCAGTCAGTAACTGACTTGAGAACAGAAATTTGATACCATCTTCCTTTTTCACTCAGGCATTTAACACTAAATGAACAAGCCTTTAAAAAACACAGCAGGAAACATAAATTTCATTGATAATTATCTTGCCAAGTATTTTTACAAATATGAAAAAATAAAGATGCATGTATCTAAGTACAAACAAACATAAGGTTTATAGGCCTTCCATATAAACTTGTAACGTATTTCCCAAAGGATTTCCAGGATCACTTTTAAAACATTACAAAAGATGTAAATAAAAAGCTACAGTGCAAATCACTTGAGTTAAAACCTTACTATAAATTAATGTGTGTATCTTGAGAGCTTTCCCTAGTAGGTGTTCAGCAGCTCACAAGCACACTCAGAAAGACTGGAGTAACACAAACTGTATTAATGTTTGTGTAAGTGTCTATAAATGTGATTTCAGAAAGGGTTCTAGCTTTTTTGATGAGATGACTTCAACTGAAAAAAAAATTCCAACACACAAGAACTTACTTGAATGGATAAAGCATTTCTGGAATTTGCACTTTTACCTATAAGAAAGATACATGAGATGAATTGCTGTTGACTAAACTATCTTCCTTTTCCAAAGCTGTAATACGAGAATTTACTACTGGCTTCACAATGGATTCACAACGAATCTGCCACTCTTGATGACTCAAAATTACAGCTGTTGCCTATTCTGCCCATGACAAAGATTTTGCTTCTTAAATTTTTTCTAAGATGACTAAAATATTATCTCCTGCTGTTCCTGCAGTGTTACATGACTCTCAGCTTACAAGCAGTGACTGAGATAAATAGAAAAAAAAAAAAAAAAACAAAACCAAGGTAGTTATGTAGAGATTTTACAAATTCAGTTGTGACAGAGAAATTAAACACAATACTATGAGGACTGTTGCAGATAACATTTAATCACCCTAAACTGAAGCTGAAGATAAAGATGTCTTTTTCACAGACATTAACAGACCAAGGTGCCACGAGGCTTCTGCACCTTCACAAACCTCTCTACATGGTAACAGTCAGACAACCACAGAATTTCAGAATGCAGTCACAAAGAGCTTTCCAAACATTTCACAATATCATTCCCAGGGAAATTTTGCGAAAGGACAAAAAAAGATCATTACAATATGAACACAAATGAAAAGAAAAAGAAAAAAAAAAAAACAATAATTTTAACCTATGTATGAGAGTATTGCTTTTATTAATATATGGGCATATCATTTCACTACAGTATTTTTTGATGTTATATGTTCATTCTTACAGTGACACATACACCAGGCTGGGGATATTATTTCCTAAAGCATCCACATTTTGAATGGTCTTTACACCACTTGCCTATCCTTTCACAAACTGTTAAGTGATCCTTGAAGACTCTTTAGCCTGCTTATTTTTCTTAATTGTGACTGCATCTGTGAAGATGCCATTTACCCAAAATTAATCCAAGATTTCACAGCACTTGAGCGACCATCTTTAAAAGAAAGACAAAAAGAGATCTTCACTTCACTGCCTCTGAGTAGAACTACAGCAGCTTTTATCAGGCACAGAATGCCAACACAGACAGGAAGTAATTTAGCATTATGTCATAAGCCTCAAATTTTCTGTCTTCTCTTTTTTGAACTACCTGCTGATGAGCCAAAGCATATGTTACAGTTTAAACTTTGGGGTTGTTTGTTTGTTGTTTTGGTGTTTCTTTTTTTTTTTTTTTTTTTTTTTTTTTTTTTTTTTTTTTCCTGTGTACCAATTATTTAATGACTCATATTATGCTTCTTGGAATTACATTTTCATCAATACCTCTCTTACTATTTCTAATCTTGCAGGAACACATTCTATGGCAGGTGACTCACTCCAAACAGACATTTGTGCAAATAAGAACAACTGTTCATATAACAAAAGAGACTAAGTGCATAAACTGCTATGAAGCCAGCCTCATTTTGCCTATTCTCTTCTATTTCTCATCAGGCTCTGAGACAAATTTATTGTGCCAAGGTTGTACAAATATGAAGCAAACTAGAATGTAATCAAATCAGGCTAGGCTGAGCCCTAATAAGAGATCACACTGAACAAAAGTTTATCTACTACAACCACTGACCTGCTACTCCAAGAATATTTGATGTAAGTGAACATAAAAACTAAAGTCATCCAAGGATGTTCACCGTTCTCTCTAACAGCTACTGAACAAGCTTGGTAGTGCTTGAAAATTACTGATGCAGGTGTTTGGCAAAATGAATTCAACATTATTTTGAGGATAAGCACAACCTTCCTGTAGTATCAGACAACTGGCTTCAGTGGAAGTTCCAAGATTATTCTTTTGAATCAAAAAATGCCAACATTTCCTGCTTTTCTTTTGTTCGGAGTTGTCTTTCATAGCAACAAAAACCGCAATGAGGGCAGAGGCAATTTTCTCCCCTATTCTGGCCATTCAATTAGCAGGAAAAGATAAGGATTACAAAAAGGAAGGAAAGCTGCTGATGGGCCTTGGAAAATTCTGTTTCACTGGGCAAGGAATTTCTTCTCTCAACCTACCTTCTCTTGATTCTGGCAGAGAAGGCAGTCACACTCAAAGCAATACTGGCGCATCAGCTGCTTTTGGCGTTCCCTGGTAGGCACCAGCGATTCAACGTAGCTGATGGTGAGCTGCATGCAGTACATTAAAAGAAAAAAAAAAAGAGTTGGTATATTTTACAAAAAATCCATATTCTGTGTATGTATTAGCAGAGGCAACGTTTTTTGGATACAGCATTTTTCCCAGCACAAAATAAAATGCTAACAGATTATTTTCTAGAAGAAATTGACTACTTTAACAGAAAGGGAAAAAAAGAGAAAAATAATTTCCATGGAAAAACACTTTTCCACATTTCAAGATCAATATTGTTTGAAATTATGATTTCTACCCAAAATTATCACTATTTCAACTTCTAATCATAATTTGGAAGAAAAATAAAAGAGAGTAAGAAAAGACAGCAAAGAAACTCTGCATAAAGTATCTGAATTCCTTGTGCATGAAATTTCATTTTCTGTCTAGCTCCAGAGCTTGAGTGTGTATTTACCACTACTGTAATACAATATCCAACGATGTCCAAAATTTTTTTCTCAGGGAAGCCCCTACTTTCTTGCAAATATGTATTTGAGCCCAAGGACAATTCCTCTTATGCCATACCCATTTTCAATATGTCTGTGATGTTTCCCTTGTGACCAAGGAAGCAAAAAAGCATTTCAGTTTTAAGTTGTTGGAACTATTGAGAAGAAGATTTATTAAGATGATGAAAGAAAATTTGTGCCTACACTTGTGCCATTTTCAACTTCTTACACTGTGCAGAGTGAATTCCAATGAACTACAGAGAAGTCTGTAGTTTGTTCACTTTGATGCCTGCCAGAAAGAATTTTGCAGGACTAACCATTTGTAGAGTTCTTGAAATGTTTCAAGTGTTGCACAGGCACAAACTAATGATAAGGAAAAGAATATAACAAAAAAACCAGCTCAGTTCAGACCAGCATACAGTCACACATGCTATTGAGTGATTACACTATTCGCCCAACGTACTTTGAAACACTCCAGAGAGGTCAGAGCTGAAAAAAATCAGGTCACATTATTTCATCCTGAGCCTAGACACTTCAACTAATTGGGAGAATTTTCACATGGTTTTCAGTTAAACCATGAGAGTCCATCCAAAGAAATTACAGGAAAACCTGACCAATTTTAGTAATGACCATGAAATCCATTGTCAGAACTTGCATTTTGCAAATTAGTGAGCATTCTAATTGAATGAGCAATTAACAAGCAATTTAAACAATGCCTGCATTTCTAAATTTATTATAAGAGTGTAATTTGATTGCATATTGAAGGAGGACTGTTTTAAAAGAAGTCTACTGAGATGGCAAAGTCAAGTATTTAAAATAAATATAGCCTCATAACTGAAGATTAATTGTATAATTAATGAAAGAGACAAAGTAAAATTCTATAATTAATCAAAAGTTAGAGTGTGTGAGAACTTTGTTACGTTTAGAACTCTATATAATGTTGTTCTGTCCCAGCTTGTGCATGTCTGAGCCAGTTTCACCACTACTGGCTTACAGCAGAACAGTCTGTACTAATATTTTACATGGGAGCCATAGGCTTCCCTCTGATCTTTCTGCAGTGAATGGATGGAAATTGTGCTGCTTGTTTATTTTCCATCCTTTTCTTCCAAGCTTTGTCTCTTCTGCCCCATTATCTCAAATGTCCTTCTTTCTCTTCTCTACCCCTCAACATGAATATCATTTTCCTGTCTTATTCTCAACACCTGATTGTCTAAACCTGTTTTCTAGCCATAAATTCTAGCTCCTCACGCAGCCACTTTTGGTAGAGTGAGACAATTTCATCCTTGTGCCAGCTTCAGATCTGTCCTTCAGCCTTATCTTACATCTTTCCCCGTTGTGTTCACTTGCTTTCCCAAATTAATAGTCCTTGTTGCCCTACTCTGACTTATCAAATGTCTTCAGTGACCCAAACAACTTTGTCCTCACTTCTTTCCCCAGCTGGTCCTAATCTGCATCCTCCTTGGTGTGGTAAGAAAAATCTGTTTCCCTTCCTTCCCACAAAGCATTTTCCATCCAAACTGCAGTCCTAACCTCATCCTTCAGACATTCCAAACCAAATTTCCCTCTCCCATCAGAACTCTCCTGATCTTCATGTCTCCTTGCAACTCACAAGTGTTTTCTGTCAAAATCATACCACACACTGGCTGTTCCCTGTCTCTTGTCCTCTGCGTAAACATCTCTGGCTTTGACTCATGTCTGGGCTTTGGGTTCAGGTGGTATCCAGCAGTAAAATGGATTTAATCAAGTTCAGACACAGTGCAAGGCAGTAGGAATCTTCTGGGAAAAATAATTCATGTAAAATTAGTCTATTCTTTGCCAAAATATAGAAGACAATGACTTAAACCCTGTCATTACAGTTGAAACCATCATTAGGCAGGGTTCAGTTATAATACTGCAAAACAAACACAGAGCAAACATCAAATATACATTACCTATCCAGCCTATAGGCTTCATCCCTTTCTCTCTTTATATTTTTGGCATTCCTCTCCCTCCCTTTTCTCATGTATATTGCAGAAACCTTGGGGATAGGAAGAAGTTTCAAAAAAGACATTTCTTTTTTGAAATGAAAGGGGCTACTAAACAGTTTTGGATATGAACAGCCACATAACAACATGCTCTGGATTAAAACATATGACTGGACAGAAAGAGGAGAAGAGGCTTTATCACATCGATCTCTCCTTTTAACATTTTAATAATTTAGGGTCTCTCTTGCCTATGTTCAAATTCCTAGCCCTGCCAGCAGAAATCCATAAGTGAAAAAATGTAGCTGGCAGACTGAGTGGTGAAATTTAATTAGAATATTTAGAAACATGATCAACCTAAGAGTGACTGAGCCTATACTATATAGGCCTATAATAATTTAATTGTTTAAACACAAAATTTCAAGTCTCTCTCCTATCCTTGCTGTAATTTTGGTTCACTTCATTAAATGCAAAGCTCATTTAACTTGTACATATTTAGGAAATATGCCCATTTATCAAAGGTTGTCTTCGTGGTATTTGCATGTGGGATGTATGCTACTAATTAAAACATTACTTCAACTGACCAGAGCTTGCCTCTTTATCGCATCGTTTATAAAGAATGCAGTAAATCTTCCCCCCCTCCCCACTTTGAATTGGAGAATATATATTAAAAAAACATTTACGAAGGCAAGGAATTATTTAACAGCCATGAGACTTATTGACTCTTAAGATTTTCTCCTTAGAAATACATCACTGTCTGAGCCCTGTTCTTGCTCTGACACAGAAATTGTTTAATCATGGATATGGTGGTTAGTTTCTCATGTTCCTCATCTGCCAACTGAGGTGGACACAATTTTCCAGTACTGCCATGATGCATGGGCTTAATTTATGCGGGATTTTGTTGTTGTTTTGGGGATATATATTATATATATATGTATACTTTTTCTTTGTTGTGGTGGTTTTTTTGTTTGTTTGGTTTGTTTTTTGTGGGGTTTTGTGGTGTTTTTTTTTTTTTTTTTTTTTTTGGTAACACGAAATAGGCCACAAAATTTCTAGAAGAAAAATCTGTAAAAATTTAAAGTCAAGTAATTCAATGCAAATGGCAGGGAGAAAAAAAGGGAATCTTCTTGGTTTCGCAATCACAGGTCTCAGAATCTTAGGGAGGGTTGTGTATAGAAATCTGTTCCTGAGACAGAATTAGAGAAGTGTTTAACAGTTTGCACTCTTTCTGTTTTGGCATATAAGATCAAAATGCTTTCTAATTCAAGGAAAAATTTGTTTCTAAAAACTTTAATAGGACAAAATGTAATGTGTCAAGTATACACAGATACAAAACCTCTCACAGAATTACAGTAGCAGAAATATTATATAACTTGGTTGAAATCAATCATGAAAATAGATTTATTTGCTTGTTATCTGAAATAATTTTTTATTTTCAGTATTAATTTTTAAAAATTGTTGCTCTGTAAGGTACAGTCAGTTATGTAATATTCTGAAGAAAGATACAAATTTGCTCTAAGTGAACTCTGAAGCTGGTGAGAAGCAAAGCACCCATTTTGGAGCTGAACTGCCCCTCTGCTAATCCATTCTGTTGCCCAGCAAGACTAACTAATCTGAAGCCATACAATTTCTGATTGGAGAGGAGACAAAATCATCTCATGTCTGCCTGCAAAACACCAGGTAGACTCAGCAACTAATAAAAAGTCAATTGAAATTATAACACACATCTTGATGCTGTTTGAAGTGGCTACTTAAGGGTAGGGAAATGAAGACCTCTTCAGAGTAGGCTGCTTGTCTTTCTGACAAAACTAGCTGATAGGCTGCCTTACAAGTAAAGGAGCCCTTGTGATCTCTTGATGAATAACTTCTGCTCTTTTATAATCCTTCTCTATATCTCACCTTTCTTTGCAACACTAAAAATTATTTTTTGCAAAGAACAGCAAGTAAAGGAAATCTTTGTATGCTGTCAAATTAACATCACCTGAAGTTACAAAACCTGCAATAGTCAGCATTACAGAGAATTTGTGGAGGCTCCATCCCAAGGAGAGTTCAAGGCTAGGTTGGACAGAGCTCTGAGCAACCTGGTCTAGCGAAAGGTGTCTCTGCCCACAGCAGGGGACAAGATGGTCTCTGAGGGCCCTTCCAACTCTAAACATTCTGTAGTTCTGTAATTACCTTGAAGAGCAAAAAGTTGTTATAATTAGTTCTGAGATGCTGGAAGCAAAGTTCAGAGTGCTGAGATGACCACAACAGCCAGCCATCTCAGCTCCCCATGTCTCTGTTTTCCCTGCAATTATAGATGGTCAACAACTCCTTAGCATGAGTAAACTGATGTAGTGTGCTCCAACAGAAAGCACTACAAATGTGCAAAAATATGTTCCTGTATGGATGGAAAAGCCACAGTCCTCTTCTACTAATCTGAGCTTACTTGCTACTTAGCTTCTTATTTCTGATAAACCTTAGTGCTTGTTTTGGACTAATTATTTTATAGAGAATGTCATTCTGTCTACATGTCTAAGTTTGAACCGGATAAGATTAAATTTCTAGTGATTATAATTTTCCCATTGACCCATGACTTGAAATAATGCTCATCTCACCACCTCAGAGAATCCAGTTCATTCAGAAAACCCAATCAGTTTCCTCCTTAACATGTATCTTCTCTCCCATTAGCTCAGATCATGACATCAGTAATACAAGTTAAAACAGCTCATTATGCACTTTCATGTACATATGTTTGTAAATTCAGTACCTGGCTATTACTAAAACTGAGCTCACCCTGCTGCAGACAAGCATTGAGGCAGTGTGGAAAGCTGCACCAAAGTCATCATGCAGAACACAAAATGAAATGTGGTAGAAGTTGTGCATAAGGAAAAGTAAATAGGTACTAACAATAATATTTAACAGCTGACTTTTACATAGCTGCACAAAAATTTTATTTCCCTTCTTCCTGTAACCAAACTAACAATACTGACTTTGTAGCTTTAGTTTGTCTCTTAAGCCTTACGCCATTTTCTTCCTGGTAAGGCATCAAAATCTACTGCATTTTTAAATAGCAATCCATCTTAGTGAACTGGGAAGCCAAGAGAAAAGTTATGGTTTATGGATAATATAGGAGGAAGGTGTCTATAGCAACACTTAAACAAGACTGCTGGACTGAAAGATGTCTACAATTAATAGCTCCACAAACATATATTGCATCCTGAAAGATTTCTCTTGGCAAAAAGTTAAGTATGCAAAACCATTGCTGTTGGTTCTTAACAATGATTTGTTAAAAAAAATATTCTACCACTTACTTATTTTAATGGCCTAAAACATTTTCTACCTTTTACTTACTTTGATGACCTATACTACCTTTGGGGAAGAATAAAAAGAAGAATTAAAAAAGAAGAAACATCATAGAGAGGTAAATAAATACTATGTCTAAATCAAAATATGTATGGTCTTCATATTCCCAGAGTTTTAAGAACAGATGTGAAGCATATTTGCTTTATGATTTTAAAATAACAGCTAGGACTGTGTAGGTCATTGGTGCATCTGAAGTGACATACATGCATGCATTTCTTTTCATGTCTCATTAAGCAAATTTTGCATTGCTGCAAAACACATTTATTTTGATTTCTAACCACAAATGTTTACTTTCCAATTAATACAAGTGCTGTTGCAAAAATAAAGTAGAGAATAACTTAGATCAAATCAGAAATCTCTTGAAAAGGGTATTTTGAAGTGTCTCCTAGCGAAAGGGACAAGAAAACAAACCTTTTTTTGCTGCTTTCATTGTCAATGAAAGGTTTACTACAACTGCATGGTTGCTGCCTGACAAATGTTATTGTTGCAATGACTTAGGGAACACTGCATTCCACTCAGAAATACTGTAAGAGTTCCCGTCAAGGCAAAGACACTTAAATACAAACAAAATGAAGTGCCTAGAGGAGGAAAGGAGGAACAGGAATTTATCAAGACTGCTAGTGATTTATGAGAAGTAATGATTATGGGGCTCAGGCAGTGTGAAGAGATGATTCTATTTATCATTTTCCCCCTGATAGCTATGTGCTAGAAAGTGGCATCAATATATCATCAAAATATTAAGCTGGTGGCCCAGCAGTCTGGAATTTATTTAGGGAGATGTCATTGTTGCAGGTGTCTGTGATGGAAGGGAGGACAAGTTAATTACCTCTTCACCAGTCTGGATCTCTCGGACAGAGTGAAGTAAAAGCTGGTATCCTTCAAAAACGATCACGCAGTTTGGGTCACAGCTGTGGTTCAGTAAAGACATGCTGTGAGGGGTGGTAGAGGGGGAAAGAAAGAAAAAAAACACTTAAAAGAGGACTCTCCACTGCCATTTCCCTTTAATCATTTGAAAGTAGCTAACATGATTACATCTGAAGTATCAAGCAATTAAGTCACGAAACAAATAAATTCCCTGTTAAATCAGCTGCTCTTGGTTAGGGGAGGAAAACTAATGCTTGGAAGATTTATATTCATTGCTAATAGGAGCCATGCCGGGATCTCTCAGTGTGTTTCTGCCTTTTGTGTATTCAGGGCAGGAGGAAGGCAATGGCCTCCCAGTGCCTCTGCGAGAGCCCTGATTCAGGGGACAGGGCAAGTGGGGAACAAGGTAACCTGGACAGTTCAGAGCAGGAGGGACTGAGTTATATTTCTGCTGCTTCTGCTCAGTTTCAGGGCACTAACCTTACAGATTACCTGATTGTCATTCCAAGAACATCTCAAAGGGGCCCACAATCAACCTGTATTTCATATCAGGAGAAAATGGAGTACACTATGGCCCAAAGCCAAACAAGTCGGTGTATAGAGTTGAAAGAAGAAACATGGCCACTGCCTCTGTTTTATGCATATTTTGGCCCAGCCTCTGTTCTTGTGGCTCCTTACAGAGCTGCTGGCACCCCCAAGAGACACAAACACACACTTCCCTCTCTCTGAAGAAGGCTGCTAACAACATCTCGTACATACTTTTGAATCACGAGTTTCTTTAGCTGAGAAACAACTGACTTTGCCAGGCAAACATTTCTGCCACAGCAGAAGTGGGGTTGATGGCTCTTTCCCTACGGGAGAAGAATAATTCCCCATTGAAAGAATAATTCTGGCATTATCAGCCTGGAAGAAGAATTTTTGTCCTGTCCAGCTCCTGGCTGTATTTCTATTTCTCCCTGTCCTTGTCTGATTCAGCAGCTGAAAATCCCAACTGTTGTTGGTAAAATAGAAGATGTTGCTGGGGTCAGAGGCCTGCACCAAAGCATTTTTTGTTTAGTTTTTTGACTCTTAAATGAGGTATCACCAGCGGCCTACTATTTTGGTATCCCTTCTGGCCTAATAAAATATCTGTGGTTAATCTCCTCAAGAACTCACTGGGAAAGTATCCATTACACTTATTGTGAGATCACTGGGCACACTCTCAAAGCTGCTCTCAATGTGATGCACAGCAGGACCTTAGGATTTTACTTATTTTAAATTATATTGTGATGCTGAAGTTATCAAGCCATTCAACAACATACAACCTCTTAATAAGGTTTAATAAAGAACTTTTGATTAAATTTCATCTCATGGAGACACTTGTAGGTTTGATGAGAATTTCATCTGGAAGCATATTAATTCATCTGGAAGGACATTTGTCCAAGACTTGCAAACCACAGATTTTAAGTTCTCAATTTTCCCAGCTATTTTGCTATAAGAAAACTCAAACTGCTCTGAAGTGACCTGGGAAAGTGTCTCTTGCATCTCTTGGCAGTGCATTATCATTGAACATAGACTAATACTTTCTTCACAGTTAAGAGCTTTTTTTCAACCAAAACCAAACACTTCCCAAATAATAATGCTCTGAAACAATATTTCATTTTTCTCAAGTATATTTTAATTCCATTATGAAATCAAATTACTGGTTTTCACTTTTCATGACACTAATTCCCATGTCCTCCTAACCACCTTTTCCTCATCTTTACTGCAAGGCAGACCTCAAGATATTAAGTGTCCTTAGTCAAATCTTACACATGACATTAGAAGGAAAAGAAACAACAGTGACAGGCCCACTGAGGTACTGACAAACATAATTCAACCATGTATTAACAAAAAAATTAGATGGTAAAATATACTTTTAAACTACATCATAATTTTCCATATTTATGATTACAGTTTATTAATTCTTTGAAGATAAAACCTTCATTGATACATACTTCTTACCTAATACAAATAAGAAACAATAATAAAAAATTCAAATATTAACATCTATCTCAGAATGGACTTATCTTTTCACCTTAGTGGCTTCTTTGTTAAGGTAATTCACTTATAAATAAATCAATCTTTTTCTTTCAATTACTAATTCTGAAGGCTCTCAGCTGCAAAATATCTGTGTTCTAAACTGAACAGTTTTCCCTTAAACAGTCCCAGTTGCGGATTCTTGATGTCAGAATTTATTCTTACTAATAAATAAGACTATCACCTCCCTACACATAAAATATAAAGATGTAACTATTCAAACTTTTTAAATGCTGTAATCAGGGCTATTAAGAATGTTTTCAGATAGATTTTTTTTTCTCCTTTAATTTATTTCCATTTCCCAGTTTCTCATTTAGGCATGTTACCTGCTGCTTTGATGGCCTTACAGCTACCCTGGAAAAAAGGAGAAAAGACTGGATTTTGCCTGTGAATGAAACAGTGTCCACAGTACCTGGGATACAGGCCAACACCAACATCCTGCATCTCTCCATTACTGATGGTGAAACAGTTACAGGTCACCTGTAAAAACAAAGGAAAAGCCCAGGATTACCAGAATCGTTTGGAAACCCCATATTTAAGTGAAAAAACCTTCCAAAATAAAACGAAGGGGCAAATGGTAATTAGATGGGAAACATTCAGGCCCAACACTAGTGCTCTTTCATTTTAGAGCACTCACATCTGGGACACACTCTCCTGTAAAACTGCTGTCAATTAAAAGCAGAAATAATAGTATCCTGAAAAAATGTGGGGTTAAACACATGCAGGGGCCCTACTTTCCTGTCCAGAAAAGAAAAAAAAAAGCCACCCTACACAGAGCCTGAGAAGCTCAGTCCAGAAACAACCTAAGAGATGATAGTGAGTATTGATGAAAAGAGTGGCTGTTTTGCATGTGGGCACTCTGCTGATGCCAGGCTGTCACAGCACCTTTTGGTGAGCAGCAGTGGAACACAAAGAATACATATGGGACTGGTTTGAAGCAAATAGCAGCCTCAGTTGTGGCAACCTGATATGAGCACACATAAATGCAAAAACTGGGTAATAATGTATCTTTCACATTATGGGTGTTTTGGTTTGTACGTAGATCTGACAAGAAAGCATGTTCAAATTGCCATCCAAGAGAAACACAACCTTCTTTTTAAATTCAAATACTCAGATTGTAAATGTATTCTTCCTTCACACAGTCACACAAAATTAAAGTGGCTTTAGAAAAGGATGGGAAAGAATGGAAGATCCCTGTAAGCATTAGTCCCATCCCAATTATCAGACTGAACTTTTTTGGTGTTCAAGATATATGAACTTTGTACATTACTAACAAGTACAACTTTCATGTGCTTAAAACAAAAACCAGAACTCAATTGTGTCTGTATTTTTTAAGTATTTGATTTTTGGGGAAGAGCTGGTTTGGGATTTTTTTTGCTTTTATTTTTTAGATATTTTGGTCAGTTATCAATGAGGTATTAATATCGTCTTTAGAAAAAAGCTTCAGGATACTGCATATACAAAAGTCCCAGGTCTTTTCTGCATAGCATTGGATTATTAATATCATTAATTCTCTTTAAAACAGAAAATGAGTTAAGAATAGGATTTGGCAGACATGGAAATGAGATTTGAAAGTTGCAGTTTTGTTCACAGAGTAATTGTCCAGAATAGTAAACGCACACCTATGTTTTAAAGAGGTATGCTGAACAATTTAAATTATTAGTATAACGTATCCTATAAATTGACAAATTATTATTTATGAGAACATTAACCATAAGGTGAAAATGAAATCCTCTTTCAAAATTTCTCATAAATTCTGACAACAACATTAATTTAAATAAATGTACATGCAGTAGGGCATGTGTTTTTGTAAACCATTAAACAATACTTTGATTAGTCTATTATTTATGTAACCCATTCAAATGTTCCCTATCAATTACCAAAATCATACATCTTAATTATTTCTTTCCTGCTGACATTGGGTATAAAGTGTCAGACAACTTCTGAGCAAAGATTATTCCATTTCAAGTGGCAATTATCCTGGTTCTAAAAATATTGACTTGATTTTGGTATTTATTGAAAGAATAATGCCTTCCAGGTAAAATAGAAAGAAAGCTAGCTTTTGTGAGCCTTAGCTCTCTCTAATGGATCATAAAGTAGCAGAGGTCAAGCATCTCCTAGAAACAAATGAACTCCTTTTTCTTGCAAATCTCTTGTTATTACCATAACATATTTATATTAATAATATTGAATTTTGATCACTGTAGAGTTATGGAGATTGTTTCATCATTTTCTATTAAAGTTATTTATTATATTATGCGAAAAGTTTTACACACAGAAGTCACAATTGTTTTACTTCTTCCCTTTTGAAACTTGCATCAGTTTTTTTACACCAAGATACATGCAAAGAAAAATTTGAGATGAATGAATATGCTGAGATTCAGACATGAAGAGCCATTTTTAATAGTAGTTCACTGTGAGGCACTTTTTAACTTCTCTTATATATTTTCACAGTGTATATATATATATGTATTCAGTATCCAGCGAGGTAGTGAAATGCCACCTAGTTTCTAATTATTTACAGTTTTAAATATAATACTGGGAATCCGAAGGGACACAGGGACAAATCTAAAAATGTATACAATATTTAACACAGGCAGAAGCCTAACTGGTCCCATGAATTCTGAGCTGTATGGCTCAGTGCACACTCCTGCCAGATGCATAGGAAGTGTCAGGTGCTCTGAGGTTTGTCTAACCTCCCAGAAGACAATCCTTCCCCCCTTCTAAACTCAGGAATGGATAAACCCAACAGTGGTACACACATAATGTGTACCACAGACAGTAACCTTAGCCATGGCTGCTTTCTCTGCTCAGCAAGTGGAGAGAGAGAGGAACTGAGATTACGGTGGAGAGAGGAGGAAGATCTCACCAGTCACAGTGTGAGAAATTCTGATGTAATGACAATCCTTCATAGACAGTTAGCAGCCTACAATGATATATGGAATACTCATTGTCTGTTCCTATATGGGTTTTTTTTGTTCTCTTTTAGATTTGTTACAAAGTTTCTAAAAACCTACCAGATCACCTCTACATTTCTATTTACATAAACTTTTAAGATGTTTTAATCTGAATTAAAGATATGTTCTATTAAGGGGAGCTATGACATTTCAAAACTAGAGTCAGTGTTTTAGACCACAAGTCCCAAGGAACAAAACGAAGACAGCCTTCTTTTAGAGAATACCGAAAAAGAAAAATCAGTTTTCCTAGCTTCCCAAAATTTACAGATGTAGCTCAAATAACAGCCAAATCTGGAGTTTCCAATGTAATTGCAGGAGAGCATGACTATGCTGCTTGTTCCTGAGGCAATTGTTTACAGACCAAAGCCTACTGGGACTGGAAATTAAGTAACTCTGTTTCTAGGGGAAAAAAACCCCAAACACATAAAACCAAGGCAAAACAAACATTTTCTCATACATCACAACATTTCTTTCAAGTTTCATGGCTATCTTCTGCTATCGTGGCTATCTTTTTTCTGCCTTAACTGACACACCTTATTCCTTATACTACAACCAGGTTCTGATTCTATGTGATCACAGATTTAAAAAAAAGAAAAACAAACAATTCTCAGCAACTGAGTGCTGCACTAATGGCGTTCTTCTATACAAAGGTATGCCCCTTGTCATCTTAACTCCTGCAGAATCATTTATCTCAGTAATTTAATTTGTGCTTGTCCCTTCTGAATCCTTTAAAAATTCCTCTCTATCCAGCTACAAAGCATATCCACATATAGAAATAGAACTAAATACTCACAGAGTTTGTTACACCACAAACAAAGAAAATTGCCACATATTTCAGAACTTCAAAGTGTAAAGACAAATTCCTTACTATTTCTAAAATTTCTGAAAAAACATATCTCCCAGCATGAGAACCAAGGAAAAATGCTCAGGGAGGAGTTACAAGCTTTTCAAGCCTCCAAAATGCAAAACTTGGAAATATTCTAGAGCTGTGAAGGTTTATCTTCATAGTCTGTTTGGCCATAAAGCCCTAGTCTATAAACTAACAGTTTACAGAATCACTTCAGAGTGTTTGAGTTGGCTCCATGGCAATAAATCCCACAAGTTTATTTAAAAGGATCTTGAAATTTGAAACTACCAACAATATTATATAAACTGAATGAATTAAATAAAAAGATGTGTTCTTTTGAGGCTGCACATACTTTAGAGAAGTACCCTGTACCCAGTAAGGTAACACAAGTAGAAGACAATCTCTCCTTGACTGGTAAACACACAATGAGTAAACCAAATTTACTGACTGGCCAGTACTCTCAGGCATACCTTATCACCAAACAAAAGTTATTGCAACCCATCAAATCTGATTTCCTCTCTGAATGACTAATAAAACCTCTGTAAATTTACCCTATAAAGGGGTCACTGTTCTCAAGATGCCTAAAGCTACTGTCTGAGCAATCTCTGTCAGTGCAAGACTCATAGTGTAGTGGACAGTCTTGATTTATTTTGATGTTTGCATTTGACAGAGTATGGAGGCTTCAGTTTTGCAACATTACAAGCTGAATTTGCTTCTCAGTTCAGATCTCATTCCTACAGCTTTATACTGGGGATTTGCCTTTGGGTTAAACAAAGCAAGTTAGACTGGGTGGCAGGACATTCCAGATTTGGAATTTCAGACACTCAGACAATGGAATACATCATTAAGGGTGTAAGGAAAAAAACCAAATCATTATTGGCTAACACTTGCTGCACTGATCAAATTACTAATACCAGGGCTAATAATCAATCATTTTGTCTCCATGTGTTCTTGTTACTGCAACACAGTGAGGCAGCTCTTATAACACATGCAAGAAACCCTCCCAAGGACTTCCAAGGGGTATGTTGCATTGATAGAGTAAATATAATTTTCAGCTCTGATATACAATTCCAGCCACCTCTGTAAAGGGTGTATTACAGCTGGCGTGTTCTAATCCAGCAGCAGGAAGAAATAACTAATATAACTAATCCTTTTTCTCCCTAATTTATTAACCCAATGTAACATAAATTAAAAATATATATCAAAAAAAAGCCCTTTCATGGATTATTAAGTTTCTCATTCACACAAAGCTGCCTGGGTATCACTGGTCATGGCCAACTATCTAACAAAAGATACTGCAATGAGTTCTCATGCTAATAAGTTTCTCAAGAGACTCAAACATTTTTCCAGGAGAAAGGGGTGAGCAGTAAAAGCTATGTGAGGGGCACATTACCTCAAATGACCAAGGTAAACCCCAGAGACTTTCCAGAACCACCACATCCCACTACAGTTCTGCACCGACAGCTCTTCCCTTCTCGAGGATGAACAGATAACAGGCACAGATGGTTGATAGATTACAAATCTGCTAATGACTTCATTTGGCACACAGAGCAGTAGAGCAACAGTGCTAAACTGTAATGTACAGTATGCCACAGCAGTGACGGACCTGTCAAGCCCCTGTTTTGGGTGTACTTCACTCATCTGCTTGTGCCCACTGATGCATTGGAAGGCTGACTCGAAATAGAGACTGGGCAGAGCTACAGAATAAAGTAGGTATTTATTGAAAGGCCTTCAAGATCCACCTTGGGCAGGACAGGAGTCTGACCCAGGGTGGATTAAGAATAGTCACAAAAATAGTTGACCAGTCACAATATCTTACATTTTTATAAGTTTTAGTCCATTTGTGTATTGGAGTTTAATTGCCCAATTACAGCTTCAAGTTGTAAAGTCTCATCCTTCTGTTTTCTCTCTTCAGTCCACTGTTGTTTAGGCTGTTGGGCTGCAAGTTGTCCTTGGTTCTCATCAAGAAAAGAATTTGTTTTATTTACCTACTCTCTGAAGATAAACTACATCCCTAAGCAGCACAAAATCTGCAAATATAAAAGCTAAAGCAGGACATCCAGGCTTTCTACTCAGATGGAACTTCTCGCTCTGAAATCTCAGCTCTGTCCATGCTGGGAAGGCATCTTCTACCCAAACACTGCACTGGAAGGTGCCCTGTAATGAGGCACATTTGAAAACTAGAACTTCGTGCCTTTTATATACATGCTAACATGTTTTTACTAGATCAGGAACTTAGAATCCAATTCTACATTGCATTCAACTCAGGACACACTTACTGGCTTCCATGAGATCCGCAGAAACAAAATGAGATGAAAGAGGCATCAGAAAGAAGGAAACAGGTGAAGAGGAAAAAGAAGCTTCTTCAGGGTTTTGACAGAATCACAGAATAAGCTGAGCTGGAAAGGACCCACAAGGGTGATTGACTCCAGCTTCTGGCCCTGCACAAGACAATCCCCAAGAATCACACTGTGGGCCCAAGAGTATTGTCCAAACGCTTCCAGACAGAAATCAAAACATATTAGAAGAACTTACGGAAAGTTTTCTTCTTTAGACTTTCAGACTAAGCAAAGGGCACAAGTAGTTGACTGTTTATGATATTTGCTCAGAAGCCAAAGTATGCTGTAAAACCATGAAATTTGAAGAATTTGTTTCACACCCTGACTGAATTCACAAGTATTTAATTTTACTTCAAAGACTTCTATTAATCTCTTATGCCAAAGCAACAACATTTTGGCTGAAGTCAAGACTACCATTACTTCAGAGCTAGTTGTAACAAAAATATGCATTTACAATTGCTTTCTTAGTCCCTCACTGTAAGCCCTTGGACATCTTTCTTCACATCAACTAACAATATTTCAGGCCTTTTTTGCTATCCTAGCACATGAAGTTTTCTGATGAGTGTGCAGAACACAGGTATCTCTTGCAGATAGGCTGTCACCACCTACAACACAGGAGACCAGAAATCTGGCCTGACATTAACAGATAATTTAGTGCAAGTGTGCTTCAGGCATCCCTTTATGGTACTCAGCTAAGTGGTGCAATTTTGATTGAAATGGAATGAAAATAGGTCATGGCAAATTACCTCCTCTCTCCTAAATCCCACACATACTTCTCCAGTCTTTCAAATAAAAATATTTAAGTATGCAGCTAAATATATTTGATTACTAAAAATTTCAAAGCCATCATTATTAGGACAAATGTTGTGTTTGCTATGAGTACCTTTTTTTTTCAAAATGCATGTGCAACATGTAGTTACGAACCTGGACTTGAAAAGGTAAAGCTTGAAACATGCAAAATTATTGCACTGTTAATATAAAATAAAATAAAACAAGATTTCTGTAGGATTCCCATTAAAAGTTTTGTGTAACCCGCCTTAGCATTTTCATAAGTTTTCCTCTGACAACAGTCAGCAAGTCACCAAGATCCCCCTGGTGAAATCTTACCTTTTACTCAGCTCTGTAAATATTATTATTTTTCCTTCTTTTCGGAACAGAAATGAAATGTATCTATTTCTGGAGCAGAACTGGAGAGTGGGGGCTGCAAAGTCACTAATAGATCATATTACAGTATGTTTGCAGCATTTGGCATTATTAACTGGAGTGGAGTAGGAGCATGACATCCTTCTCCTCATCCTCATTTTCCTTCTGGTAACTCCACTCCTGTGAAATGGGGCAGGGTTATTAACTTGATTTCAACAGCCACTGCATGCCCACTTATTGAAAACACACTGCTTGTTTATGAATGGGATCAAACCTCATGGACATCCAGGAGCCATTAACTGACTTGGTGTTTGTGTAGCCTATTTGTTTTGTTACAGATAGATTTTTAAATGCTTTGTAATGGTATATTTAAAAAAAAAAAAAAAAAGTTAGACCTAATGTGAATTATTAGGGTGAGATACAGCTACAAATGCTTGTATGAAAATTATATACAAAAAAGCAAAACAATAATGGATTACTCTTACATTCCTTCAGCTAATACTATATGAAATAAAGTACTATATGCCACCACTTTCCATTATCCAGATGACTTCCTCATACCAACTGCCAACTGATAGGCAGTTCAAGATAGGTTAGAGAAATTCTAACCTAACTATTTCAATGCTTGATGACTTTTTATAACAAAGGAAATATACTCGTTATTCCTTTTGGAGGTGCTTGCTGAGCTAGACTTCCAAGCATATTTACTTCTTGAAGTTCATCAACCAAAAGTCTTTACATTTAGTCTATTGGGCTAACTGGAATTTTTGCCTCTCTTTTCTCATCTCTTCCTCACTCTTTGATTATTGCCCAACAACATCTTTTCTACAGAGGGCATAGGGAATGAGGGGTACTATAAAATCTGGGGAGAACTTTTTTTATGCCATTGCCTTAAAATAGCTTCCATCAGAAAATTTCTGTAAGCACAAAAGCTGAGAATGTTTGAAGGAAATTTCAAAAAGGGTAGAAAAAAAAAAGGAAACATCTCTTCCAAAACATAATGGCCTGAAAACTTAAATGTAGCTAAATGTCTTGATTCTGAAATTTCCTCTGGCTGGAGAGTTTTAGAATTGAATTTTAGGCTTTTTTCCCCTTAGTATGGTGGAGAGAAATACACAGAATCCCCAGATGGAAGCATAAGACACTGACAACCTGCCTGTGTCCATGATCACTGACAAGCCAAGCTAGCCCAAACCTGCTATGTTTTGTATTAACCAAACAAAATTTCAGGCTCTTACAATGTTTGTGCATTGAGGCCCAAAAGAAAACTGATACGGCTGCCAGTTCCTTCCATTTTTCTTACGCTTTTTCTTTATAGATAAACTACTTTTGTGTTTCTTTTGACATACAGTTTTATCAAAAGGAATAAGTATTGTTCTTTTTATCATATCAATAAAGAAAAAAAAAGTTTTAAGTTAGATTTATTTTCCAGCCTATTCCTATAATTGAAACTGGGTGATGTTGCTAGTTCTAAAAGTCAGTGCATCAGTCATGCCTTTTTGTAAATTCATCACCTTCAATGATATAACTCCCTCTCTTCCCATTAAAGTCATTAGGAAATCAGTAAGACAATAAAAATCATGCACTATGTTCTTCCAGAGAGCTGGCAGTCAAACATCTTCTGAGAGCAGGTAATCTAAATTATGTGTAAAAGCATGAATTGACAGATATATGAGCTGTTCGTAAAATGTCAATGTAGAATATCCTAAATAAACGATTCTCCTTTTAAAGTTTTTGAACACTTGGTTAGCATATGCCTGCATTTTTTCTCACTCTTAGACCTTCCTTCCACAGGCAGTGTATGAACAGTGCTGTCAGACACAATGACTGATGCTACTGTGCCATAGCAGGGGATGTGTCTGAGACAGGCCAGACCTGCCCAGAGACAATGCAAAGGAGGGGAGTACCACCTGGTATTCGTCCAATATATCAAGTCTAGGAGGCAATTAGAAGTCTAACAGGAAATAATAAAACTGTGAAAGAAAATGGTCACTCTATATTCAATTCTGAAACACCAAAATACCTAGATGATTGTCTTAATGAGAGGTCTTTAAGGGGGGAAAGAGCTGTGGCCTATTGAAGGCACTGAAGAGATTGTTTAATTCAGACCACAACTGAAGACCTCTTCCTGACTGAAAGGGAAAACTGTGCTCTATGCATGTGCACTGGCACAGAAGGATGAATATGCCTGTTTCAGAAGACAGCAGGATATGATATGCCAGAACACGTCATCTTCACCAAAGATGAAGTCAATCTAAGTACAAAGTAGAATGGTATTTAATTTAAAGATGTAACGTACAGAACAAATTAAAGCTAAAGCAGTACATTTAAGGCCTGTATAACTCAAGCACTCAGTATTCAACGAATTCTTGGATTTCTACAGAATGTGTGCATTCTTACTATCTCTGATCAACTCCCCAAGGATTTCCAGCCAGCATTTCTTTTATAGCTCTCTATGTTTTTTTCAAACAATGCTATGAACAGGAAACAGTTGATACAATTCAGTTTGTGCAACTTCACAACACTGGACATGTCCCAACACAGCACATACATGTCCAGCTACAGTGAGGTACAGTTTTTGTGCTGATGCTGCTCATTTTCTCATTCCCCCGGTTCTAGTCCAATGTTCTTGGACAATCCTATTTGATGACAAACCATAGGTCAGTCAATGACACCCAACAACACCAAAGACAATTTACTAGCATTTTGTGCTATATTTGACATGAGGTAAATCTAAAAAAACCCAATCCTGCTCTGTGGTCCTGGTCTCCTTTGGACCACAGGGTGCATGTGGCACCCAGGATCTAAATCAGAACATTGCAAAGGTGCATTTCTCAGGCCAGGTCAAGGGATTTTGCTTGAAAGGCTCTGGATACTACAACCTGCTCCAATCAGAAAAGACTGAATAGCTGGTACCAAGTTACAGGAAATCCCTTTCACATTTTGCTTGGGTTCGTTTTTACTTATGAAGGTATAAGTAGAAAACAACTGCTATTTATGTCAAGAGAAGGAACCATGTACATATACTGGGATGGTCACAAGGGAACAAGGCTTTCAGAACCCACAGTGATTGTACTCCATGAACCAATATTCAGAAACACCAGTCCATCCACCAGGATTCCTTAGCAGAAGGCCATTCCTTCAACAAAACAAAAAAATTCCAAGCATATTGTTCTACCTACAACTGAATAGAATACATTTGCCTTTGAAACAGTATTTTTATCTATTGTACCAGATTAGACGTAGCCATGATACAGATTTTTTTTCATTGTTACTATACCCTATTTCTATTTAATAAAAAAAACCCCAGACAATACGTCGAGGCAGCATTAAGCAACACTTTCATTTGAGTAAGAGCCACAGAGAAAATGTGACAATTTACTCCAAATTAAGCTCAAACAGAGAACTCTGAGTCAAGAAACATCTAGCAATAAGTTGAGAAAAGCTCTGTAAAACAGTTAGATATAAAGTAGCACAGCTAGAATCGTAGCTTGCAGAAAAAGTCACAAAAAAGTTGAACCCCTACATAGTCTTCCTACTTAATGAACTCTCTTAGGGTATACAGACTGTAAATTGGTGAGAAAATGGTCAAATAATTGCATTATTTGATCTTTCACTTGTAATGGGGAAAAAAAAAAAGTATTTAATTTTAAAAGTCTCTACCAGATATCTTGGAAATAAAGGAAGGTTATAAAAACATTACATTGAGCTCACAGTTCAAATGCTTGTGGGTAGCTAACTAAAGTTCACAGACCTGTATGTAATTGCTGTCTACAGGAAATACTTGTGTTAGCAAAAGAATTTTCTCCCCGCTCCTTCACCTTTGCCCTTCCACAAACTCAGCAGCAAAGAAACCTCCTAAGAGCATTTCTTTCCCCCCTTCTACAAGATGAACCAAATCAAACAGTCAGGAACAGAATCTGTCAAGTTCTCAGAAACATATTTTCAGCAACTATTAATTGATAATGGATATACTTTTATACAAATAAGCTTGATACAAAATAATCTACCCCCTGTTCATTTATTTTTGTCTAAACTTCACATGGATTTTTTTTTTTTTGAAGCTTGCAACATGAATAAGAGCAAAAAAATTGCACTCATTTTAATGTAAATTGGCAGTGACTTCAGCAATACTAGATGAGTTACACAAAACAGCAATCAGGCAGGAAGAAAGTTCAAAAATTGAACTTGAAATAAAATTTCTCTGAGCACTGAAATTAGGTGATCTAATTCTATGTGATTAAAATTCTGTACATTTCAGATTAAAAAAATCCATTAAAAGTCTGCAAACTTTGATTTGCTTAATTCCTAACATAAGCTCTTCACTACAAATGTTCCATGTTAACATTAAATAAAAAAATAAAAATCTTATTTTTAAAAAATTCAAAACAATAGATGTGATATAATTAGATAATCCGAACAGCGAAACTTAGAAGTTGAGCAAGAATTTTTAAAAATAACCTGTTATTTTTTTCCAATTTTCTCCCCTAGCTTGAGATACCTTGAAAGGCACAGAAACTCCACATTTATCAAAAATGCTTGTGTTTTCCCAGGACCCAAATTGCTATTTAAAAAGTGCCATTTACTGCCATAACAATACAGTTTTTCCATGGGAAAGTGACACTTTTGCCTATGAAGAAGCATCAAAGTTTTCTTACAGGAAAAATTGTATCATCTCACTTGTATATCCAAGACCAGGCATGTAATTACCAGCGTGTACCCTGGAAAGCTGATGCATTCATTCAATTTTCTTGATGTTACAATTCTTACAAGTCAATAGTCTTACGATTGTTACAAGTCAATGGTTTTCATAACCTAGATTCAGGATATCAGAAACTTTAAGAATTCTGTATTTCAAAGTCCCAACATAACTCCATTCACTGAGAAAATTACAATGGTCTTGTGTTGTACATTCCAGGGGAGAAAGATGGCTGAGACAGCTGTGGTGGATTTACAAAACTAACAAAATATTTACAAAAAACCCCTCTGAATCACAACACTCTCCTAGTGTTTCATGCTATTTTTTTCTGATATGCAGATTGACTCTCAGCAAATCCTTATCTACAGTTTTCATACTCCTTACTTTGAGCTTTTTTCTCCCTTTTGTGCACACCCGATGTTTATATGTACCCAAAACAAGAAAACAGTGATTTTAGCAAGTAACAAGAAGCAGCTGGTATTTGTATTACACCTGACAAAATGCAGGGTGACAGCAAAGAACATAAACATTTTTGGTGGATCCTAGCAAATTCCTTTCCTCACCTCCAAATGAAAACTCTAAATTTGCCCCACAAAGCTCTCATAAATAAAGTGCAACATTGGATCAGAAATATGAACCACAAAGCACAAAGTTATTCAAATCTACTGTTGCATTTCTCCTATGGTTTATGATACTGACTCCCCTCCTTATGTTCATACTGTTTTTTACACAAACATCATGGCAAAAAACCTACCTATCAAAATGCATTCTTCTGTCACAAATTAAGATCTTAAAAAATTGAGTATTCAGTTATAATTATTTAAGAATACATTTTTCTTTCATTTATGACTTGTGTCTCATCTGATTTGGCTGCATATGAAAATTTTACCCTTAAATTTTTATACTTTCATGAACAGAATGACATAAACCTACAAAGCAATTTCAAAATCCAAGACATTTCACTCCAAAGAATTTTTCATGATACAATAAGATTTTAAAACAAAAACTACAAAATCAGATTTGGTAAGTTTTCATTGTTAGTTTTTGTTATGAGAGCCATATGAGAACAAACAAAGAACAGTAATTCCTTTTTCCACCAATGTGGGAATAATTCTCTTGTTTACATGTTATGACAGAAAACAGTAAATAGTTTCATCAATTCCTGTTTAAGTTACAATTAAAATGTACTTTTTAAGTATCTTATATGCTTTGCTATGTTTGGACAGTCATCTAAAATATAAATCAGGTGTGTGAAATTGTAAAATTGTAACTTCTTGGTCTTATAACAAGAATCTAAAATATCAAGCTTTCAAATACCAAATACTTCCCTGGTTTTGGTTTGGTCTTGTCTTTTGTGGGTTTTATGGGTTTTGTTGTTGTTGGGTTTTTTGGGGTTTTTTATTTTTGTTTTGTTTTGTTTTTTGGTGGGTTGTTGTTGTTGTCGTTTTTAATCTTAATAAAAATGCAAAACATTTTGAGAGTTTGAATCACAATCTAGCCTTTGCAGCCAGTCTTTCCAGACTGAAATGGACAGTCAGTAACATCTCCTCGGTGAAGCGGAAATAGGAGCCTCTTTTCATTGGCAAAGCTCTGATGTTAATGAAATACTTAAGTTTCACTGTTACTACCTTTTTGACATTTTATGCTTATTGTGATAGCACCACATTGAAATATCTTTTGAGCTATTACTACATGATGGATCGTATAAATCTGTTGTTCAGATTGTGTAAGATACTGAAATATGTGAAAATGATCCCTTAGGATGAAATTTAGACTTCTAAATATGTTTCTCCAAACTACATCTCCAAACCTTGAGTTACATGTCCATGATTTTCAACAAAGAAGATAACAAGCAGGAGCAGAAAAAGTAACAAACACTATAAAATGACTGAATTAATGAAGAGAAATAACATAGAGCCCAAAACTACATAAGAATGTGTATTTGGAACCAAGATCAAACAGCTAACTTGCTTCGTAACTGGCACTTATTAACAGTTTTTGGATAGAGTTTTTGAAGGAGAGAATCTGGCAAAATACCAGTCAAGGCTAATGGTGCTTAATTTCCTCCACCAGCAGCTCAAATATGTTATAGTATGCAGACTGCAAAAGAACACAGGTAGAGTTTTGTTTTTAAGATTATTGCACAACCTAATTCCCTCAGCAGCTCTAAGCAGCAATCCAGCTCAGATACAGCACTTACCTGTAAGTGCCTGCTGGTGTGATCCCAAACGTGTCACTGCAGCAATCAGTGGCCAGCAGTACCTTTTGCCTCTGCACATAAATGCAGGGCTGAACTCAACCCTTTGAAGCTGAAGCTTCACCTGCCAGTGGACGTCAAGGACCCTGGCTCCAAGCCACACTCACTAATTTACAAAATCTGTCTCTTATTAACTAAGGAGATATCAGTGGGACGTCTGGGGCTATGTAAACCATACACCTTGCTTTGGAAAGGGGGCTGTAAAAATACTGCAGTCCATCCACTTTGCACCTGGTCAGCATCTATCACATGGGTATTGCCAATTGTCTTACCCTAGGAATGACTGAACAAACGAGTACCGACACTTTGAACACATAATTATTCTCTTCCACTGATCTACAAGTAAAAACTTCAGATTGCCACCTAACTTTGTGCAAACTATTCAGTCATTTAATGATGGAGAAATGAACCTCCTTGCTTTGCTCTTGTTTTAGAAAGAGGACCTGATCAAACAAGCACTTACAGAGAAGTTTTGTTTTCAGCTGAGCTTTCTCAATAACCTCAAAAGGATGGCTCACAGGTTACTGCTACCATTTCCTATCCACCTCAGTAAGTCACCCTGCAACCCAAGCCGCACAAAAGACTCATCCATTCACTTGAATATTGTTATTCCAGTTATAACTAGTTGCATTATATGGCTTACCATCTCTTAAGTCCCTTTCAGTGGCACCACCATAAGAAAGAAAATGTTAAGCTTAAATTTATTTTTTATTGAATACACATATGATTTTCATGCAGAATCTGGGTATTGGGAAGATCCCAAGGCAGAAGAGCCAGCACCAATCCCAGGATATGTGCATGAGATGGGAAGAAGACAATTGCAAACATGCAGGGTGACTTTTTTACATGCTACTTATTAATAAATATGTCACTGAGTAGTACTTGACAATACTTAATGAAATGAATGCAGAAGTCTTTTACCAGTGGAAACTTGTTAAAGTGGGAAATCAAGTGAAGAACACTTGGTCTTGATAACTGAAAGGGAAGTATTGTGGAACAGATCATCTAAGACTGGATAACAACAGCAAAGGACAAGAAAGCTGATCAGGCTCTAGGAGAGCTGCATCACTGCCAGTATGTGGGAAGATAGAAGTAGGAATGTTTTAGTCAAAACAAAAAATAATGATTGTACTTCTAAGTAAAAGACATTATTAAAAAGCTTTATTTATACAAATCAGACACATTTATCCCAAGACATATAAAATGACAATTGCAAAATAAAGCTCACTGATATTTACTTATTCAGATTTCTCTATGGAGACCTGTATGCATGACTGTGAACATACTCTCATGCCACTTCATGTGTCTGTCTAAAAAAAGAGATGTTATTTAACAATATGGTCTTTGGCAGAAGTTAGCTGGAAAGCCACACATTTTGCAAACCAAGTATCCATAGTAACTAACTGCACAATAACTGAGCTTAGAAATTATCAATTTCAAAATCATTCACTAATAAAAATGCCACATATTTAAGTCAATAAAGGTCTGAGCCTGTTCATTCCCTTCATTTCAACAAGCAAATAATTTTCAAGAAATAATTTACCATCCAAAAGCAGCTTTTGTTTTTACTTTTGGAATCCCTGATAGCAGATGATAAATCTGTCAAAATTGATTTAAAATCAGCTCAAGCCTTTCATTCTTGTTGCTATTTTTGAACTCCATGAGCCAACCATGAACTACACAGTAAAAGTTCACACTTGAATATTAAAATTGTGACAGTTGCTAAGTCTGCAGACACGTGTATTGACTTAAAAATTGGTCCTTTTATCTTATTGTAGTATATTACATACATTGTGACATGGATGCTAAATGTAAATTACAATCCCAAAGACAATATGGTAGAAGTCTTGCCCTAATACAGTAGCAATTAATGAAACAATGAAGCTCAGAAAGTACTGATTCTTTACTTCTTACTGCACATAGAAATTGTCACCCAGACCAGAATGAGAACTATTACTTTGGGAATAAAATTTTCTTTTCTTCTCCTGGTATAATCTCATTATGGGAATAACTATCTTTGTTATTTTTCTTGCCTCCAATTCAGGAAGTAAAATAATGAAGCATTTCATCAGTAGGGAGAAAAGAAAAAAGTAATGCTTTTAGACATCCTTTCCTCGTTGCAGCTTCTCATAAAGCTTCTTTCCTGCTTCTCCCTTTGGCAATTCAGTTTTGTGACTACAGGTTGAAACCAGAGTTCAGAAGGCCTGAAATACTATTTTTTTATTATATGTATGTGTAGCTTTTTATTTCTATTTGCTCAAGGACATCAAGCAGTGGTAGACATTAATTAATTCTAAGTGTTACAACACCCCTGTGAAGAATGGAAATGTAGAACTGAATCATAAAAATGTTGAATGCAACACCAAGGACACAAAGCACCTCATCAGCAGCTTGGCACACAAAGGAATTTTGTTTAAGTCTTTGACTGCATCCAAAAGGTTTACAGTTAGAAAGAAAGAAACCCTTAATGTTATTTGGAAAATAACAGAAGCATAAAATCCACAACTGAAATAGGATTCCTGGCTTTACGCTTCCCTGTGGCACATGTTGATGGTGCAGTGCTGTAGTACAGCTGCAGGCACAGCACTGTTCATGTTATGCCACTTAAGGGGCCATGTATTATTTCATGTCTTCTGTCTTGGCTGCATGATGCTGTGAAATCAGGCAGTAGCTCCAATGCACTTCTCTGGTACATTTTCAGCCTGCACTTGTCTTTCTCCACTTATGCAGATTCCTGCATGACCATTACATGGCAAACTCATCAAACAGAAAACACAAAAGGGGCAACACAAAGAGGAGGGGGGGAAAAAAATCTCCTCAGCAGCCAAAACCTATGAAGTTGCAGAGTGCTTTTAAAACCTCAACCAAAAGCCAGGAAGGGAGACCCCTGAAGTACTGGGGACAAGAGCAGCCAAACAGCACAAGACAACAAGCTGCTGGAGAGGGTCCAGAGGAGGGCCACAAAGATGATGGGGAGTCTGGACCAGCTAAAGGAACTGGCCTGTTTAGCCTAAAGAAGAGTCTGAGAGGGGATCTCATGAATGCAAATAGATATCTCGAAGGTAGGTGCCAAGTAGATGGTGCCAAGCTCTGTTTTCAGTGAGGCCCTGTGAGAGGATGAAGAGCAATGTTAACTAAAACACAAGAAGTTTCACGTCAACATGAGGAAGGACTTCTTCACACTGAGGGTGGCAGAGCAATGCAACAAGCTGTTCAGGGAGGCCCTGGAATCTCCCTCTCTGGAGACATTCAAAACCCATCCAGATGTGCTCCTGCACAACCTCCTCTCGGTGACCATGCCTAGGCAGGGGGGTGGGACTGGATGATCTCCAGAGGTCCCTTCCAGTATAACTATCCTGTGATTCTGAGATATGCCAGAGCACAGAGAGGCTGCACAGCCCACACTGTCCCCTTGCTGCGTGGCCTTCACCACCCGTAGCTGCAGCTTGCCAGGGTGATGTTGCCTCTCAACACCCACAGCACGGACAGCGAGGCTGTGGCTGCCATGGGGAACAGCTTTCCTGGGCCCCCACAGGCTTTCTTCAGTGAACCAGGTCACAGCAAAATACTGCTGTGGAAAAGATTACAATACTTAAGACACAACCGCAACAGGAACATAATTATTCGCCTGACAGCAAATACTTTCTGTTCCTCCTCCCCACCCTCCGTGACGAATGTAGACTCCAAACAAAAAAGCTACAGAAAGCAGCTTTAGTGGAAAACCAGTAAGTAAAAGATGCCTTCAAAACAGGTGTGACAAGAAAACCAGATTCTGGAAGAATTTAAATTATTTTCTTTCAATGAAAGAAGAAAATGTGAAAAGATTTAAAAGGCTGTCTTGCCTCTTCCTCTTCTTTCACGAGGAAGTAGCCCTCAATACTCAAGCATTTGCTGTGACACAAGAAAAACAATTTGTCATCAATACTATATTTTCCAAAATCATGCTCTTGTCTGTATATTGAGAGCATATGCAGCTTCTGGCTCCAATACAAGTTATCTATAATGAATTTTAGGAAAGAAAAAATGTGAATATCTTTTCCTGAGAGAAGCGAAACACATATAAATGCCACATATAAGTGTGTGTAGGAAAATAATGCATGTGGGAAAATAATGTATGTATCTAGGAAAACATTCACTGCTATTCATTTTCAGTGGACAAATACTATGAACTGTTTTTCTTGGAGTCATTGAAAGTACACAATGAAATCTGTGCTATTTTCCACTCTAGGACAAATAGGTTGGGATGAATGGCAACTTATTTCCTTCTGTTTTCACAGAAGGCCCCAACTAGAGAGCCTTAATTCAAATACATGTGGAATTTTTTAAAAAACCATGAGAAAAATTTTGGTTTCAGATCACACACCCATTTGCTCAAGTTTACATCGTACCTCAAAAATAATTTAAACACGTTTCTGGTTGTCTGAAGCCTTCATATATGCTTTTACAAGTATGTATACTGCATGTAACCTTCTGTGAATAATGCCAAAAGTACAAGTCTTTTTTAGGAAAAAAAGGCAACTCTTCATGCAAGTCATAGTCTCACTGGAAATACTACTTTTCCCTTCAAGGATCGGTCCATAAGCCTCAATAACAGCACCAAGAAAAATGTAAATTCGTGCATGATTCATGCTGCTTTCAAGAACTTTTCTTCAGTTTTCCTGCAAGACAGTTGAAAGCAAATCTGTAGATGCCATGAATACAGGAGTGCAAAAACATTTAGGTTAGCAGACCAGACACTGTTTTCTCAAGCAAGTAAGATTTTAACCAAAGTATAGCAGTTGGTGTTAGATACGACATGGTACCTGAATTATGTTTTACCCAGACAATATCTCTTCTGCAGATTGTAATCAAAAGCAAATGAGAGGAGAAGATCCTTCACAGGAACACTAAGGATAATCTGTAAACCAGATTTAACTGATGGTTTGTCAGTAAATGTTGTCTTGCAAAATCTTGAGTGTTTTATAGAAATGTCAGCCTCATACAATTCAAGCACATTTAACTTAAGCAATAATCTTTATGAGATTTGGGGTGCTTTCTGGATTATTTTCCAGGAATTTCCTACTTGTAAGGGGTTTTTTTGAATGAAGTCTCATTCTAAATTGGCATGAGTCAGGCACTTGGAGCTCAACCAGCTGCATCACTACAAAGCACACCCAACAACACAAATAAAGACATTATTCTAAAATGACAATAAATGTTTCTATTAGTGATGCTAAACAATCTGCATATTATACTGTTGAGCTAATTTGATTTCTCAAAAAAAACTAGAAGATGCCTGTGCTAATGCGACCGCGTTTATAACAATTAGGACCATCCAACCTCTGAGACCCAATAGGTGCTTTTAATACTGGACCAGTTCCTCAGCAGTGCATATCAGCATGGTTCAAGCAGATTTCACATGGCACTGATATAATTTATAACAATGAAGCATCCATCAGACAGTGACAAAAATATAATTAGAGAGGAAGTTGGTTGCTTTCTTTGTAATGTTAAATATTCTACCTAGGCCAAACTGATTTGCTGAATTCTTTTTGTCTGAGATTCACTCTCATTTCTTTTTAATATGTATCTCTGTTAAGGTTAGAATGAATTAAACATTTTCACAAGAAAGAAAATAGCAATAAATACATTAATTGGTACTGACAGCAGTTTCACTGATGGCACTCTTTTGTATTGTACAGCAGAATATTTGTCAAAATGTGGGTTCTCTGGTCTGAGAACATGAAAACATAAAGCCAACCAACTCTTACATGGAAACATCAGCAAAGTGATCAAATAAAAATGTAAAAGATTTATCACAGAAGTCCTTGACCTCCAAGACAGCTTTTCAAGTCAGCTAACTTCCCTCCTTGAAGTAGAGCAATTTTCTTATGCTTATCTCAGACTGTGTGGGTGGATGAATGAAATCAAGCGTCTGTGAATCTCTCACAAAGATACGATGTCTCTGTTCTCAGGCTCTAACAGTAACTCTCGGTTTTTAAACCAACATGCCTGATGAATGATACAATTTTCACCATCATTCTATATATTCAAAAGAATGTGCATAATTATTTTCTAAAAATACGCCTGATACAATCTCTGTCTAGATTTATAAACCGTCTAGCTCGAGTCCTACTTTGGCAGCACGCATTGTAGGATCCGAGCACTTTCCGACTATCAGTCTGCACTCTGTATTCTGGAAGCCTGTCTTGTCCTAAAAGCTCCCCCAACAGCACATATCTGTTTATTGTCTAATTCTGAAAATCTCCTTCTTCTGAGGATAACTTCAGGGCTATGAGGAACTTCACTGACAGCCACAAAAACACTGTGCCTGCGCCAATACTGTGTAAAACTAGACTGAATAAAGGAATCCTAACTGATCATTTTGCCTCATGCCTTGCCCTTACTTCCAAAGTGTGCCAAAATTACATTTATATAGAGACATTTAGTAGGGAATGGCAACACTTAAGACACTTCCAAGAAAAGTCCGTGTTAGTTACTGAATACAAAGATGTCAATATCTAACACTGCTTACTTTAGTAAACACAGCAAACTCAAAGGCAGTAGAGAGGGTACAAAGGCCACACTGTGCCCAAGGACAGAGTGCTCAATTCCCATGCCAGAGCAACCACTCTGGCTGGTGGGCTGCCATGCACCTGCACTGGAACAGAATCTAAAACCAGCAGCAGCCTCCAGTGCCGCACACACACACCCCTGAACAAAATTCATTTTCTGAAACATCCGAGTCAAGTGTGTGACCTAGTATTGACTCTGTCAGATAAAGAAGCTTTGGATAGCTTGTGAACAACTTCTGACTTCATAGTGAAGAAAATAAATGTAAGTATTTAAAAGAATAGATTGTAAGGTATGGTCAGACAGTCAGGCACAGCATAAGTACTTAAATTAGCATTAAATTAGTTAGAGTTTACCTGTCATGAAAGAGGGGCTTGCAACAATCAGTTGCTGCATCTCAGCTCAAGGGCAGTAACTTCTAAAGACATGCTAACTTAATAATTTACAATCATCTTCTCACAATTCTAATTTACATGACATTGCTTCAGCAAATAGATTACGCAAGTTGCAGATGACCTGCAGCGATATCATTTTATTAGTTAAAATTGTAACAATGCAAATTAGGACAGTCCCCTGGCTGTACACTCAGTCAAAAATCATTATTCTAGTGGTGCCAAATGTAGAATACATAACATACTAATAGGGTTTTCAGAAACTGTGGCACATCAGTAAAAATACAGCAGCTACTGCCTTCCTGGATTTTTCTTCCTGTGCAGTGCCACATTAAAAGGTAAAACAAAATATAGCAAGTATAGGAAGAAAGTGATAAAGAGAGTAAGTGAGAAAAAAAGGTGTTATTTGCCTGCAATGATCACTAACTCCTGCAGAAAAATTACTGAGAACATAAGCACAAATTTTCCAGCCTTTGACTTGCAACTTACTCCCCCTGTGGCTTTGGTCAGATCACTTACCCTCTATGTGACCCAGAGCTCTGTATTTAATAGAAATTGTTTTATCCAACTCTACAGCTCTGTATCCCAGTTTTCTTTGTTTTCTCCCTCTCCTGTGAGACATACAATACCATTTCATGAGAATGTGATGGAACAACAACAAAAAGTTCTGGCCCTTTGTTCTTATTTCCTACAACTTGCCCTAGTGTCACACCCTGCTTTTTTCAGTGAATAAGCCGAGTCAAGCTACAGCCAAACCCCTTGGAATGTAAAAGCAGTTCATGTGAGATAAACATAAACAAGCTAAACATTACTGTTTCAAATGTACATGAACTGTCACCAAAATGAATTAACTTTGATTAGACTGTCTTACATGGTTGACAGACAGATGTCAATTTCTCAAACAATGTTATGTAAAAATGCACTTCTACATGAAAAAGATATCCAGAGGTCTTTATTCAACTATTGTGGATAATTCTAGCTTCTGGGGTTTTTTTTATTTTTAAAGACCATGACCTTCTGTAATGTTGCTTAACTAACTGTGATTTCCAATTATTAGTTTTTTAAATGTAGTTTTACAAGGTTAGCAGCATCTTGTGTGACAGAAAAAATTACTATAGTTAAGCTTATTACAAATGAAGTACGTATCAGTGAAAGATTATTTTAACTCAATTATACTTTCATCCAAGAGGAAAAGAAAAATTATAACAAATACTAAGTGCTTAGAGAAACTATCAGGTGATGGGAAGTAAAAGTTTTCTCAAAAGAGGCCCTGAATACATGTTGTAGTTTTAGTTGCTCAAAACCAACTGAATTGAGGAATTACCTTGCCCTTAATAACATCATAGAAATGTAATCATGAAACATTGTCATCACTGAGCAAACAGATCTACTTTTTTTTCTTCCTGCAGGTAGTAATGAGTGCATAAGAAGCGATGAATATTCTTTCAAGGAATTGCTTATTCATGTGTCTTAAACATCTCCCAACAAAATTATTTCATTTATTGAGAAGTAAATTCTCTCTTTAAAGATAATTTTGTCCTCGGTCTTTAAGGCCACCAGAAGTTAGGAAGAAGGCAGCAACATCTGCTGTCATAGGCAGATGCCCAGTACTGTCATGACTAAGGTCATTCTGTCTTTAGCATCTGTCCTGTAACACTCAAACCTACCTTGTTTTGGCATTAGAAGGGCAAGCATTGTACTTGGTCCCCTCACAGGCTGAAAGGAGTCACCAAAAGATGTTAGTTTACTCATCAGCACAGGACGAGGTAAAACCTATTGGCTGTCTGGCAAACTGTGATGCAGAAAACCAACATTAATTCCTCAATTTCAGCATTAGGAGAGCGGAGAAACAGATTCCCCATGTCCAGCATGTTAGCACAAGCTATAAGCCACCAGCATCTGACACAGAGCTCATGACACTCAGTAAAGAAACTCTCATTGACCTCAAAGTGTTTTGATCCAGTGTTGCTCTACACAAAGCTGAGAGCAGATAATTTGTAGAAAATGAAAAAAATAGAGTATATTTTCACAATACTATTTTGTCGGTCCTTTGGCATAAAAATATTTGCCCTGTAAAAAACGATTTTTTTCCTCTTCCCTTCCTAAGGAATTTTCCTCCAACTTTTATTTATAATCATTATAGTTAAATAGCAACCACTTTAAAACAAGAGATTATAATTGGCACAATATTTCCTCTGGTACTAAAAAGCATTTCCACTACTGCTGGTAGAACATGAATATATACACCAAAAACTCACTGGGAACAAAGAATTCTGGGTTAAAATCATCTTCAGCAGTACTCGAGGGCAGAATTGAATTTTCCTGCATAACTAAGAAAAAAAAGCATTCTGTTGTCTGCACATTCATTGTTACCATCCTTATTGCAGACCGTTTTGTGCTAGTCCAGTAAGGCATTCAAAAGCATTTTCCCAAAGAAAGCAATAGTAGGACGATCACAAGTGTTTCCAAGATAACTGTCTATGCTTTGATAGCAACGATACAAAGCTCTATAGTCACCAATGGTACCTAATTTTTCATAATCAGAAATCAAGACTAATCACAGCCAACCCCTCTGATCTCTGAGGATCAGCTGGAATGCAAAGTTCTATAGTTGTAATGCAACAGGCCCACCTCTGCCATCACTTTCTACTCAGCACAGTATCAGCTACTGAAAACAGCATAAACATAGATCCTGCCTTTGCTCTCCACAAAAGCTTCAAGCTGAGTACCAGACAGTGCTACCTGTTCAGCATCACAGGAAAGCACTAGTTTTAGAAATGTTCATGACTGATGAAGTTCAAACCTACCTTTCTATATTACAGTATTAATTCCAGGTTTTAAACATCTTTCAACTAACTGGACATGACAAGATAGTCACTAAGGAAAGAGAACTCAATCAATATAGAAAAGTTTAAAATTTTTCAAACTGGAGATGAAATTACTCTTATCTTCTAAATGATGCTGCAAAGTTTTCTTTCACTATTTACTTGCCATCGAAATTTTAATTGATCAACTACTGTGCCAGGACTCCCAACCTCATCCCTATATGAGGAATAACCCTTCCAGCTGTTGCACTGCCTTTCACCAGTCACCTCAGCTAGGCAGCTGTGGCACAAAATGCCCTTCCTATTCCTGTTCTTTCTCAGGTCTGACATTTTTTCTTGTGAAGAACAGATACACAAAGATAAAAGAGCATTTTTTGGTGGCACCGATACAGTGAGAGATATAATGTGGGGGACAGGCATTCAGTTGTGGCATCACCTTGACAGGAAATTCTAAGTGCTGCAGGCAGTTAAAATGAAGAATGTATGTACTTATTGAATGATTGTTAAATTGGTCTTTCTGATAAAAACACCTATTCTGGAAAAAATTATGTCTATGTTTCACTCAGCTCTGTCAGAAGAATAGAGGATGATAACTGGATGACTTACCACATGCAAATATATATCCTAAAGCATTAGGCACTGACATTTAACTGCACGGTACTTTTCCTGGTGTTCTGATTGACTGAAAGTGTTCCTCAGTGACTCAGAGTTTAAGGACACAAAACTATGAACTGGTCATGTCCTTACTGAGGAAATCAGATCAGAGGGACCACAGGGGCCACAGAACCTGGTGCTCCATTAACCCATGCAGTAACTGCTGTGCCATGGGTTCACCCTGGTCGGCAACAAAGCACCCACCCAGTGCCTCAGCAGGATGAGGAAGACAAAAAGCAATAAAACACGTGTTGAGATAAAGGCACTTTAATAACCAATCATCACCCCTACCCCACATCAAGTGTTTTTGTTGATAAAGATGTTATATAGCATGGAATACCCCTCTGGCAGATTTGAGGCACATGTTCTCAGTTGTGTCCCCAACTTACAAGTCTACTCACTAGAAGAGGGCAGAGTGTGAAAAGGAGATAGCCTTGGGCCTATTCCAGGGCAGTTTAGCAACAGCCAAAGCATGGGTGTGTTTCCTAAACCACTTTAGTCATAATTCCAAGACACACTGCCATAGGGACTGCTATGAAGAATGTGAACTCCACCTCGGCCAAACCAAGTACAGTCCACTACATCTGTAACTATTCTGTGTGTTGACAAACTAAGTCACTGTTCTCTATGCTCCCTAGTACTCACTGCTCTTCTCTTGCCCAGTTACATTTACTCAACTGAAATGTATCATAGCTAAACTCTACAAACCTGACATTTCTGTTGCTCTCCCATGTCATTTCTGACTGCTCAGTAAAGCAAGGACACAACCACTGTTATTTTGTCTTCCCATACAAGATGCAGCTCACACCAACACTGCTGTGATAGTTTAGAGATGTAATTTCAAGTGAAGGTTGAAACAATTACATCGTTGTGCTGAGAAATTATAAGCACATAATGAACAGAAAGTTTAAAGCAGTTGGTCACAATCTATTTTGCCAAAAATCTCAGCCTTTGGGAAAAAGATACAGAAGGAACTACCAAGTGGATAATCAAGTTAGCAGAGGCAGTTCTGGAAAAGTTTTAAGGAACATGGATAAATTCTTAAAGTTCCTTTCATAGTATTTGCACTCTTAAATCAATCAATTAAAAATTAATTCAGCTGTAAATCATTTGCCTTAATGAAAGGAATTGAAATACTGCAATCTGTGTTTCACATAAAGAAAAACTGGATTATCACCCTAAGTATTATGATTTTCAGAATGAGAAAAAAAACCCACCTTAATCTCTTTTCCACCTTTGATTATTGTCTCAAAATTAAATCTGTATACTTTAGTTTAAACCTTTCAGTGTGCTTCTTCACGTCACTGTCTAGTATAATTCTAGCCACTCCACTGCAATCTCTGCTCAGCAGAGATCTGTGCTTTCTAATAAGAATTGCTAGGGAAATCTGCCTGGGTTAAACTCTGCTTATCATTCATCAAAGCTCCTTTCTTTATTTTCTTTACCTTTGTCATATACAGTGTCTCAAGTAACCAACATTAATAAGTGCACATTTGACATAAGAAGGTATGTCCTTTACACTTTGAAAGATAAATATATCAGAAGAGGGTTGTGTGATAAAAGTATCTTTCATAAGAGTGATTGATGTCAGAGGAAATAACAGGTAAACTTTTGATCTTTTTTCCAATTATATCAGATGGTCTAACAAAAGCCTACCTCAGTCTATAAGCCTCAATTCTTTCTTTTGACATTCATGGCTACAACAGTTCCTCAGCCCAGGATCTCTCCTAGCACTTGTCCTAGTTTTGCAAGGACCTTACTGTAATTCAGTACCACCTCACATCATTGCCAGGGCTGGGGGAAAAGACTCTCTCTGGCTTCCAAGAAGAAAAGCATTCTTCCAGCAGGAAAAAGTTGTGGGCAATACGGTCTGATACTGTTTTATTTTACATTTAAATGGTTTCTTTGCCTTATACCTTTTGTTCTTAATATCATTGCTGTTACTTGAATTTTTAAATTTCATTGCTGTTAATTTTTTTTTATTTCAACCCATGATCTTTGCCTTTTGTGCTTTCAGTTGGAAGGGGATTGAGCAGTGAGGTGGTTTTAGTGGAGCACTAAATTAGAGAATACCATTCCTAAGCCATGACAGCACTTTATGGAAGCCACAGCTCAACACTGCAGACAGTTTCCTATTCTCCCACTGATGCGGATATATACAACTCACACTGAGTTGTAGAAGTAACATGAGCTAAATTCTGCATGCTCCTTAGTACATACACCAATCTTTTATTTGCTTTACTATGATCTGTGCAATAGTATTACGGAGTAGAAAGGCACTTCACATTTTGAATGTATTTCTGGAAATTTTATGTAAATAAAGAATTTATCAACTTAAATAATCACAGATCAAATTTACTTTCAAAAGAATTTTGCCATTCCGAGACATAATTTAGTCGTCTGATTTGTTAGCTTACACATACAGGGTATAGAGACTTTATTAGGACCTCTCCAAAATCTTTATCAATCATTTAATAATTATAAAACCATCTACCATTTGTACATAATCTTTCATCCAAAACTATTTTAAAATTCAGTACACAAGATATTTCACACTGCTTGATGCTGTAACTTGCTAAATAAGAATGTTTTGAGCCCCACATCCACTAATGTTGCAGATGCTCCTTTATTGCAAAGGGCTGTCACACTGCACATCTGGCCTGGCCAGGCAGACACAACGCTCTCCTCTCAAAGGGAAAGAAAGTGTTCCTAATTCTTGTTCCTTCTTTTCATCTCTCTGTTATGCTCCTATCTACAGACTTTTAATGAGTTACATCACAACCCTTCTCTCAATGAGAAGCAATATGAGCCAAATCATGCCTCTAACAATCTGTTTTCTCACAATCTGCCACTTATTAGTGTTCTTTACAAAATGAATAATTTCATTTTATCTATATAGTTAATTTCTGTGTCTTTTCATCTATATATTTGGACTTTCTTTCTTGGAAAAACCTACTCAGGTAGGGCAGTACCATGAAACACAGAAAAAAGGAAGGCTATTTAGGAAGTCACTTCCAGTACTAAGTTACTCATTGCATTAATAACATGTAACACAGAATTCACACTCCAAGCTCCCAGTGAGCCTAGTAACAAGCATATTTACATTGAGCAGTTCTCATGCAGTGTATGATTTGTAGAGCTGGGTAGCAATTGTGGAGATGCTGTAAACAGGAAAAAGCCAGCCAAGCTAAAAGGAATGTGCTAATTAAAGGACACAAGTGAAATGCAAGTTAAAAGCAGCCAGATAAGGAGAAGGGAAAATCCTGTCCCCAAACGAGAAGGAAGGAAGGAGGCAGAATGTAACCCTTGCTAGATTTGCATATCATATCCCAGGGCCCAGCCGCAGCTAGCAGGGGAGGGAAACACTGATCCTTCACATCTCTATTTAGTGCAGGTCCCCAGGCAGCTTTTCTATTGAAAAAGATCTAGGAAGGAAGTTAAAAAGAAGAATGACAAAAGGAACAAAAGAGAAGGCAATGGAGCGGAGCTTAGAGCAGAAGCTGCTCCTAGGAAAGGGCGGTTTCTCAGCAGATAAAATCCAAGGACAGCCAAAGTCATTCCAGTCAAAACTAAGACACGATGACTAAGGAAGAGGGCAAGTTAGAAGCCGAGTACTGGCATCACTATATTCATGATGGGTTAAGTATTTAGGCAAGGCAATATGTACAACTGAAGCTAATGCCTTTCATCAGAGCAACAGATTACAGTGCGGCAGGGGAAAAAAATTAGAAGTTTTGGCTCTACAAGTGCTTCTTTAAAAGAGGAGCTGAGGTGTGACACTTAGGTTAGTCAGGACAGTGCCCTCAGCTCCGAGGCTTAAGTGAGATGTCCTAAAAAAGACCCACATTTAAACCACAGGTATGCCTGTGGTTATGGAAAGGTGGCTTTAGCAAAATTTCATGTGCTTTCCATGAGCTTTCCAGGCTCGGGAAGATGGCCTCCAGCCATTGTAATATCCACAGATGTAACAACAGGTGTGGAATTTGATGACATAGTCCAAAGTCTCCCAAAATCCACAGTGAACCTGCTCACTAAGGGGACTTTGCATCAGGTCCTGAAATCAGATGTCATGTGGGAAGTCACTGACAAATCCATGAAGCAAAACAGATGGATATTGCAGTTCATATCTGAAATAACTCTAATGATTTCCCTGGTTTTAAATTGCAAATGTTCCTTGGTATTCAGCTAGCTGGCTTTTCTCAAACCCAGTCTGCCAAAAGTGGAAAAGAAACCTAAGGAGGAAGCACTTAAAATAATTAATAATCGTTATGGGCTGGGTTTAGTTAACAAGCATTATCTGTGGTCTTGGAATATTTCTCTGATGTTTACTGGAAATTCACGAACCATGGGGAAAAAAACAACTGATAATGGAAGGAACAGGCAAGAGCAGAGTGTTTTAAAACTACAGAACTTTAAGGAGCTGCTGGGCTTGATTTATTTCAAAAATCTAAAGCAGAGTTTTTTCTTGATTTTGTCCAAACTCTGAAGCATGAAAAGAATGATGGAAAATACATATATAAATAAATAAATATTTTGGCTTCTTAGAGCTCTGTAAAAACTAAGACTCTAAATTCTGGAGGTCTTAAAAGCCAATTCTTCAGCAAAGGGAGTTTGCTCCCTTTAAAAATTAAACCACCATTCTTCCATTCCCCTCTGGTATAGATACTGTTCAATAGTCTCCAAATAACATAAAAGAAAAAATGTTCAACTGTTGAACAATCTCAACAGCTAACTGTTGAGGATCAGAAAGGTTTTTTTGAAATTTCAGTTTCATTAGCTTAAAGCCAAGAATTTGTCCCACAAACTAATACCAAGTTCTTAGTCCACCTTTTCACATTTTGTGCCATTAATTATTTCTGTTATGCCAGTGGGAAAACAAAGATACAGGCCCTAATCAGTGCTCCCAGGTATTTGTTAATGAACTCTGAGGGGACCAAACACTGATAATTGTCTTTCAGAACTGGAAACCTTCCTTGCAAAGAGGTTCATTTTCTGCATCTCACATCTTTATATAGCTTAATGTTGCTTTTATCACTTTATTGCTTTTGTTACTTTTCACATGGGAGATGTTTTGATTAGATAGAATACACCCTCCGAGATTCATCCTTATCTTTCACAATAGCTATCTCTGCATTTACAGCAATAATACAATCTCCATAACCCCAAATTTGTAGAATTTTCTCATTATTTTTATCATAGCACTTATCCTCTAACACACACAGCCAGCTTAGCAATTATAATGACTGTATTATTACTATTTAACAGTGAGTTATAGTGCTTGTGGCTAAGATAGAAAACTGGACCAGTATCTAAATTTCAATAACAGAATGCATCATTGTGGCAACACTAAAAAGACACTTTAATGTATCAGTAGTATTAATCTGTACCTGTGACTACAGTGGTGTTTCTGGACCAAGATTCTGACTAAAATGTCTCCCAAGAATGCTCTAAGCAAGTAAGGAGGCAGTTTCTTTCTAGCAGTTGCCTAACATAGACTACTTGAGGTCCCTTCACAGTACATCTACAAAGCCACTGGATTGCACTCACACAGGTGCTTCTAAGCAAGTCAAAGCCATGCCAACAACTAATACACAATTCAATTCAAGAATCAGCCAAAGCAAGTAACTGTGATATTGGCCAACTGGCTGTGTTGCAGGTGAGCTGGGACAGTCTGTACTGGGGTGTGTGCTGGGACAGCTGTGCTGCTGGAGTCCACTCAGGCCAGTCTGCAGGTGCAGCGCACATCCCAGCTAAGTGCTGAGACAGCTTTATGTTCCGCATGTGCGGGGTGGGTGAAAGGTGCTGACTCAGCCCCCTCAGATGACAGGAAGAGGCACGTAACAGTCTCTGAAGGCAGGAAGAGTCCCCAGCAGAACACAGATGTGATCAGGTAGAATGTTTTTGTTTCTTTTTCCCCAAAGGAAGTAGCTGCCTAGCCTCTACTATAGCTGTTGGTTGGATCAAAACACCTGTGCAGACCTGCCCATCACATAAAAGCATTCTTTTGCTTGCACATTAGCTCCCAAATGACAAATTACGCTCATTTTTTTGCCAGACTGGGTGTGAACAAATTGCAGTGCTTTGACTTTCCACCAACACAGCCCTCTGCTGAGAATGCTGCAAAAAACAGCTATCACACTGAATCCAGTCCCATCTGTACCTCACATGGTGTTTTTTACAAAAACAACTATTCCTTGTAAATTTACTGAGAAATGATACACAACAGACTCAGGTCTAAATCTGGAGCAGAGTAACTGAACTCTCATAGAGGAAATAAATTTCAGAGGAAGATCTAAAATATTTCAGGAAGAGGATAAACTACTTGGTTTCTTCCTGTTTAATTCTAATGCCAAATTATAATCACTAATCTGCTCCTCAGCATAATCTAGAAAATATATAGTTTACCACGCAGTTCTTAAGCTTTCAATTTATATTTAAAGTAAAAGCAAATGGCCACATACTTAAAGATCTGGTTTGGTACCTTGAAATGAAATTGTGGCTCCATTCAATTCAGTGGAAAATTTGTCATTGACTTATGTACTCAATAATATCAGCAGGCACTTTTTCACATAAGAGACTAAGCTTTCAGAATGAGCATGAAGGGACTGGCTTTGAAACTAAATTCAAGATTTCTTATTGCTTTTTTCCTCTTACTCCAAAAGAAAAGAGAAATCAATATGGGTTAATACAATGTTTATATTTCTGTCATCCTGTTTTAAATCCAAAGTGAAAGGGGTTGTTTTAACACTGCAAATGCTTCTTTCCTCCATAGAACTATAGATCAAGGTTTGACATAAGAAAAGCATAACTCTATAGGGAAGCTGAAAAATATTTAAAGTATTTTTTCATCATCTTTGAACACATGGATTTCATTGCATAGATTTATTACTATTAACTCACACTATACGCACTCACATTTTTTTTATTTTCATGTCCTGTTTTTTCTTATAGTATCTGTGTCAGCCACCTCCCTTTTCTCCACATCAAACCCCTACTCAGCCAACACTTGCATCAGTCCAAAAGGTAGGGCAATGATGAGGGCAACAGGAAACACTGTTTGCTAGGTGTAACTGGCTTGCACAGTCAGTGATATCTTTTTGTGCTGGAAAACATCCTTTGTTGAGAAGGAATGTTTCTCAGGAGTGGTCAGAGTAATGAGACCCTGGAAAAGAGGCAAGCATGACCTTTATTTGCCTGCACATATCATCTGCTGAATAAACCCTCAAGAATCTCCACCTGATCTAGGAAGAATGAAGACTGAATTGAGATTAATCCTGAAGACCTCACTGAAAAACAAGTGAAAATGACAACAGTTCATTTTCTCTTTCCTTTGGATTTTAATGCTAAGTTTTTTTGTTTGTTTGTTTTGTTGGAGATTTATTTTTTGATTGTTTGGGGTTTTTCTTTGTGCAAATGCAGGAGAATTTATGTATTGCTTAAATAAAACTAGGCAAAATGACAGAAACTAGACAATATGACCAGAGAGGATTTTTGATCACATAAAGCAGGAGTATGATTCAATTTAAAAAAAAAAGTGGTACAATTTTACTTTTAACTATATTAATCCTAAAACAAACATATGCCAAAGTTTGATTAAATTATGGAATAAGTCATATGTAAAAGAAAATAGACAAGTAGGTTAGTGCTTCCAATGACAGCTGTGCAGAATTATGGCATTACTTTCTTTTTTAATTTTCTATTTAAAACATTCTTTTACTTTAAAAAAAATTAATTAATTTTATTTTAATATATATTAATGTATTCCCTGGAGCCACTGGGATTATATTACTGGTAACTGCCACTAATATATATAGCAAGTAATGCACCTAAGCTTCCTTTTCCTTTTTCTAACTTTAACACAGCTTGTCTGGTGGTATAAGAAAGTGCACAGCTCTACTGTTTCAATAATGCAAGGCTGATTTACACCAGGTGGGGATTTAGCATCTCATTTCCATGAATCCAAACAATATCCCACAGAGCTGTACAGATCCCTTAAACATGTAACAGAAAATGTAGAAAGCTCTAAGATGGTTGAACACTTCCTCAGAGTGCTGAGACTTCCTTCCCATTCATTTAATTTGTAAGACAGAAATAACTCTCTTGAGACTTGACCTCTTCAAAAAGGAAAAAATTCTGTACTGATACGTGCTAATCAAACTGCCAAAGCAAATTTATTTTATTTACCATCGTTTGAAAACTGAAAATGATTAACAAGTTCTTGCCCAAAGGGCTGAGGATAAATTCTGAAACAAACACTCCCTATTTTAGCCCATAAAATTACCTTACCTGTTTGATTTACACATCACTGTCTAGTGAAGAACAAGTATCTGTTTTCTTAAATTACATCTATGAATTGTGCCACCATTTGTTAGAATATAAATCATCAGTCTTTATAGTGTTTCAGATAATGGTATGTCATGGCTCCAGGTCATCTGTATGACCACAAAAATGAGTATGTAAAAACTGTTAGTATTTAACAAACTTGTAACAAATCAACAACTTGCTAAGAAAGCTTAGGCATTGCATGGGCATGCAGGTGTACGAAGTCCTGATGAGACAATATCAATACTTCAGGCATGCTGCCAATTATTATTCAAACACCATCTCTGAAATGGATTTTCTTCTTGCAGGAGAACAACAGAGTGTTTCCAAAAATGAAATTAAGTGCACAGTGCTGTCATGGTTGAGGAGAAGGGAGAAAATATTAAATTCTACTATTTTTTATTTTAAAAAAATTGTAACAGGGTACTTTACAAGATGGAATAAGTCATACCATCTTCAAGCACTGACTTTTGCAGAGGCCTCAGATAGAACAAGCGGATATTTTTGCCCCTTGAAGTGTGATTTATAAGAAATGCTGTGTTTGGCAGGCTGTTATAACATGTCACAGTGCTATTAAATGCAAGTCAGGAGCTCTTTATAATACATAAGCATTCTTTCTTGATTGGAAACTACACAGGCACCTGCCCCTGCTGTTACTCAAAAGCAGAAGACAAGGTAGTCATTCAGAAAGTAGTGGACTGACAAGCATTTGGTGGGAATGAATACCAGCATATCAAAGGACAAGTACAGAACAGGAGCAATGAAACTGCACATGATTTACTGGTCAAACTACTGATGCAAATCTTGTTTCTGCATCAGATAACCAGGCATGCATATCAGCATCAGGCAAATTCCTTGTTTCTGAGACACTGAGTTTTACAGCAACCATGCACAAACAAAATTGTTGCCACACAAGTTGCTACAACGTTCACACAAATGACATAAATCCAAGAACTACCAGAGAAAAATCTACAGCATTAAAAGGAAATCACTAGCTAGTGTAACATATAATTTGCATGTTCTACAATTCTCATCAGTGAATGCAGTATCAACTTCCAAGGATTCACCTGCATTTTCCACTCTTAATTCAATCAAAACATACAAGTGGTCTTACTTGACTAATAATGCATCCTACTTGTGCCAAACATTCATGTCTAATGCCAAGAAACAAAGAACCAAAAGAGTTTGTTTATACAAGTATCTCCATAAAGTTGAATAATGTAATAATTTATTTTTTTCCTGTCTTAGTTCATGCTGTAGACAGGCTGGATAGAAGCACTTCCTCTTTTGACTTCTTTACTTTGAAAATTATATATCTAAATGTGAAATGAGGATTCTCTGCATTGCTGATGTCTGTTTAGGAGTGACATTTTTCACAGAAAACAAACTGCCAAAGAAGATAATTGTAGTCATTGACATTTCACATATCCAGGTCCAATAGTCAGACCATTTGCTATTCTGTGCTCTTTAGACATACAAAAAACATATGTATCCCCAAAAGTATGGCTACTTAAGCACTTTCCTTCAAGTAATGTAAAACTTTAAAGAAATACAGAACCACCATTTATTCTGAGTACTCTCAGTTACTGGCCCATAAGAGAGACCTGTTTTCCCTGAGCTACTTACATGCTTACACGTGAAGCTTTTAAAAGGTGGGTTTGTTGATAGAAATCCAGTCATAACAGTGAGCAAAATGAAGTATTACAAATTATGCCACATGTGTGGCAAGCCAGTTTTCTATGTGGAATTTATACAAGCAGTTGAAAAAAGTGTAAAAGGGGATCGTGCTCTGAAGTTCTTCCATTTTGAAAATCAGAACTAAGTTCTCAAAATCCATACACATCCTTTTATGCCTTAAAATGATTATACACCAAGTTCACAGCAACAGGGTGGTTTTTTTTCTAAAAAAAAGAGCACAGGAGGAATAAAATTTCTAGCTGAAACTCCAACTATGAATCACATCTATAATACATATAAAGACTTTATGTGAAAATCATTTCTCCATTGCTTGCATAGCACTTATACTATACTTGTACGCATTTAACATACAAATACATACTTTTAACAGATTAAATTATTAATCACAATTTCAAAGTTTACAGTTGCTTTTCAATCTCTTCATAGAGGGTTGGTAAAGAAGTTTGAAAAGAATCCTACGTGAGGAAAGCAAAAGGCAAATACTGGTGAAGGGAGCCTGCTGTTATTACAGAGGAGAACAGATAAGCTGTATAGCCAGGATTTCAATTTTCTAGCCTGCAAACCCCAGCATTATCACTATGCACACTCTTTCACCTTGGACCTATACACCATGTACAACTCTTTCAGTTTTCAAGGAACCATTTAATGCCCTTCATCTGGAAGTTTAGACTGGATGTAGGAAGCATTTTTTAACTAATTGAGAGGGTGGTCAAATGCCCAAACAGGCTTTCTGGAGAGGTGGTTGATACCCCAAGCCTGTCAGGGTTTAAGAGGAATTTGGACAGTGCCCTTAACTACAAGCTTTGGCTTGGTTGGTCCTTGGTCAGGCAGGTGGACTAGCTGTTCATTGCATTCCAACTGAAATAATCTATTCTATTCTTTCTTATTTTATCACACCTCTCCTCTAACAAGTCATAAGAAAGCAAGGGACCCAGCTTACAGTCTAGCTCTTTTCAAAATTAACATGTGCTAAAATTTTAGGGGCTCACAGCTGAGGAAATTCTCCCAATATCACACCAAAAGCTTCACAGTGTAAAGCCTGGTACAGAGGAAGTCCTCTTAAGGAAAGTATTCACCAATAACAAACCGTGTTGAATGAAATTTTCAGTGTTCTCTCTTTCACCAGCAGCTACGCAAATCACCTCCTGCTCTACCACAAATATTGATTTATATTAATCACGAAACCTTCATGACTTGCAGGCATGAGAGAAAATCAATACAGTAATGTTCTTGTTGGTTTTCTCTTAGCCAGCAGATTTGTGTGACAGAGGAGGGGACACAATGAAGCCCTGTGGTAATTCTGTAGGTAAACAGATGAGAAATGTGAGAGCAAAAATGCTGGTAGTGAATGGAAAGTAAATCCTTTAACAGCCCTAACACAAATATGTTTTGAATGCTGATTTTCTTCTTTCATCTCAGAAGCCTATATTTAGCATTCAGTATGAGAGAACAGCTCTAGGAACTGTATTTCCACTAGGCTTTTGCCACATCTCAGGCTTACTATTCAGATGTCACTGACAGATCTCCTCTCATACTCTTCATACATAAAAATTGCCACAGTGAGGCTTACACATTGAATACTAAGAGTGCATTTCATTCACACATATTGCTCCGTGAAACAAACACTGTTTCACTGTTTCTGTGACTTCATGACCCATGTAACAATGGGCTCTTTAAAATAACACCTCCATGACCTCAAACACACCTGAGTCGGGAAAGTCAGCATACAGATGAATTAGTACTTACATGTCACTGGAACTGATATAACCAGGTCTGTAGCATGAAAACCAAAGCACAGATGCCAGCTGAATCACATGGCTAACAGAATGAGACTAAAAGAGAGTAAAATACATCCATCTGTGATGAGTGAGGTACTGGCTCCTCAGACTGCTCTGTCTTCTGAAATGCACAGGGCCAGTGGAGTCAATAGAGATGTTCCTGTTTATCTTTGCAATGAATTTTCTTCTACAACTTTTTCTACTGAATTGTGTTTCACTGCCCTCAAATTTAATCCAGTTCTGCATAAAAATAGTGCTATTATTCCTTGTAATTCTGTAATGGAACGTGGAATAAAGATTACAAAAAGTCACTGAATTCACTCTCCTAGAGTGCCCCAAAATTCCTTTTGCATATAAGAAATTTTGGGGGAAGTCAGTTTTCTTTTTGTACTGCACCAGGGAGGTAAAACTAGATGCCACAATCTTCATTTCAGTTTTACATACTAGGAAATTAACTACATGGTCAGTAGTTCGCAGCTGCAGTGAATGAAAGCAGAATCTAATTCTTACTAGCAGAAGAAAACATGAGAAAAGTATGAGTATACACGAGAAACACTTCAAGAGATTATAATATGGCCAAAGTCTTTTCAAAGCTAATTTCCAATATTAATGAATGCACATTAATTTCACCCATAACAGTTTCTACTTAATTTAAAAGGCTGTCAGTTTGCCTTCAAACACAACAATTCACAAGAGAAACCAAAATTATGATCACAAAATGAATACCTTTATAAAGTTTCAAATCTAATTTGTAGAACCTACTCCACAAATGAAACCTTTGCAGTCATTCATTCCTCTCTTGATAAAATGTTGAGATTTGCAAGGGAATCTCAAGGAATTTGCAAGGAACAGATACTATTTTCTAGTTCTCTCTAGAAACCCAGGAAATAAGTTATTTTGTATTAACCCTGTCTTAGTGAAGCTGGAGGAACTGTCCAGACCACATAAATAAAATAGAAATATAAAAATATAATAAAAATTGTGAATTTGGAGGTGTTCCTCTTGACAAGTTGGTTGATTTTCTTTCTACTCAGGTCTGGTTTCCCCCTGCAAAGTAACTGACTGTGCTGCAGGTGAAGAACAGGAAACTGATAGAAGAAGTGTAATGAATTACTGGACCAGTGATCTCTGTGATTCCATTTTAAGTCACAATTTTCTACTAGTTTGTGCTATTTAGAGGTGATCTCAAACTTGTTTTGCAATTTAAAAAACTGGTAAAATTCCTAAAGTAGCAATGCTAAGAGGGGCTTTAGAGGGGGGAAAAAGTAACAAGAAGGAGGATTTTAAAAAATACTTGGAAATTTATAAAATAATTTTACTCTACACGTTCAGTATGCATTTTAGGGAATTCAGCAAGTGACAAAATGTATCTACAGCCATTATTTCTCCATCTTTGCGTACAGAATCCCTATATCACGTGAGAAATCACTGAAAAATATTTTATAAGACCAATGTAACAGCATGCAGCCTCAGGAAAAATTGTGAGGTTTTTATAAACCAAAATGCTTTACAGAATGAAATGTTATGAATTTGTTGGTGGTTTGTTTTGTTTTTCTTTCTTTTGAGAATGGCAGTGGGTTTTTTTTTTTCCTGATAGTTTCAATGCAGATAAAAGTACCTTGAAACTAAAGTCTCAAAACATTTAATGCAAGCACTATATATTTCTCTGAGTCCTTATGTTATGTTACATTTCAAGAAAGTCGATTTCAGTACAAAACTTACAATCATCAAGCACTGGAGAACAGTGGGAGCTGTAGGTCCAGTGGCTGTCACTTCACCTTCTCCATCACCTAAAAAGTCTGTGGTCAGATTGCCAGCCTTTTGCCACATTCGGGAATATTTCTGTCCACAAAGAGATTTGGGGAGTGGGCAGTACAGGAGGAGTGAAGGATGAGGGGAGAACACACCAGTGCATAGCTCCTGTGAGGCACCAGCACAGCACACACCTGCCACACAGACCTCCAAGTCACCTGAAATGAGACTCTGCAATTCAGCAAACAGTTTTCAGTTCATTTGATTCAAACCAAAGACAGTATGTGTCCTGAGATTTACATGGCAGAATATCTGCATCTGAAAGAGACATGAAACCAGGATTTCCAGCATATTGCAACTCACAGAATTCATCAGTCATCTGTTTCCCACCGTGCAGGGCCAGTCCTACAAGAACTTTAGCTCCACACAGCAGCAATACTTCTTCACAGCTAAATTCTGGGCCTATGTAATTATATCCAGTTCTTCTGCAGTTAATGAAGCAGCAGAAATTTACAGTAAGGGTTAGCATGACAATCTCAGTCACCTTCAGCCCAGGTATTAAGTTCAGAATATCTCCATTTATCTCATTTGTTCCTGTCATAAACATCTTTAGAAGAATTCTACCTATTGCATAAAAATCTATTTCCTTGAATTACTACATCATGCATCACGGTAATTTCAACACTTATTTCCTTTCAACAATTCAGATAATTATGTTTAAGAACTTAGAACAAGCTTACATAAAGTCATTTTACTCTGTGTATTATGTGACAGCCACTGTATTACTCATGAGTAACCAAAGCCTGTCACATTGCAAAATCTCATGAATAATATGTCACATATTATGCATGCATGTATAGTTCAGCATCGTCAAATATAACCAAACAATTAATAAAACAAATGAAGAATACATAATTGGAGTGCTAAGTCTGAGAACTCAGAACTGAAATTACCAGCAGAGGATTACTCATGTGCCAGGAAAATATCCATTGTAAAGCAATCCAAGTGCACTCAACCAACCTAGGTTTTTTTAAAAATTAAGTATTGCTATTAGAAACTGATTACACTTTTTAACAGCAATAAATCCCCATTAAATTAGTTATTGTTTACCATAGCTGTAGCATTAACCTTTTGAAGCAAATTTAGCAAACTGCTAGCTAATGCTAATGACCAATTTTGAAAGGGATTACTCCTTAATTATATCATACACAGTAGTAGTCATAAGATATGATCATTTTGATGCCAGTTGCATCTTAACAGGAACAGTCTGAACTGGAATGAACTACATTAATCCAGAACCAGTAGCTCATAAAATTAGAAGAAGCATGAAGACTACTTAGATGTATTATTTTTGTATGACCAAGGGAAAAAAAACAAACCCATCTTTGGTTTACATAAGAATTATTAAGCCTTTTTAAAAGAACTGCTAGAGCATTGACAACTGCTTCCAAGGACCTATCTATTGTCAGACTTATACACTGTGCTTGCTCAATTGTCTGCTCCATGTGACCTAACCATCAGGACATAGGGAACCATGGAAGAGCCCTACTTTCAAGACAGACATTTTTTATTTAGGAGACCTTGAGTTATTACTGAACTTCTACAAAAAGCCAATAGCTTCTTTTTTTAAAAACAAAACCATCACCAGCAAAGCAAATCTCTCCAAAACTTGTCTATTCCACATAACATGACATGAACCACTGTAACTATAGTGTTAAATGCAAATTTCAAAATCTGATCAATATATGCAAGATTGTTTAACTAGATTGATGTTGGCTTTATCTATGGTTGAAATGGAATAAAATAAAAAAGATCAAAACAATTCCAGTCTCGCTTATTCCAATGGAGCTTCTGCATTTGGACTGCAGCTCAGGCAAAACTCCTGTGTGCAGAGGAAGTGCCTTCTAGAATTTCAGCTGGTGAAACTCTAGTAAAGACTACTTCTTACAAGACGAATGGATTTTCTAGCATCTCCAAGAATTAAGGAGCTCCTGTCACAACAGAAGTGCAAGAGAAAATGAAGAAAGTTGTAGGCTGCTGCCACACCAACTCCAACCACCAAGGCCATCTTCTCAAGTTAAAATAAATTAAGCAATCTCCAGCACCTTCTGTATATTCTAACCCATTCAATTAGGTCAGGAAGACGAGCACAGGATGTCCATTTTTATGCTTGTAGTAGCACAGCCTCCAGAAGTGGGGTAGAGATCAGATCTTCCAAGCAGAAAATGGTGCTGTTTAGCAAAATGCAGTGATGTCCTACAGCAAGTGCAACTCACTGCGACCATTTCTGCCCACAGCTTTGTGACACTGGCCAGTGGCTGCCACATCACTGCTAGCACAGTGGCTTCCATCTCTTCTCCCTTAGTACGGTTGAAGAGCTGGTTTTAGAGCGGGGTAGGAGTTCACTCTCTCTCCTGCAGATCTAACACAAAAGCACAAGAGATATTTACTCCAAACGTGATTTCAGGCTCATTTAAGATTGATCTGCAGTACAAATGACAGAGGACTTGTCATATGTACATTTGGTAAAATAAGGTAAAGTAAATGGCACAGAAAATTTCATGTAATCCCCTGGTTAATCAAAACTGCTGAAGGGCTTAAACACTTAAAGTATTACAACTTCAACTTGAAAATCATCTTTGTTCATGTTTCTTACTTATTTTTGTGCACGGCTAAGATGAGTAAAACCTCAAACCAGAGGGATAACTACTCCCAAACACGCAGGCATTTGGATCCAGATCTGAAATTTGTGGTTGGCCTTGCCTCCCTACTGGCTGAAGCCCAAACCTCCATTACGAAGCACCCCAAACTGTGATACTGACGAGAACACGTGTGGGAAACTTTGCTCTTACGCACATATAACTCCACAGTTGTCATCACTCCCCTCCCCACAGCCTTGGCTGCAAATTTAAATGAAGCCCAGTGGTGCCACAGTCCTTTCCTCCCTCTCTTTATAGTCATCTTTTTGTCCCCACTTTGAAATATATTTTCATATAATGCCAACTGAAAGCTCTCAAAGCTGGAATGCTTGCTGTCGCTTAGACTATGCAAGGGAGGAAAACTTTTATTGGAAACATTCCTTCCCTTCCTTTTAATTTTTGCTGCTCCCACGCTGTTGTTGGCAGCTTCAGATCCATATCAGAAGAAAAGCATGTAAAATGCATGCAGTTAGGCAGTGGTCCTGCAAGGCACTTCATGTGCACAAATATCTGCAGCTGTGCACTGCTTCTGATCTGTAGGAGACTACATATGGGCACTGAGATCAGCACACATCAAATCCCTGTTATTAAATGCATGTGTCTTTAAAGCAATGAGTCTTAATTCCTGCTAAGAGAGTCCAATAATAATAAGAAAAATATATTATATTCACCCCCAGCAGAAGGGAAATTACAATCTCATTCTCTCTGTTTAAGTCACACCAGCCCTGAAATTCAAGAACATAAAAGACTAATAAGGCTTCTAGCGAGAGGTCTTAAAAAACCTGAAGTACAATTAGCATTCAAATCATATTTACAATTTTTTCCTCCCTATTGCCAGATGTCTTTTATGGCTTTTCACTCTTGGTAGGCAGCAAGAACATCAGCTAAAAGCCAAAACTGTGTATTCAGATTCCTACGTGATGTACATTTTAACAATAAAGAGGAGAAGCTGGAAACAAATTAACAGGCAAGGTACTAATCTCCAAGCACATTTATATTGAGTTTAACTGTCTTATTGAAAGCAATCCTTATAAACTAAGGAGCACAGAGCATAATAAAGGAGAAGCTAACTGATAATTAAGGAGTTGCTATATGCAACTGAGACTAGCTGTTGCAAAAGTCCATTTTGGCTTCCTTCTCTGAGATCATTTGCTGCAAGTGAAGTAACAATAAGAAGATTTATTGAAAAGCCAATGAACAGCAACACTTCCTTTCAATTATTTTTCTTTCTTATATATGAATTGAGATATAACTACATGCTGACCTTTGAAATATATGCCTAAAAAGTACAGTATTTTTGCCGTGAGTTTAGGAAATGTAAGACAAGAGACTTAGGAAGGGTTACGACAATAATTCACAGGAAATACTGCATTTCTGTCATGTAATTTTACAACTAACATAAATTCAAATGGGTACATTTTTCAGCTGGCTTCTGGGGAGCTACCCATCAGGACAAATTCCCACAGAATGAAGCAGCCATACACCTCAAAAAGGTGCTGACATTAGTAGAACCATATCTTGCAGCACTGTCAGGCAGAAATTCCTACCAACACCTTGAGAAATGTTACTGATACAAATAATTTAAGACACAACAGAAAAGCTGGCAATATGCTGAACAGAGGCCTTTCTTTTTCTAGACCCTGCTTACCCAGGTTACTGATAAATTCAAATTTTTATGCAGGTTTGTGTATCTGCCCTGATTTTATTTTCAGATTATCACTATATGTGCAAATCTACATTCTGTCATTTACCCAGAGGTGTGCATGAGGTGTTTCAGGACATCTCTCCAGCCTGAGCACAACCCCCAGAGGAGCCAATTGCATTGATGAACACAGTAACTCACAAAGGGACTCACACCTATCATCTACAAGGAATAATTAATGATATTCATGGAATAGGATTCCTACCCTAGCTGACCCTTGTGCTTCCAGTGAATATATAGATCCAACAAAACACACATCTAGGCTCAAGTTTACATATTTCAAATTTTACTTACAGAAGGACAAAATCTTGACTATACATTTAGCAGGGAAATAAAAGAACTGCTGCTTTTTAATTAGTGTAATTAAAAATAGTAATCAATAATTTTTAAATATTTAATTCTACATATATAATACGAGATAGATTTAGCTTAGGCAACAGTTAGTTTGAAAAGGTTGGAGATATTTTGAGGTTATTTGTGCTTTATTCCCCAGTATAGTATAATCCTAAATTACAGATGTGGGTATCTGGCATTACAGTATGCCAAGCAAAACACTTCACATTTTTATTTGTTTTTTCTACTCAGCAGACGGCCACCAAGCTTCTGCACTGCTCTAATAACCTTTATCTCTAGAGTGAGGTAGGCTTGGTACCTTTTCAGTTACTTTCCTTCAATGTGAGTCTACCACTGCAATTTCTATTTTCTCGTCCTTGCTGTGAAATGATGAGTCTTGGTTGAATTTGTTTCAAGAATATTGCAATTCTCCTATGGAACTGACAAAAAATTCAGCTGATAATATATCAAAAGGTGCTCCTCACAAGGTAGACCCTAACCAATTCACAGGTAATATAAGTATCTTTCTTAAAGCTGATGTCAGGAATATTTTGTCACTTGGAGCGTGGCAGAAACAAGCTTCAAACTCACATTGATCATCCCCTCTCCAAAACACTGGCATTTCAATTCCTACATCCCTCTGGTGTGCAACTGATAGGCCTGGGCAATTCATCTCTGCTTTCCTGCATTCCAAATCTGCTGTTACCAGCTGTTCTTACACTGAAAACCAACTCTTGTTTGCAGCTGGTCAGGTAAAATATGACTTAAAAAACCCATACCAGTAACAGTGAAGATAGTAACATGAAAATACTAAATTCCAGACTGTTGTTGACTTTGGTATTTCATTTGGTCTGATGAGCAAGCTGGAATTGCTAAGTTGAGGATTCAGTAATTAGCATGGTGGCTGGCTCAAACACACATCCATCCCCTGTGAACAGGATAGTCCTGAGATCTGTTAAGAGGTAGTAACAGACTGCATTCTTCATCTTCTAACATCTAAAGCCATATTGTGAAGGTAACACACATGCAACTCATGACAAATGTGGAGACCCCAAAGTTCTCTCGGTGGCAAAAGCCCTGTTCACATCAGAGGGGCATTTACTTTCCCTAAATGCAGAAAGCAGATGATGACTCATCAAGTATTGGCAAATGTCTCTGCAGGAAATAAGAGACTGGTGAGTGGGACAGAGATTTAGTGGATGTCTTGAAAATGCCACAATAAACATGATGGAACTAATTTTATTTGGCATAGATGCCCAATTTAGCTGCTAACCCTTGGTAAAAGAAATCTGTCAAGGAATAAAAGCATGACAATTTTTATAACCTCTTGAACTGCTCCTCTGCCTTCTCATAAAGCATGCATACTCAACTTTTACCTCCATTTCAATAATCAGTGACATTACAGCAATATTTAGTACTTCTTTACCTTCACTGAGGAATAACTTCACTGAGGAATTATGAATTCAACTTTAGTGGCCAAATTAAGAATTTGATTCAGTTCAACCTTTTGGAACCTCTTCATCTTACTCACCATTTACAGTTCCACCCCATCTTTCCTAAGACATTTTTAATCAATGGAGTCGATAAACTGAAGGAATTCTGTGTTTGAAGGTGTGGAGAATTTGCCTACACAGTAAAGATCAGATCATGATCACATATATCTTTTACCATGAATTTTCCCACCTTGAGACAAAGACTAGGAAAAAAAGGCCATAGAAGTTATATAAGAAAGAAAAGAAACAAAAAATATAAAGCAAAGGATTAAGTCTTATTAATTCTGATTATTGTCTGACGTAACTTGGCATACAAAATTCATTATAATACACCCTTTTCCCTTGCTTTTGCTGAAAAATACATTAAAATAATTGTGCCTGCCTTGTCTGAGAGCTGGTGAATATTAAAAAAAAAAATCTATGGGTCACTGAAAATGGAGTTTTATAATAGAACACATTAGTTGTACACTCATACAATGTATATTAAAATAAGAGGAAGCAAAACCTGCTACAAGAAAATGTCATCACTTCATCCTGTGGTGCATCTGTATAACACAGCAGCTAGAACAACTCTGCAGGCATTATAACCTTCTATTAGTGGTTCTCAACACCGAATTACCAGCGTTATATGTGCACAAACAGAAACTGCTTCACCATTATCAGACAGGCAAGTGAATATGTTATTTTCTCCCTTTTCTTCTATCCCTAGCTAATGTCTCATCATAACAACCTCATTAGCTATCATTGATAATCTGCTCTACCTCTTGTCTTCATCTCAAACCTCAAAAATGACTATAAGTAATAACCAGCCTGGCTGTGAGCTGAAGGCGGGCAGGGAACTGGGGAAAGCTGTAAGTGCAAATGGCTGACCTTCAAAACAGCCTTTTGCAAAACATATGTGCTGCCACAAAACAATATCAAGTAACATTTTCCATGCTGCCACTCTCAGATTCACACTGAGGCTAATCAATATTGCCCTGCAGCACCAGAGAGGCATTTCCACATGCTCATGAAGGCTCCTGGTTGAATGTCATTCAGCCTAATAATACCACTAGCTTCAAAATAGCCCAGCATACCCTGCAGAGGTGGCAACAAAGCAAAAACCAAGCCAGGCCACACAGCCCAAAATGCCTTCCCCAGCGGATGACCCCACTGGGACCCCCTCCTGCAAAAATCCTTGAAGACAGAAGCACTTTCAGGGCCCGCCAGCTAGACCACAGGAAATGAAGCTGATAGGGCCAGTGAATTTGCTACTTCGATGGAAGAAGTCAGCCTTTCCTACACCAGCCTGTCTGCAGCTTTGTAGGGAAAAGGTTTTGTTTTATAAATAATGGTCTGTGCCCAAGAGACATCATGGGGCTCACCAGTAGTGCCCTGGTGTTGAGGGACTCTTTTCCTAATATATATCTGAAAATTAGACAGCAGGGTCCTGCACTCCTTCAAAGTGCAGAAAACACTCAGCAGTATCAGCCAGAGCCCTGCTCCATTCACCCACCATGGGCTAATGACTGCAGCTCAGAGCATGAGGCACACACAATAGTGAAAGAGTCTGAAGTCTTTTTTCTTCCACATCACTCATTTGCTCTTCCTGGTGTTGCTCAGGCCTTGCAGCTCCCCAGCTCATAGCAGGAGCTTCAAACCCAGTGTGTTATGACAGGCACACTCCAGGGGCTAAGGCAGCCCCTCTAATGCAGTGGCAGTCTAATTTATAAACTCCTTAGAGCATTTCAAAAATAAGCTGACTTGCCATGCATCTGATATACTTCTTCCATACAAAAGTCTGTGTGTAAACATAAATCTCTAATGTTTCTTTCTCCATTACTTATGCCCTCCATACTTAGTGTTTATACTTTGTGAGGCACAGAATGATCTGTTCATCTAAGAGCCTAAAATCCATACCAGTTTCTTGTAACTAAAGCCAACGCACTGCTTTACTCAAGCGAGATCTACTGCACAAAACACAATTACCCATCAATTGACTACACATCAATGGGACAGCACATGATTAGACAACAGTGGGGAATCCTAATGATCTCCTGTGAGAATTAGGGGAGTGCAGGCCTCATTTTCTGCTCCATGATGTGTAGATGAAAAGTGCACTGGAAAGCATACAAAATGAAAGGCAGTATTTCTGTGCACATCCTCACTTCATTTCCATGGGAATGTGGAAATCTAACAAGACCATGATTATCACATGGAAGACGAAAAAAACCACTGACTGTAATGTTTTACTTAAGAGCACAATGACTTGTCCAGTCTTTAGCCCTGATGTTTTCAAAGTTTTTAGACAGACACATTCAACTTCCAAGAATTTGGGGGTTCATCAATACCCACAGGTAGGTGGCAAAAACACTCTGCTGCAGCTCTAGGGACACTTCATCTGATTCTGAGTGGAGGATTACTCCTTTGACAGGGCAGTCAAAATAATACAGCCCTCCCAGGGCCAGACATAGTGCAACAGCACACTGCAGGAAAGCTGACCAATTTTTACTTCTGTTTATTCCATTCCCCATCACATGGGCATGGGAGGATTCAAATCACGCATATCGGTTTCTTTAATCCTCTGAAGAGGAAAAAATTTTAAGATGAGCTATAAACCATGATTGCACACACTATTCATTTCAGGCCAGGACATATCAACGTCCCAAGACAGATCTGAATGTTATCAAAGACTATCAAATCAACAGAAATACAGTGACAAAAAGAGTTAGTGCAGCAATGATGGTGCTAAGTGATGGCAAAGCATGGCTAAGCTTACAGCAAAACTCCATTTTTGCCTGTTCTGAAAAATAAGTGCAAATTCTGTCACCTGATTTTCATCCTTGCTTGACATATTTTAAAACAATTCTGTGGCTCTTTCTTTTGTGGTGCTTTCACAATCAGTACTTTATGAGGTTTGACACAAAAACACCCTTCAACAAAGCTGAACAAATTTCTTTGCAGTTTTAGGAAATTGAGTGATGTACCACAATACAAATCCAGCAATGATACAGAAAAATTAGGGCAGCACTGTCCAGCACATGCAATTTTAGTAAAGACCTCCTACCTTTCAGTAACTGGATTTTTGACTGTTTTATGTCTCTTGTGTCTCAAAGTAAAAAAAAAAAAAAAGTTTCCTTTATTCCTTGGGCAGCCAATTTTGTGGAGCACATGCCAACGTTATCAATGAGATTTTCCATACTAGATTAACCTCTTGGTTCACCTTGTCCAGTACCAAGTGACTAATGTTATCCATATGGTATTTTCAAATGGTTCTTATTTTGCCAGTCTCACTAAACCTAGTTTGGTTTCCTTCCTTGGTAACAGATGTGCATTGAACAGGTCTCTCAGTAAACAAGAGCTCTCTAAAAAGTAGCTCAGTTTTCTCCTGTTAACTTTTTCCTCTCCCAAAGCTTTCCTATTTCATTGCTCAATTTCTGTGTAATTAGTAAGCTCCTCTCTTTCTTTAGTTTTTTCAACAGTACAGTTCAGTAGAAATCAGTATGTCTTTAAGATTCTCTGAAGGAATTAAATGGTCGATTTAGCCTGAAACTTATTTATTGTCATGTGGAGTGATGACCAACATGGAAGGAGTGACAGTAAGGTACTTTTTACAGCTCTAAACTAAATCAGCAAAGGACTGGGAGAGAGAAAACTGGGACATTTCAATCTTTCCAGCATGCACAAACATCTGCTGTTGTTGCAAGCATCTGAGACCTGCAGGTCTGGCTCAAAGTGGTCCTCCCTTCCATTCCTCTGATTCTATGACGAAATATCTAAGGCAACCAGAAAGATCTGACAGCACATCTGTCTTTCTATTATTTGTATTGACCAGTGTAGTACTTGACCAGTTAATGATAACAAGCAGTGTACCAAAACCAACATGCTTTGGCAAACATTGCTTAGGACACTTCCTTTGCAAGCTGCACACACGTAAAGTGGGTATCTCACTTCTACTTTGAGGAGGTAAAAAAGCCTTTGGGTCACAGATATTAAAACTACTCATATACTGAGAGTGTTACAAGAAGAAATACAAAGGCTACTATGCCATATTTTGCATGACCTTCTCAATCCTAAACTGCCCATGACTATGTGATGCTGTTTGCTCCTTGTCTCAAGTCATTCCCTGTACATTCAATTAACAAAAATAATTGCTTCATCACAAACTGAATAAAAATGCCAAGACTCATTTAGAGACAACAGCAATCATTAAACAAAACCCATTTGCAGGAGAGCTGAAGGCATTTCAAATATGCACATAAGATTTAAAAATAGCAGAACACTTCAGAGTGTTCAAACCGCAGACAAAATCCTGTTTAATTTCAAAGGTGGCAGGGTTACTAATGCACCAGCTACTTCAAAGACAACAAAATAAATTGCCTTTTTAAAACATTGGCAGTTCCATCGAGCATGATGGGAAATACATAAGATTTTCCAAATATGAATTGTAATGTGCACAGGTTGTTCAAAAGATGCCTTAATTTGCATGAGTGAGCATTACAAAAGGCATAACTTATCATCACAGTTAGACTCAACTTTAGAAATTGCTGTTCAGTCATGAACCTCAAATAATCAACCCACAAGGCCATCTCTTCATTTTATTCTATAATGCTAGAAAAATAAAGTGTTGTTTATATAGCTGGAAGGCTTTGCACTGTTACAAAACACAACAGAAGAGTAATTTATTTAATATCATTGTTTAGCATGAGCATGACCATAGATAAATAGCAATCCACTGAAGAATTTAAGGCCTCCCCTAAAATATTTTTACAATCCTCTCAAAACCAATGAACTTTTGACTCAAGACTGGATTTTGTTTTCAACAGTTATTTTTCCTTAATCTATTAGCAAGCTCTTATTACCTTTGCACTAAATGCAATTAAAAACCCAATACCATGCACACAGGAAGGGATATCCTGGTTACTGGGATACTCATTCTCAGGCTGGGCTGGCAAGAGCTGCTCCTCCACACTGAGTTTAACTGGCTCCATACAGCAACTCAGTGAAGTTGCCAAATAAAATATTAATAGCCATGTTTGGTTTATGTTTGAAAAATTTCCCTTGCATTTAGGAGCTCATGTAAACACAGCACTGCATGGATAGCACCAACTGAGTCCCTAGGCTCCTAAGGTGTGCTATGCTCTGTCTTTTGGATCATATTATCTCAGTGACAAAACAGTCACCTGGAGAGATTCAAGCCTGCTGATTTTTATGAAACTAGAGTTTACAGATGAGGTGATCCTTTAAGATGTCTTCACAAGATGAACATAAGGAAATATATAATGAAAACATTCAAGTTTATCGACAAATACCCGAAGCCTACGTTTCAAAAAGAAAAGGAAAAAAAAAATAAAGAAAAAAGAGAGAAGGAACACAAGGAAACTGGAGAACTGCACAGGTGTTTGCAAATAGTGGCTGGGTAAATGAATTCAGGCACAGGATAGATACACACTGTGTGATGAGGGAACAGTTTCCTGCCAAGTCTGAATTTTTATCAGGACATACACATCTCCATCTGATCCAGAGAGCGAAAACAAGAAATAAAGCTTCACAACTGCTTTGAAATTGAGAGGAACTGCTACCAGGCCATTGAGTGATAGTGTAAACTGTGTAAAACAATGATTCTTAATAATTAGTATTTACTATATGATGGCTATTGACCCAGTTATTGAATGTGTTTTACAGGGAATTGAAGTATTCCTGAAAAAAAAGACAATTTTGAAAAATAAATGGAACTCTTAAAGCTTTTTTCCTATCACTTGTGTGTATATCTATACATATATATATACACACATATACATATGGTATAATACTTAAATTGGTGTCTCCAGCTTCTATCAAACAAAAGAAATGTCAAAATAATAATATCATACTTTTCCTATTAATAAATAATATTAATAAATATTACCTTTCAGGAGTGGGAATGCCTCATCATGTTCCCCCCTCTACTCCAAATTCATTGAACAGTAAATTTTTCAAAGGGTTTAAGCTTTTTCATTCACCTTTTTTTTTTCTCCAGCTTTGTATAGCTCCTTTGAAGTAGCTGTCCTCAAAGGATCAGGTACTGAGTTTTCTAATCGTGTTTCAACTTCTCAGCAAAACTTCTGAGTTCTGTTAAAGATTAGGCAACATTTTTCTGTGCTGAGACCTTCTAGGCATCTGAACAAGAAACGAGCCCCCAAATACACTAAACAAAGGTGACATTGCTTTTGGCCATGAAACTCCTTAAACAAGATAATTTCAATTAATGAGAAAAAAAAAAATATTATTTGAAACAGCCCTTATCATGCCATTTGAATCAAAAAACATATGTACATAGCAAACGTCTATAACAAATAAATAGGAAACAACTGGGATTTTTGCAATTGTGCTATACATGAAAAATGTTCCAAAAAGGGTCAAAGTGTATTGTGAGATGGAAAGCAAAATGTTCCTGTGTATTCCATCCTGAAAATGCTTTTATGTTTAGCAAAGGTTGTAAACCACCCACTCTCAGGTATGAAGTATAGTGTGTGAATCCTACCACAACAATCCTGCAGGCAAGCATTTCCTGTAAACATGTACTATTCTGGGAAATTTCAAGTACACGTGGACATGTGTACGTGTGTGTGTGTATACTTGTGTGTATATGTATGTGCGTGTGCCTGGGCACATTTGTGAGAGGAAAACCACAATGTTACTAACATCCACATCCCACAAGTTCAGTTTCAGATTTCAGCTGGGTTGACAGTGCTTCTTTAGCTAAGTTTTTCTTTATCCGTTTCTGTGAAATACTTGTTGACACACAGAATGAAGATTTTGTTTTCTGAAATTAAGCAGAATCTTGTGTAGATGTTTGGGTTATTAATATCATGCAAATATAGCTAATTTCTTCTCTAAACATATTTCCCCTTACCCTGCCTACAGTTAAGGGATTTTACAGGAGAACTGCCAACTCAGGCTGCAGAGTTCATACTCCCACCAAGGCTCCTGCCCAGAAGGTGTCAGAAAGGTAAGTTCCAAGGTAAAAGACATGCTGCTGACCTTTAACTGCTCCTTTGAGCTGTGGTGCCATATGGAACTCACAGGAGGGGTGTGTGCTGGCCCCATGGGAGTTTCTATCCTAGCAGTAAATGCAGAGGGCACGCTGCCAGCCACCTCCCCTTCATCCAGTCAGAACAGGGGCACAGAGGAGTCCATTTCTCAGCTAAAGAGTTCAGAGATGAAATCAAACCCTTCAACAAGGGAACAGTAACAGGACAAAAGGTTGCAAATGCACACACTAGTGGCACATCACAAAGTCGGACACAAGTGAGTATCCTTGTGATATCCAAGTGAGCATGACCCTCTCCTCTGGATCTATGTGCAGTCATTCTGTGGCTAGCTTCAGCTAGCACCCCATGACTCAAAGACATGGAGAGACAGTACTGTTCAAAGCCATGATGTGAACAAAACCCAAGCACAGCCCCTGCCAAGTGCTGCATTGCTCCTAAAACATCAACAGTAACACGGCACAGCTCCAGCTGGTGCTCCTGCCAGCTGCTCAGACACGGAGCAATGAGGAGACCTAGAGCTTGTCTCTCTGGCCTTCAGGGAAGCAGGGAATCCCAATCTGAGATTTGACAATGTTCCTACACCTTGTAAGAATTCCACTGTGACCTATTTTTTTTTTTTTTTTTTTTTTAAGAGAACAGGAGCCTGTTGAATGTTTCTGTTGTAGCCACACAAAGGTGAGCAGGCATCTAAAAGGTCTAAAAGGTTGTGTTCTACCAACAGAGAAACCAGAAACTGTCAGCAGTTCTCATGCTGACAGGGTTCTCCTGAAGGCCCATTTTGCCTGGTTTTGGAGCCCAGCTGACAGGAGCACAACTTCCTCTGTCTGAAGGAACCTTCCCAGAGAGCAGCCCTGGAGCCAAGGGTGTTTTCCATTAGGTTTTTTTTTTTCTCTTTGTACCCTATTCGAGTACTGCTGAAGAAGGAAGATGTGCAGGCCTTCGTATGTAAAGGTACTGAGCAGCTGGAGATATCCCACTTCATTTCTTTTCAACTCTTAAGTGCCATGCAGGTTAGCGAATTGTGGTGTTTTTTTCTTCCAGACAGGAAAGACAACTGGGTAGATCCCTCAGAGACCAAAAATTGTCTATCACAGCCCTTGATACCAGAGGAGATCATAACCACATACTTTCTGGACCAATGTCAGATATTACAGTGTGAGATTTAGGAAGAAGATGGGGAAACCCAGGACCAAAGTTATAAAATAAAATATAAAATAAAAAAATAAAATAGTACAAGTACTCAAAAGCACTAAAAAAGTAGGTAAAGCAAATGAAAATTAAAAATCTAAAGAGTTGTGATGCATTTAAACAGTAGGGAGAAAAAAAAAGCGTAACACAAACAACAAATGGAAGTAACTGAGGTAGGAATGAACTCCTGTGTTCTTACTTTCATGTGAGCCACATAGTGTGGAGAACCCAGATGACGTGCTACAGGTACTACAAACCTAAAAAAATAACTCGGAACAGCAACTCTTGAATTTTTATGCCCAAGATGTGAACACAAGAACACATATGAAATAACTAGATCAGTGATTGAATCACTGGCAGTAAATTTAGGACTTCTGAACACTTGGTTTGGTAAAATTGTCTTATTTCCTACTTCTCATTGCTTGTTTGCAAGTTACAGATCATGGGACTGACAAAAAACGAAACATCAGAAGTTTCATAGATGAGTAGGTGGTTTTGCAGTATTCACCATCTGACTACAAAGCACAAGGAGCTCAAAGCTAGAGATCCAGATCAAAGACACAAGAAAACATCTAATTGGGGATTTTTTTTCAAAGTCACACACATGGAATTAACGTGAGTGATTAATAATCTAAGCTATGATTAGTGAACCAAATTCTGGATATATATTCCAGAGAGGTTCAGTTTTACTTTAGAACCACTAGAGAGAAATAGCCTTTTCCAGACCATGAGTCATCTTACTTTATAGACACTGTCAGGTTTAGATTTGATGAATTTCAATCCATCTTACTTTTTAACCTCTGACTGCAAAAAGAGCCCAACTCCCTGCTTTGAAAGGGGTACCTATCTTAAAAAAAAATCTAAAATTTCACAGGATAGATTCTACCTGTAAGAAGGCCTATTATAGTGTGCAGAAGTTTATTCTAAATATCAATACATTTGACAGCTTTAGCTATTTCATGGAAGCTCAACTCATCCTAGCTTTTTGCAGACTTGAATGAAATGTCTTTTAACATAGAAAAAACTCAGTTCTGGAAAAAGCTCTATAACAGTTATACAACAATGCTTTTGACTTTAGTCCTTGAAAAATAAGGACCATGACAGTCATAAAAATGTGATGATCTTCTGTTAGCTTTTTTTCCTCTAATAGGATTTAGGTATTCTGACACAGTTTAGTTTTATATAGGCAGATCCACCTCATCTTTTGAGAAATCCATCATGCATGTCCAGTGATTTGAGGCAATAAAAATTACAATGTTCATTGTGGGTAAATATTTCCCCCTCTAATTTCTCATTACTTATTCTCTTTTAGCAGAGATGAGTATCCCAGTATGTCCAAAATTTGGAAGTCTATCTTTTTTTAAACTGCAGTTTTATACTTCTCATCACACATAATACTCAGAAAGGTCTGGATGAAATGTGAATGAAATGTTTGACTACATATCCAAACAATATAATTTGCTAATTTTATTAAAGCAATAATTCTAAACTCAAGTGAAGAGCTTTGAAGTGTTAAGTATAGTATGCCTACAGATACAGTTAGCAATGCCAATAATAAAGCAGCTCAACTACAGAATTTAATACCAAATTCTTCCCCTGTGTTTCCTAGAAAAGTCACATGTAGTGCAGGGGACTGTGTAGTGCTACCTGTGCAGTATGACCAGCAGCCTCAAAATCTCTTTATTCCTCTAAAAGCTCTTCGAGTGACACAATGGGGTTAAACTTCCAACTGATATAAGAGCAGATCTCCTGTGACTTCAGTGTGAATTTGTGACTGTAATTCAGCAGTCTCAGAACATGTACCATAATTGATTAAGATGAGGTTTCAGAAAGCAAAAACTGGAGTAAGATATGCCATGAGACACTGCCCAAACAGCACTGACAACATCCTGCATGTAACAAAGATTTATTGTCCCTAGAAGAGAAGGCTTTTTGACCAGATGATGTTCCAGACTCTGCAGGAGCTCAGCTCTGAAATTTTTAATTCCTTATTCTTACAACTTGCTTCCTTTTCCCAGTTGAAGCTAAGAGAAAATTTATTTGGAACTATTCCAACTTACTCAATTGGAAGAGCAATAACTTATGCCAGAAGATTAAGATAGTTTGAGACCCTTGTTGAAGGAACAACTATTATTAAAAATAATACAACATACTGAAACTAAAAGATTTCTTCCAAATTCTAAGTTGACAGAAAGAAGCATAAGACAAGTATTTAAAAGAAATACAAATAACATCTCAAGTGAGCTTGGGTAAATACAGTGCCTGGTACCTGAAGATGGTCTAGCCCTGATGTATTATAAGCCTACCTTTTCCAGTACTAAAGATCAGGATTTGGGAGATTTTATCTAACTTTGGTAGTGCATGTTATTGCATTACTGTGGGGGGAGGAAGGAGACATGAGGAACAAGGGAGGGACCAGCAGGGGAATTCCACACCCACACTTCATTGGAAAAAAATACTGTAAGAGAAGGCCCTATGCAACTTGCTTGGCAGATAACATAGCAGCTGGCTTTTTTTGTTTAGATAAAAAGTTTTACTAATGTTGCATCTGATTCAGAATTTAAAGAGGCTAAAGATTTTCCAGCACTACACTTTAATTCTGCTGCATCCTTTGAAACACAAAAAGAGGAACTGCTTCAAATATTTATTTGCTGTCCACTCAGTTTTTTAAGAAAAGGAAGATCTAAAAGCATATCTGGCAGCCTGTTTCTGTGCAGGAACACTCAAGTACTTGTCATGTGGCATAAGCAAGTCAAATAATGCTGAGTCCCTTCTACTTTTTATTTCTGCAAAGGATTAAATTCAGATTAACCATAATGTCGTTCAACTACAGGCTCACATATCCATGAATAACAATATGAAAACCTAAATCAGTACTTAACATGTAATTTTATGCTGCATCTTCAAGAGCAGCATGCTAGCAACTACAATAGTACAGAGACAGGAGTCTTTCCAAAAGCTGATTCTGATATAAGGCATACAAAATCTTGGAGGGTTTTAGAAGCATTTTTCTATTATTTAGGTTTGGGAACATAAGCTCAGTCTAGTTTGAGGTTGCTATTTTGAAAGAAAATTAAGATTGCAGGCAATTTCAGTATTTTTCATAGTAAACCATAGACTGCAAAGTTATGTTGAGAAAAATATTTCAAATATTTGCAATGGCAAGAAGAAATTCAACACAATTTTAAAATACAATATTAAACAAAGATAATTTAGGTACAGTGCTGGACCTATAGATGTGTGCTGGAACCCTACTTTTGCTCTGATTAGCAGCCAAAACTGATCAAGACTGTGAGCACCAGGAACAGGCTTTGACTGGATGATGAAGTACAGAAGGAATGAAAATGAGCCTTGCTATGGTCATGCTTTTTCAGTGGGTCAGGAGCCAGACTTGCTCTCTGAGACCATCACTGTAACCCAATTCTTTCCTTCTATGTCCTGGTAAACTGCAATGTACAAGTCACTTTACACCCCAAAGAGGCTTCCCACCGGCTGCAACAACTTGGTTTGGGAAAATGGTCATAGATTCAGATCATGATTAATTTTTTAACCTTTTCTTGCACTCTTGGCATGGAACTCATAAGCAGCTTCCAAGTCTCATGATTGTCAGTAGCCCTCACATAACATGACTTATAGCAGTGACAGCAGGGGCCACTGCAAAGGGTATTACTCATAGAGTAAGCAGAACTGTCTAAAAGTCTAAGAAATACAGAATTCAGAGATTAGTTTAGCCATTATTGAAGAAGCCAAATACTAGAAGTATCAAAGTCTAAGGAAAATGGCATAATTATTCATATTCTAGCCTCCTTTACCTGCTCCTTATTGAAAAAATTTGTTAAAGGCTTGCAACATCTTTTCCCTTAAATTCAGAAGGGTAAATAAAGAATAAAACTGCTGCTAAATATGCAGTTACATTTTTATTCATATATACTAAGTGGAAATATCATATCTGTATCTGAAAATTTCCTAGAAAATGCAACATGCATTTGAATCTTTAAGGTCTTATTTGCCATAGACAAATACTGAATTCATCGCTTCAAGTGTTGGCATGTGAAAACTGAACTGTTCTAGATACACAGAATATTGTGAAATATTTCTTTTCCAATCTTTTATTTGTGTTCTTTCCCAAGCAATTAAGACAGGTTGGAGATCTCAACATGGTTTTTCATAGATTAATTTTTAGCACTATCAACATTTAGTTTCAACTTTTAATTGGTCCATTATGCTATGGAAACAGTATGATTTTGTTTTTACATTATGTAAATTATAATGCAAAATTCAGAAAGAAATGCTCTCAACAGAAAAAAAAATGAAATACACACACTCCTATTAACATTCTGATTCTGAAGTATCTGCATATCTCAGTGTAATCTGTGCTGATGGAAAGAAACACAGATCCGATTTTGAATGAGAACTGTGGGAAGTTGGGCACAGGCAATATAAATGCTTTCAAATCATTAATTCAACTGCATATACATAACCAAAGTGACATAAAAGAAAACTAGAGGCTTTTCAGATATTCACACAGATCATAAAAGGAATAAATGCAGGTATGCCCTTCATGGTGTACTGGACAGGTTTTAAAAAAAATTCAGTGGTCTGATTAGCAAGAACTCTCACATACTCACCAAAATAATTCAAACAGTATATCTTGGCTTTAAACACATACAGTTGTATAATTTCTGAAAATTTTACTGCAATAATGCTTTTTATATGCAGCTGTCTCTGATAGAACCTAATATATATTGAGGCAACATACAGTTGAGAAAATCACCATGGCTAAAATGAAATCTTCACATCTCAGCTGAAGTGCTGTGCCTGCCTTAAATTTTGAATTGTCCACAATGAAGCATTAATATTATTTTAAAACATTTTTTTACAATTAGATCCCAAATTCTTAATTTTGTTTGAGCTGACATCAAGTTTGTCATACACAGAACTCCCATAAGAAATAGGAATCAGAGTGGTTGGAATATGTTAATGGACTGAGCATTGAATCTATGTTTTAAAACCTGGATTCACTTCCCTGTGTTCTCAGATCACCTTCCTGCTCCTCACTGTGGTTTTTTTTTCCAGTTGTTTTTGCTGTTATCATTATATATTCAAGGCAGAGACCATTTTTTTGTAATGTGTTTGGGCACTTCTACAGGGTGAAACTACTCCAAATTCAAGCCTTTAGATGCTACTGTAGCATTAATCAGAATGTAAAAATAAAAGCTTGATATGTTTTTTGAATGTTTCCATCCTGAAAGGTCATGTACTTTGACTACTACTATCCAATAAACCATTGTTGCAAAGACTAAATATTATTAATCCCTAATCAAAATCTGTTTTCACTTTATTAACATGAAATTTACACAGGAAGCAATTTTAAATACTCACTAAATATTTACTTGTTTACTTAACATGATCTTATGAACCATTATGAAAAGTTAATGGTGTGAGCTGAACCAATATCAAAAAGTTTTAAAGCATTTCTGTTTTCTTTGGCTTTTTTCCTAAAAATGTCTTCAGCAGCAGCAGTGACTTTTTTTGAGAAAAGGAAGGAGAAAACTGCTGCATTTGCTTACCAAAATCTGCTAACATGGTTATCCCTTCTTAATCAGTTGTCTCGGCATAATTTTTTAAACCAGAAAGCAAAGAAACATTCAAACAAGACTCATTCATGTCTTGACATTTGAAACATCAAACAAGAAACAGTCTCCTCAAAGTTAGAGCTGAAATCTGTCTTTCTCATCTCGCTTCCTGTCTTTCTGGTTTTTAATCAAAATACATGAAGTCATTGCTTAAAATAGGTATTCAGTCAGACTATTGTGGAACTGGTAGAAAATAGATGCTTAGCAGTAGAAAAGACGTATGAGAGAGGTTAAATCCCACTGATCTCATTCCTTGTTAAAGCCAATGGATTGCATTCAGAGGATATTCAAGGCACCTCACATAAAGACTATGAACCACATATAGCCCCCATATGCTCCCCAGCAGTACAAATTGGCTATCCTATTACATAAATATCTAATTATTCTCCAAAGTGTTGAATGCTCATACAATTTCAGCAGAAACACAAGCACCTAGTTCAGGGTGCAGCTGAAACAGCATTAGAGTTCTCTGCATGTGCCTCACTAGGTCTTAAGGACACCAAATTGCAAACATCCTCCTAGAAATACATACACACACTCAAAGAGCAAGAAAATATTTCCCTCTTTTGGTTAAATTTATTTCTGATATTTGTATCATACAAACTCCAAAGCATGGATTTTAAATGTGAACTCTCTTAATTAATACTGAGTAACTGCACTTGCAAACTGACAACAGTTAATATTTATTTCTTTAACCAATCTAAATAATTTATCTCAAGTAAGTTTTAATGTTCCCTGTTACCCTGCCTCTTTGAGGATAGGAAAGATATATGATCCTCATGAGGCAATTGTAGGAGACAACACTGCACGAGCACCCAGGGAAGACTAGCAGTGCTGTTTCAACCTGTCTTGCTTTCATGAGATCTCAAGTTGGTACTCGTGGTGGGTTGACATTGGCTGTACACCTGGTGCCCACCAATCTACCATTTCCCTCCTTAGCTGGGCAGGGTGGAGAAAATACAGTGAAAGGCTCATGAGTCGAGATAGGGAGAGGGAGTGATCACAGTTTGTCATAAGCAAAATATCTGAGACATAGGAAAATTTGTTTATTGCCAGTCACCTCAGACTAGAGACAATGAGAAATTGAGCTATTCTTAGACCTCTGTCTGGTTGAAGTTGCACAGATTTTTATCCCCTGCTTCTAGACTCTGTTATCTCAGAGGGGCTACCACTGTCACTGACGGCCTTGGCCAGTGGTGTCTTCATCTTGGAGCCAGCTGGCACTGACTCTGTTGGACTTCTCCTCATGGGAGAAGCTTCTGGCAACTTCTCATAGAAGCCACCCCCTGTAGCCCACCTGCTACCATAACCTAGCCACACAAACCAAATACACCAGTTTATGCATTATGTTACAGGAGCTAACACAAATTCTGTTACTGCACAAGTATCAAACTGTTCTTCCCATTGTGATACACCAGCTTCACAGAAGTGTCAGTCAGAGTGTGGTGCTCCCATTTTTCCAAGAGATGGACTTCTCAACAAGACTAGGCATTTTTAACAACAGAAGGTCGCTAGAGAACACCGTAGGAATAGATCTCAGAAAGGTATGCCAAATCACATAACAGAAGTTGTTCTCTACGTGGAAGAATGTTACAACACTGTATCAAGTGAAAGAACAGAACTTCAGGTTCTTTATAGAAAAATGAGAGGTAGCAAGTCAATCACACTTTCATTTTCCTACAATGATACAGGTAATTGATAAATTTGCACAAGAAGTAAATATAGATAAAAATATTTCTTCTGCATGGAGCCACTCACTCAAAAAAACCAAACATCCCCAGTAGTAGTTGTATAAATAAAAATAGATCTACTGTGAATGTGTTTGTACTGCATTTTCCAGTTTGGTTTTCTACTTGCAATCACAACATTACCTGAGCCAACTTTTTATATTTTATGTGCTCTTAGCACCCAGCACTCTAGCCAAGGTTATTTCTTAAAAACTCTCTTGTAATCCACAAGGGCACAAGGTAAGTAATTTCAGATATTGAACCACTGCCATCTGAAGATTTTTTAGCTGTGAGGGTTAGCTAGTTTTCCTACCATGAACATCTTCAGTTATCAGATTGCTTTTTCCATGTTTCCATTTTCACTCAGTAAACGAAAATTACATGCACCTCTGTATTAATGAGGAAAAAATACAAATTGAAGATCTCATGTAGTTCAAATACTTCTATCTACCTCCTCTTAATGCTTATTCCTCTTTTCCCCCTGTGTTCATTAAACTGTCCTGTCTACAATAATACGGATCAAAGTCCACCCAGAATTACAAAACCCTAATGCAAAATGATCTACAAAGAACTTCATAATGCTGCTTAATTTGCCTATCTTTAGGATAAGCAGCCCAAGATACAGAGATACCATTCACATATCAGCTTTCCTAATGACTGAAACTCAGTTCTTAGATTAGTCCATCAGAAAGAATACTCATCAAAGCTAATTTAATCAGGGGTGTCTAAACGGTCTCCAGTCAATGGAGAGAAAAACATTCACCAGCAAAGCATAATCTGATTGCTGAGTCCCTGTGTGGAGGACAAATGCCCTTTCCTCAACATCAGATGGAGCTGATGGAGATCATCCTTACTGAGCTATGTCAGAGTTCACAAAGAGCTCCTTCAGGTTTATCTGTCCACCTCTATTTTCCTTTTTTCAGGCTTTACCATCGAGGACAAAACTGCTGCCAAAACTCAGACCCCAGAGGAATCTTTAAATAGCCTCCATACCTCTAGAGCGCATACATTTAGCCTCTGAAATTCAGATGCATGGAAATGCCACATTCCATGCACCAAAATCTCACTGCAGTGGAGTGGCCTAGGAGATCAAAGTCAAACTACAACTACAAGCTTTGATATAAACACAGAATTTACAAAGCAAACTAAAATCTGAGCATCTGGGAAGAAAAAAAAAATCACATGCACATTTTTTGTTGTGCAGGTGAAAATCACAGAACTTCATGGGATATTAACACAAGTCCATGCTGTTGGACATTAGATGTATGACACTAAAAATTAAGATCTGCCCGTGGGTATTGACCATATTCAGCCATGCAAGTGCACTCAAAGCCACATTCAGTGACATGAAAACAGTGACATTGTATATGTATTTATGATCTAAAGTAGATTCCTGCATTTTATAAATTTCTGAAGCAACTAAAGAGTTGAGAAAGACCCTGATGCTGTGATGTTGATCACATCATCCCAGGCACCCATACTGTTATGCAGGAAGAGGCAAGGCCCTGACAACAAGCAGCAGTGTCACTTCTTTCCAGAACACAATCTTTGGAAACAGGCACAGGGAATGTATCAAAAAAACAGGCAAGATGCGTAGAGAAAAAAAAAAAATCCACAAAGAATGGACGCTAACATCTATGTAATAAAAGATTACTCTCTAGGCTTTGTTATTTCCTTGGTTCCTCTGATATTCGAGGGCATCACAGACTCGCAAAACATCAACCTTCACAGCAACCCTGCGTGGGTGGGAAATACTCCCCTCCCTACACAGAGGGACAGGAGGTAAGAGAGGACAAGAACAGGGAGGAGGGAGTCTGATGCAGCCTGGGAGATGGCACTGAGAAGTCTGGCCAGCTCACCAACCTGAGATGAGAACTGAGAAGCCAGAGCACATCTCCTCATTCAGCTCCTGAAGACAGAACCAGGGACTCAGTGAAGCAACACTTGCAAGTTAAGGCCTGTAAGCACCAAGAGAAAGGACTGTGGATCACACTAAATCCTAAGCAAAGCACCAGCTTTACACATTTTCATGAACGTTTCCATGACTATTTCTTTCTACAGCCATGATCGTCAAATGAACTAGATTCTCCTACGGCACATGGAGAGGGAAGTCCCCACAATTAGGAAGACTACGTTAAATTTAGTTTCCTTATCTGAATGTATGTTACATCTCATTTCCTGATTGCCATATGTCATATAACTATGTTGAGAAAGACTAAAATAGGAAAAAATACCTGTCACTGTTTTTTTTAAAACATACTGCCAGCTAAAGCACGGTATTTAAGTTAAAATTAACATAATCTGAAATAGGATCAGAAAAAGGATCACATTTCCCATGCTGCATTTATTTTCAGGTTTTAAACACTCAAAACTAAAATGTTTACTTTCTCTAAATTTAAAAGCAACATGCATGGCAAATTATATTCTGGCCAACAATGCTCATCAATCAAACATTTCAGGGTTTTCCCAGACATATGGAGCTTTCATCGTAATGATTCAGGCAGAGTTGAATATAAATTTTTACCTTGAACCAAAAAAGGGGACTTAATAGTGGCTAGTGAAGGATTACTTTCAAATTCTTCTTTTAACTCATTTTTCATCTTCAGTCACCTTTTCTCTGAGTTTTAAGAATGAATATAAGCTGTTCAGTTCAAGCAAAACTAGTTGGATAAATAAACATTATCACACATTTTGCATCATCAGCAAATATTGATCCATGAAGAGTTATTTCTAAAGATTATTAGAAATTAAAAACTTCCATGTGTTCTTTTTTGCATTCATTCCTGTATTCCTATGCAAATTGAAGTATCATTTATGATTTTATGGTTTTGTCTACACTTTCAAAAAATATTCAGGAGAAGCACACAAATTACCATGCCATCGGGAATTTTAAAGTATAAATCTGCACTTTTAAACTACAAATAACCATTGCAATACTTACAAATAAAATAGTAAGCTACTTTATGATTTCTATTTAACTTGCTTTTCAAAGAAACCAAAGTAAAAAAATCAAAAACTTGGGAATAACAATCCCACCAAAAATTTAAGTATCTGATCTTCCAAGAAAACCCAGACTCAGATGAAAATTTCATCATTAATGCCAATTCCTGATTTCAAGGAGAATTAAAATCACAGAAAACTTCTTTACAGAATTTTTTATTACATTGTGTACTCTGTTGTGCTTTGTGAGAACTCAGTAAAATAAATAATTTTCAGCTCTAGAAAGACAAGGTATTATGTACCTTAGCTGGAAGCTATCTTATTTGTATATTATTTAAACATTTTCAAAAGGATATATGTAACACAGTTTAGTTTCTGCCCTGGCATCCTTTTTCAGCTCCTTCATATGAAGTTTGCTTATTATAACTAGATAGGATGTAAAGCACTAAGGAACGTCAAAAAGTGGTTGTGGGATAAATATGTTTCACTGCCAACACAGGAACTGAGCGTTTGTGCAAATCTAAGACAGAGTTTGGTTTTCTTTAGGAACTGATGCTTTGTTGATGCCTTTAAACATGAACAGTACCCATAACGCATTCAGTATATTAAATTACCAGTTTAGCTTTCAAGGAGAGTCTACTGTCACAAGACTACTCCATCTCCCATATGTTCCAAACTTCAAAGATTTTCCAAATATCTATTTTGGTCCCAGTGCTATTGTATTGGCAACAGGCCCAACCAAAATTTGTAAGGTAATGAAATTACGGGATATGTCACTTTGATTTGTTTTCTTCAGTGCACCACACAAACCAGACCCTGAAAAGTACATCTGAAGATAAACAGCTCATGCAGTTGAAGCACTGTGCACTTTCAGCATTTCCTGCGCTGAAACTCGGCCTTGAGTGGGCTATGTCGATAAATGAACACATGAAAAGCACAGATAGATCTGCTTGCAACATACTTAACACTGCCTGTGGGATAAATATTCATACAAGTCAAGGCTCCCCTGAGTATATATAAATTAAATATATCATTTGGAAAAACAACAAACAAAGATGTTGCACAAACTTAGAGCTGATCTGAGTATGTGCAGATCAAGCTGAGCAAAATCTTATAAAGTTACAGAACCCCCTGTCACTGCAGTAGTGTCTGCAGACACCTGATTGCACCAGACATGTCCCAGTTTCCATGCTACATGCTGTACAGTGAACGGAGCAAAAACATAGGTGAAGGCACAGGCCAGTGCTGATTTTTGCTGAAGTGGTGATCAGCAACAGTCCACCTGGGTGAAAAAATCCTGGAGAACCACATCCCTTCCACAAAGCTGGCTGCAGAGAAGTGATAAAACCCTAAAGCACAGGTATGACCATCCAAAGAGAGGCACTTGGGTCATTCAAAGGACCTGCAAGAAACAGGGACAGCTACCCGTCTCCCCTCAAGCTGACTGGTTAGGGAGAAGGAACATCATTCACTCCCAACGTTTGCACCCTTTTCATCAGCGTCAGCAGATCATCTTCTAGTGTTCTCAAGCCAGTATAGACTAAACAAATTCATCACCGATTCCAAGGTATACATGAAAGACGACTGAGATCACATCACTTTGACCCCCAAAGCAGTTACACTCTGAAAGTTCAAAAGCAACATATTCTGTTTAACAGATTCCAAAACCTGACTGTCACTCACTGTCCTTTCAATATGAACCGTCATATTAACTGACAAACTGGCACTGTTTTTGTAAATAACAAATGGATATCTAGGAATCTCTTTCCTTGTATCAAGACCAAGACCAAACCAAAACTGTATGAACTGCTTCTCAGAGACAGATCAAACATAAAACTGACGTCAGAAGCCATTCCTCAGAGTAAGACGCATTACATAATGACTATAAACTACCAGATAACAATAGCTAAATAGACATTTGCCTTTTGCAGCACATTCTCACTGACATCAGTGGTTATGCAACTCACTAAGATGTAAGCTAGGACAGCAGAGGGGGCATTGCTCAGTTTTCTTTCAGTTTTCACAGCAGTGAACGAATAGGATAAGGGATAAGTACTGTACAAGGAAAAAATCATATTTCCTGCAGAAACTGCACCTAACTTGAAGAAAGACTAAACAGATGACTTTTCCAATTTGTTCCTAGGACAACATGGTTATGAGGATGAAGCATATGAATAGTAAAAGGAATACTTTTTACCCTTTCTGCTCAGCTGCATTGTCACAGGACCAACTCTGAGCACAGTCAATAAGGTCTGGATAAATATGGCAAAAGTAATTAGGAAACTGCTAAGGAAGCAGATAGGAAACTGAAAATTAGGCAGATCACACAAGAGGCAAACATACTGACTGTGGCCAACATCCGGGGGAAAATTTTCACACATCTTTCAGTCTCACCTTCACAGTGACAAAAGACTGAGTCCTGCAGTGTGACAATCTCCTACCTTGCTAAAAACAGCTGCTAATGGCCCAGCACCAGAAAATCTAGAGGAAAACTGTTCTCTTGGGAAGTCCTTTCACCTCTACAGGTCTTGGACACCATTAAGTCACACTTGCAATTTTGAGAGCATTCTTTATCCATGGAAATGTCTAAGAAAATGGGACACGTGTCCTGCGCATTTTCCAGTCAGTGGCAGGCAAGCACTGACTTATGCACAAGCAAGGTGAGTAGCTTCTCCCCATAAAAAGCTTCAATTATCTTAACCTGACTGCTCATGTCGGAAGCATCTTTATTAAACAATCTGTTTAGTTTATTTAATATGTGATAAGGAGGCAGTTAGTGCATAGTCCCAGTGTGGGAGACATTCTTTGCTTTTTCCTCAGATAAACTCACAATGCTTCACATCAGTGAAGTCACTGAAGTTAACTAAATTCAGGCTAGAAATTTAATCACTGCAATACCACACTGAAGTGCAGAGGGTTTACCACTGCCTGACACCTTGAAATCAAAGCTAGCTGTTAAGGATGTGCTATAACTCAGACTGTATTCATGGGCCCGACACAGCAACTATTCTTGTTGTCCGGTATTATAAAGGTTATCACTGATGATCTTGGCTCTACCTTTGGCCACAGAGCACTTACATCTGTGGTGCTATTCATTTGACTTTCACTTTGCCAGAAGAAGAGGTAAAATGAATCAGTCTACATGTGAACTCAAGTCACCAGCCTATACAGGTAAGGAGGGCTAAAAAGATAGAAACTCTTAATTTTACGAGATTTTGCTAGGACAGTTTTAAGTCTATTTTACAATGTGAGTGTGTTGCCTTGTTCAGTTGGTTCCTTTAAGAGGATAGTGGCTATGTGCTTTTGAATGGTTCCATTCACAAGATGTGCATAGAAAGCAAAGAGATCTTCCTCCTCAAAAGCCATTAATATAGACTAATAAACATACATGAAATTGATGGAAACTATAGATAAATTAGATAAATAATTACAATAAACTCCCCATAGACTTGAGGAATGTGAAATAATAGTAACCTGGCTCCAGGTGGAAACAATTTCTGTTTCCTTCCTGCAACTATTTCTGACATAGTTCTACAGGGTGAAATTAAAGCCTATTTTTAAGTGATAGGGCATGGCAAAGATATCTTGGAAAATACTTCAGATAGGCTTTCTAGCTGGATTCATTTGAAAATTCTCTTTGTTCAGTTTTATATTGAGGGTAAGGTTGTGGCAACAGTAAAAGCAAGAATAGCATAAGTGCATTTGTAGAAGAAAAGGAGTGTCATGAGAGAGCCCTTGAGTACTCTTTGTGCCAGCTTTCCTCTTCCAACCTGAAAAATAAAATACTGGTGCTTTTTTGCTCTCCTAATATTACTTTTCTTGTCTAGAGCATTTATTGATAGCAATCTTCCAAACCCTTAATTGTCTCAAAGAGTTTTTCTGGAAATGACTTTCTGAAATTATCCCACTTAAATAAAAACCAGCCATCTTCTCAGGACTAGAAATCACTGGATACACAGACACATGACAATGTAAGCAAAGACACAGAGGAAAAAGGTTGCAAGCAATCCATCAGGCAAAGCACTCAACAAAACCACAAGAATAGAGAGAGCCATGAGCAATGTTACTGCACTGGTGTTGGCTGGAGTACAGTTGGTTTTCTTCACAGTGGCTCATATGGGGCTGTGTTTTGATCTGTGATGAAAATGGTGATGATAATATAGAGCTGTTTTTGTTATTGCTGAGCAGGGCTTACACAACGCCAAGGCCTTTGCTGCTTTTCCTACAGCCCCCACCCTGGCGAGGAGGCTGGGGGTGCATGGGAGGTTGGGATGAGACACAGCTGGGACAGGTGACCCAGACTGACCAAAGGAATAGTCCAGATCAAATGGCATCATGGTATATAAAGGGGAAGGGGGGAATGAAACAAGAAAGCATCTCAATGATGGCTTTTGCCTCCTCAGTTAACCATTAGGTATGATAGGGCCCTGCTCTCCTGGAGATGGCAGAACACCTGCCTGCCCATGGGAAGTGGTGAATTAATTTCTTGTTTTGCTTTGCTTGTGTGTGTGACTTTTCTTTCCCTATTAAACTGGCCTTATCACAACCCATAAATTTTCTCACTTTTACCCTTTCCATTCTGTCCCTGATCCCACTGGTGGGGGAGAGAGCGAGCTGCTGCCCAGGGCTTGGCTGCTGGCTGGGGTTAAACCATGACAATGGCTCAGTGAAAGCCTCAGAAATGGGCATATGAAGATAAAGAATTACTCTTCCTTCTAGTAGTCTCCTGTACTCCAAACATTTACAGCCACAGCTTTTCTTAAGCCAAGCATGTTTTCACTCATTTACTAATTCTCCAGAGAACACTGCCAGGAATTTGTGTGATGTTTTAATATGCACAATAGCCTGTGGCAAGGATTTCCATTGATTTACAACACATGACATAGAGAACTGGCTGCTCCATTTTGCTCTGCATTTATCACCCACAAATTTAAGCATGATTCCTTTACCAACATTCAATAGCTGTAACACTCTTAGGAAGGATAAACACCACCAAAGTCTAATGTCCTACTCTGCCCGCAACTAATTTTGGCCGAGTTAGACAAGTAATACCAAAACAATCCAAATCGCTCATTCAAACCGCTTCCTGCAGGATCCCTGAGGCATCATCCCTTGCCTAGGGTTTCCCACCTTCCTCTAGAACAGGTATCATGAGCTCCATCAGCCACAGGCAGCCCACTAGGACCCAGACAGCTCTTTCAGGGACACTTTTGTTACCTATCAAGAAAGTGGCACTCTTCCTATGATAATCATAATCGCTCTCTCAGAGACACATCCAGTGAATGAGTCTTAGGAATATCTTGCCTTGCTCTAATGAAACAGTTACATCATAAATCCATTAAAGAGTGGTGGCCTCTTTTATTGCCACATGGATCAGGAAGACAAAATTTGTACCCACTGACAGATCCTGCTTTGCCTTTTGCCAAGTTTGAATGCTGTGCTGTTATTTATTTAATTTTGGTCCTTGCAAAGTAAACAGATAGACGATTCTGGTTACATGTATCTTTTACTGGGTTAGGGCAAATTGGAAGCAGATGGTAGCAATACTAAGTGGACCTGTTAAAAAACAAACACTCAGTTGTAAGGGTCTGGTTCAGAGCTATCTGAAATCGAGAGAGGAGCTTTCACTAGGAGTCTGAAGGGGTACCACACCATGCTCTGAGCTCTTGGTGACAGTGTCATGGCACCCAGCCATGGGTGAATGGCCTGGTGTTCCCCTTAGCACACACAGCAAGCACCCTCCACCCTCCTCAGTGACATGCCCTGTGCATTTGCACTACTGGCAGCAGGAAGAGAAGGGACACACCCACACCTGTGCACCTCTGGTGTCTGAGCAGGTTGTGTTCCTCAGGAGAGAGTGTGCCGATGAGTTGTGTAAGTGTAAACCACAGGCTGGACTCTTAACCCTTCAGGGAAATCAGCGCCCCTGCAGGGGTGCAGCTGGAGAACCTTCTGCAAATGCAATGAGCAGAAAGCACAGGAGGTGGGTCCCCAACTTTTGAGTGACACTGATAAACTTCCACAGCTACACAGCCCAAAACAAATAGACTTCAGTAACTGTCCTGGTAACACTTCAGCACAAGATTCCATAAGTTTTTTAATACTCCCACTAAAGTAACTTTGGCAGTCTTCTTCCATTCCCCAGTTAAACTCAACTCCTCATTTTCTGTGAGCAAAGTGAGACAGACCTTAACAAAACAGAAATGTTCACAAAGTGCTACATTTACATCCATCAGAAAGCAAAAGCACAGATAAGGTATGAGTGTCAAGACCTAAATCAAGATCTAAATTAAAGAAACTGTTGTGTGCAGCCCATAGCCAATTTGTGTTTACACAGCAATTTTATCCAGCTTGTCACCTCATTCAGAACCTATATTTCAGAGAATTCATTGCATAGTTACGGTATGTTGTCTCCTCAATTAGTTCCATTAGATAGCATTAACAGGCCTTATTATAAAGATCCCATTTGTTCTTTCTGGCTAATGACTAAGTAAAAATTCTTTATGCAATCCAACTTATTCACATTTAAAAACATTTTGATTGCATCTAGAAAGATTCCAGAAATTAATTTGAAAACAATTCTTTGAGTTGCATGCTGCCTTTATGATTGTGCTAGAATTTACAGTCAATTTTAATTAGCATTCAAACTTAAAATGTAATGTATCATAATACAATCTCAATCTCTTAAAAATCATTAAAATTATTGAGGGAAGACAAGCTACTATTTTATTTCACTTCATCTGGGAGTGTTTTTTCAGTTCATTAATAATATAGATACATATAGTATCCATTCAAAGATGGGAAAATGGATGAACAGTAATTAACAGCACAAATTTAGTTTTGCTATCACCCTGAAATGAAATAACTATCACTAGATGCTAATTAGCTGGCAAGTATAAGGAAAGACTGACAAGGGCATTCAGGAAAAATAGCACCAAGTCTTTTCTAGTACAATCATCCAATTTTTGTGCGCTGTACACTTTGTGCTCCCCTAGACAGGATCTCTGTGTAAGGACAGAGTGGATGTTTCTCTCCTCCTCAGCAGATGATCTAGAAGGGCCAAAGAATACATGCAATGTCAGTCTCATTTCTAAGTCAAATTCAGCCAGCTATGAGAATAATTCTCAATATAAAGTAGTGATGATGCATTTCATAGTCTGGGTTTTGTTTCTCTTTCCTCTCACAGATATGACCTATATGCCAGGCCAAATTCTGGCTATCTTCTTCATATGCTAAATTATGCAAACCATTGCATTTCCTTTGAGCTTCCTGACATACCTTTACATCCACAGAAAAAAAAATGCTGCTCCCTCCCTCTTCCCCCCAATCCCCCACCAAAAAAGGCAGGCTGTCAGGAACAGCAGCTCTCATTACTTCTATGCATGATCTAAGGGACAGCAGCCAACACGGCAGGGGGATGGTCTGTGCTCCCCCTACAAGGAAGGGAACAAATGCAAGACACTGGTTCTAATCCTTAAAGGAACTACAGGATTCAACCATAAAAAAAAAAAAAAAAAAAAAAAAAAAAAAAAAAAAAAAAAAAAAAAAAAAAAAAAAAAAACCAAACAAACAAACAAAAAAACCCCAAACCAAAAAAAAAAAAAAAAAAAAAAAAAACAGCTGCCAAGTTCAGTGGAAGGGGTGTGAACTGATGTGCCATGCCTGGTGGCTGAATCTGCCACAGCTGCTTTGCAATACATATGGATGAACTGGGCAAATACATGGATAGTTACTTCAGTAATTTACTTAAATAAAATAGATAATTGATATAAATGCTAAAAGAGGAAAGAAAACTCTTGCTCTATTTCTGGGCCACTTCCTTCCCCCATAATCCCATATTACCAAAACTCTGAGGGTACAAATGCAGCCACTGCAGCTGCCAGGACACAGTTGAGGGGTAATGGTATCTGGTGAACTTGAAGAGCAAACACAGGCAATGCAGTCTCAAAATCTCCTACTGACAGGAGGCAAAAAGCCACATTTCCTGCAGGGTCCTTCCTTGTTTATGTCTAGGATGTTGTCTGAAACTAAAGGCTACTACCTTAAGTGTCACTTATAAAACGTTATGTGTCTTCCTCTTCTTCCACTCATGTATTTATTTTTCAATAAATTACATATGTTGGTAACTGAAAACACAAGCTATGCAATGTGGATTCCTAAACCCTTGGAATTAATTAGTACTTCACTGAAGGGCCATTTAAGAAAAATGGACTTTTATTACTATGACTAATCACAGCAATGCTGTTTACAGTAAGGGTATATTGTGGATGCCTCTAAACCGTTTTTGCAATACAGAAGAAAAATTGGCAGCAAAAGGCATATATTGGCTTGCATCCATGCTGTTCCAGGTTGGTTATATTTACACTGCTCTGTAGAAAGCAGGCCCCAGTAGATATGTGGAAAATATGTCAATATATCTGTGTTCAGCAGCCAGGGTTTCCTCTAAAAGAGAACAAGTTGTTTTTGTGCCAAGAGGAGGCCAGAAGACAACTGACACTGGACAACAGAGCTGGGGCCACGGTGCAAAACAGATTGAGTCAAAATGAGAGCATAAACATTTCCACAAAATGTGTGTCACACACTTACACATGTAAATCACTTTAGAAGATTTTGGAAGGACATCAATAACATCAAAAATAATTTGTAACCTAATCACTGTGTGGGCATTTACTGCAGCACACAGTACTCAGGGTCATAGTAAGGGAATTTGAGAGATATGAAGCTTTTACATCTGCTTTCATTTTGCTTACTTTCTACATTAGCAATATTTGGTGCCCACAGTTCTGCTGTCCTCTCTCTATGTGTCCCGATGGTTCTGTGGGTCTTAAATGCAGAGGCAGAAAAGAAAACCAAGAGAAATCATTGAGACAATGATATATAGCATGAATATGAACAGCATCACATTAGGCAAAGCTGTTACTTCTTTTTTGGTTGGTTTTAAATCAGCAGCATTTTACTGTGCTTCTTTTTAATTAATATTTTTCCATAACAGGTTTTATTTGTTGCGATTAAAATGCTTGAATTCTTTACAATATTTAGGATACTTTATACAACACGAATGTCTCTCTGAGTCTCTGCTCTTTGTTTAAATTCAGAGAATTTAAGAATCAGACTAGCAGTTAACAGGACTGTACTCACAAAGTACACCAGCAAGAATCCTGTTCTCACTGGACCACTATTTAAACTGATGTTTATTTTGGCACTGGTAGTTATGGTAGGTCTCTGTTAACATAACTGTGATCAATAAATGGACAACAAAGTTCTCTTGCAGGAGTCATCCATCTGTTATTTGCTGTTAAGGTATTGATTTGTATTCTGTATGTGTAGCTGCATTACCACACACCACACAAAATACAAGAATGCAATTACTGAAAGTAGGAGCTAAACCTTCATTTGTCTCATAGGTGGGGCAAATAAAAATAATGGACTCATGGCATTCATACACAAGCAATACTATTACTTCCATCTCTCCATTTTGATGCCAAGGAAAATACATCCACATAAAACATACCTCACAGTATCTTGAGAACAACAAAAGGTTTCAAAGTTATGGCATTGTAATAACTCCCCTTTCAGAAAGCTGATTAGACAATCTTAATACGAAGTTCAGAATTTCAACAACAAAAAATACTCTGCCTCATTTAATGAGATTGTTTAATGCAGAGTGCTCCATTACAGTTGTATGAAGACTTCCTCATGTCCCTTTAATTGTTCTTCCCATTCTAATTAACCTCTTGTATGTCAATCCAGCTCTCTTTCTGCCGTGTCCACTACAGTGCCTTTTAAGTGTGATGCAGTTGCTGGCAGCAATAGCAGGAGGCTCAGCACCCACCCTCCACGGGACCCTCCGATGGGCACCCGCAGGTGGCACGGGGCAGCTCCTGTCCCCTGAGCTGCCACACGCACACACTGCTTCGTCAGCGACCACGGGCTGGGCTCCCTGGCCTCAGCAGACCCTTGTGACTGAGCTGTTAAATTCATCATATTAATCAATGTCTTTCAGAAACCAGTTAGTAACAGGAAGATCCACCAAAGATTGCGCACTTTTTCTCCTTCCGACAATGAGCTGAAAGTCTTTTCTGATTGGCTGAATGCTGATTATTCCTGCAGCCTCTTGCCAGTAGAAAAGATGATTCTTATTCCAAGCTGCCTTTGAGGGATTTTGGCCAATATTTCTGAGGAAGTAGTTCAAATTATTCCATAGTGGGAAGACAAGATGTATTTTTAAAAGAAACCAAAGATTTCATGGTAATTAGAATAAAACTAGTAATGTTGAGAGAGAAGTCAGCAAATCTAGATCACTTAAATATTAACAAATGTTTATTTATTCTTGTTATTCTAGGTTTTCTTCTTTCCAGGATAGACTAATAGAAGTTTAAAATACTACTCCACAACACTATCTTTTTCTGCAGAACAATGAAGAAATATTGCAGCAGACATGAAAATTATATGCAGTATATCCATTCCTTTAGTCCCCACTTGAGGCTGAGCAAAAATTACACAGACATAAGTAAATAATTTAGTAAAGGAAACTCATCTCATAACGTACAGCAACTAAAACATTTGCTCTATACAGAGCAAATTGCCATCAGCAATCCTGGATTAAACTACATAAAATCAAGGAAAAGAATTAAGACTGAAAATTCAGAAATCGCTGCATAGGCAGAGGAGAGAAGTAGTCAGGGAGATATAAACAATCTTGCTGCATGTTTAGGTCTTCACATGCCTTCTCTGTTTCTTGTCAAGTGCTCCCATAGCAGGAAGATCTCTGTACTCATAAACACACCCCTGGCCATAGCTTATCTTGTCATTCAGACTTCCTTGAACTGAGAGTTAAATTTCTCTAGAAGAAAGTTTACAGGCTACTATATCTCCCTCACATTATCTACCATTTGTAGACAGCTATTTTTTGTAAGAGCATATTACTAGTAGGTTACAAAACAAAAGAAAGCAAAAAGGATGGCTGAAAATCACAGTAATTTCCTGAAATCTCATTTAAAAACACAATGTCTTTCAAGAAAGCTACAAAAGAGGGTGAAGTCTTAGCTGTAAGTTAACCAGAAAGAAGCATTAAGCTTCAACCCCATGTGTCAGTCAATCCTGGGAAGAACAGCTTTCTCAAATAGTGCTTTTGGCCCACCAGAGTTTTACTGCCATAATTTATCAATAAACTCGTTTCCTGAAAGGGCACTCTAACTGATTATTTTACGTTCTTGTTTATCCCTAAGATGGACATTTCTCATACAAGAAGCCTCACTGAGCCCAAGCAAACCAAGCGAGTTTGTTTTCAGAATCAGCCTCTATCAAATAACATTCTTGCACCTCTTATGCCTAAATGAAGGTGTCAACAGTGTCTATGTGCAATGTCTAGCCCCATAACCTTTTTATAAATAAACCATGACAGACCACACCTCTGAGTCTTCCAAGCATGGCTGTCAGTGGATGTGGCACTGGCTGCACTGACAAGAAGCACATCACAGACACAAACAGGAAACTGGAAGTAAGAGTGGCTTTTTTACACCCCCATGTATTTGGATGGTTGGAGACAGAGCCAGGCAAAAAGCAGTGCCTAAGAGCAGTACAGAGGCTACAAGGAACTGGGAATACAACACAAGGATAAATGCAACTGCACAAAGATAGCACCTGTTTGTTGTGGCCCGTGCTCATCCTCACGTGGGACACCAATCATCAGCATTGGTGCTTGGCACCAATAAATAGTGGATGCAAACTGACTGACACCATCAGCTTGTTACCCTACAATAAAACCTTCTTACCTTTACCCTGGTGCCAAAGACGGTGGAAAGCATCAGTCCTTTATTATCCTACAGCAGAACTTTTCATACCTTTTCTCTGTTGATTCCCATGGGCAGCTCTACACAACACTGACTCCTTCTCTCCTGCTTTCTTCCTTCAGGCCTTCTTCTCCTTCCCTCTGCATGGCTGGCCAGCTCCTTCCTGTTCCTTACACATGCACCCAACCCTTCCTCCTCATAGCACAATCAACAAACTAACTCCTTCCTTCCTCCTCACTCTCCTCCTAACTTTTTATACCTTTTTTCCTCACATGCATAACACCTGCATGCCCTATTACTCTTTTTTGAGTGCTCAATACACATCAGCCTTCCAGGCTTCTTCTCCTTCAGTGCAGTTCACCTGTCTTGTTCAGCTGCACTGCATTAGGGATGAGGCTCAGTTCCTAATCATCCACAATCTATTCTCCTACACCTGCTTCAACATATCTGCATTCCTCAGACTTTAACACTTAAAGGGAGAGTATTTCTCAAATACTTGCTGCTCCTAAGACTGAGAGGAACTGCATATCAGAGAGCTTCAGAGCCCTCAGTCATGTGATCAGTTCCTGCCAAGTGAATTAAAATTCTCCAGGACACAGAGCTCAGGATAAGTTGTGAAGAAACCCACTTGACTCCTCCCAACTTTTATTTTCTTGGCCATGCTGAATGCTATGGACAAATACAATCAATTTAAATGCCCAGAAATGCCTCACAAGTCTCTAGGCTAGACTTCACAGAAACAGCTTTTACTTTATTCTCTCAAAATAGAAGGTAACAGCATATGGGCATTTTGTAATATAAGGAATAATGATACAGACTGAAACATGGACTGACTGCACACAACCCACACGAACAAATTACAGTTGCTAGCAGAAAGCAAGTATACTGTGTAGGCATAGAAAATTTTTCATCTCATAAATTTTCATCTTTAGCATAATGTGTAGAATATTCCTTTGTTTCTGCTATAAAATGGTTTCATTTAAGTCCAGACCAACAATTTATGTGACCAAGTCCATCTTTCCCACGACTCCTAGCGTTTCAAACAGTTCTTGATTTGCTTCTTTAAATATCTTTATTTTAAAGCTTTAATAATTTCACAGAATCATTGTATATCATACCAAATAACCGTGACTTCTGTGACATAGATTTACACTGAGTGATGAATCAAGTCCCCTTTAAGAAGAGAGGGCTTAGGTATATCATAGCTTTATTGTAACAGGTTATTATTCTAATGCTTTCAATGCTCTGAGATTCTCAATAATAGATGCAACTCCCACCAGAGTTTTGCTGTTTTCTTCTACCATCATTTAAGAATCCTATATAGAAACATAATTTATTTTTCTGGCCCAGAAATAAACAGGCTGATATCAATACATTGAAAAATCATCTGTAATTAGTGCTGTGATCAAGGAGTCAGTATGTAATGGCAACGTTTTAAGAAACTTACTGTCTCTTGAATGAGACACCATGATCAATCTAAACACCCTAAAGAAATATAGGGGGTTTGACCCTATTTTTAAAGTGCAGAAGATTTCTATATATTGACACATTAATGAGTACAAACCCAAATATTTTCAGAGACTTCAAAGAAAGCTTCTGCTTTATTTCCTTCATGCAAAGACAGAAAAATATGTGTTTTTTCACGCACAGTTAGGATAGAAAAATCTGAATCTTGTGCAAAGTTTGACACTGAATGTGTTTAACTTCACATAAATACAGCACTCGATTTTAAGTGGGCAGCTTCACAGCTCAGCAAGATTACTTTGTTCTTAGTGACACCAGAAAACAATGGATAAGATGTCACAGTGTACCAAAACTTTCGATTTCAGTTTTAAGACAGTGCTCTGCTGACTTCTAAACTACATTAGAACAATCCAGAGAGGTATTTGAAGAAGGAAGTAAGGAAAACTGGAATGAAACTGGGCAAGTAGCATATAGAACCAAAAATGGTCATGCCAAACCATTAAGATGATCAACTCTTGGTATCTCCTCTGTACTGCAGAGGTAGACTGGAGTGAATGCTCATCCATGTATGATATTTCACAATCATAAACTTGGGTAGAGGACATCTAAAAACTTAAGATAAGTTTCAGTAAAACCTTATAAAACGTCCTTTAAGACTTTCATTAAACTCCCCCAGGGCAAACCCAGATGCCTTTCACCTGCTGTCACAGTGTAAAAAGCTCAGTGGATGGCATGCAAGCCTCACCAGAAAATCTGGGCACTTGGTCACTAAGATAGAAGGAAGTCTGAAAGCTGCTTGTCTCCATTTTTTCTTCCAATCCTAAAATTTCATCAGAATTTATGAAGGAATCATTACTTAATAAAGGAAGACTTGATCCTTTTCAAACTTTTATGGTAATGGCATTGCAAAACACATTTAGCATTCGACAACAGACAACGAGTCCAAAGTTAAATAACCATAATGTGTGGCACAATTTACACTTGCAAAACCTTCAAGTTCTTCCAGACCAGTAGCAGTACAGGAAGGATCCTAATCTGTAATTTCAGAAACTAATTCTAAGTCGTTCACAGGCATTTGGATCCCTGAGTTACCTTGGTGTGAACTGCTTAGTCCTGTGGGCCCCTGGTGAAAGACCTTGTGGTGGGACAGCAGCTTCCCCAGGGCACACAGGGAGCTGTGCCCTCGGCAGAAAAGGCACCACAGAAAACACCACCACCAAAATTCCAGTAACTCCCTGCTGTCCTTTGGTCTCTCTCAGAGTCACAGGGCTTCAATAACAGACAGCAGAAACTCAGCCGAGGGTGACGCTGCTTTTGTCCTCTCAAGACACTGCCCTGTTCCCAGACAAGATGCTTTGTCCAGCTCCCACTCCATACAGATCAGCGTTCTCTACATCTGCCACAACTTTGGCATGACTGGGATGCATCAAACCTACACTACTCACTCCCTTAAAAGACGCTCTTAATAAACAACTTGGGTTGTTTGCTTTTGAAGTGACCTGACTGAAATTGAAGCATTTTGTTTAGATTTTACCCAAATTAATCAAAATATTTCAGAAAAAACAGATGGATTCTCATTTGATAATTCGATTTCAATGGAATTTCCTTTTTCATTGTAGATATACTGGCAGAAGGTTACAAATAAAATACAAATTTCACAATCACTGGAAGTGTAAAAGCTGCCTGGATAATTCACTTGTTTATTCTTATTTTAAGAAATAATACTGAGAAATGGGAACCCAAGACTAAAAATTAACAATGCATGGGAGAAACACCCCAAAATACTGCTCTTTTCAATAATGCAAATATGAGGTAATGAATACATACATTTAAAAGGAATACAAACTGCTACCTCAACAACACATGTTGCATATGAGAGGGAGGGCTCAGGCTAAGCTTGGTTCAAATATTCTGGTCTATCATGAGCCTAAGTAAGGGATAAAAGTAGGATATCAATAGGCAACAGCATTTCTCCTAACTCAACCACAAGAAACAGAGAAATGGGGTGGGCAGCCCTTACTGTTATCTTGCCAAGATTTATCCAAAGGCCTCTTGGAGACATTGAGGGTTTCCCTTATCTTCTCAATAATAAAATAAGATAAAATAAAAAATTAAAAACCAAAGAAACAAACAAAAACCCCACACCAAAAGGAAAATAAAAAAGAAGTGGCATGGGTAACATCGACTCGAGACACAATAATTTTCAAGCCTGCAACAGAGGCACAGATATTTTGTGTAAAGCTCGTGTGTTAGCACCTTGGGCATCTCCTGGCATATCTTCTTTTTCACTCATGTTTTGTCTGAAGTAAATTCTATTTAATCTTGTCATAGAAATAACAGGATTTTAAAGTATAATGTTTATTTGTAAGTACTTTTGATAGCCTTCAATTCCAGAAGCTTTTCTTTGGAATGCGGCTTTTCCTTGAGGCACCTATTGGCAGAAGGGAAAGCAAATGTCAAGCATACCTGCAGGCTCTTCATGCAAGGTGCTGGCAGGCATTCTGCTATCTACCCAGCTGACTACAGTAGCTCCCAAGACTAGGTGCACCTTCCTCTGCAATACTTGCTTGCAATTTTGGTCCCCTGCCAACTTGTTAAAAACCATCCAGAGCTAATCAAACTTTTTTGTTGGTTTTTGGCTGCTTCCTTATCAAAACTTTACAAAACTTTAATTTCAGCCTCATGAGCCCTGCAGCTGTAAATTAATTGAATAAAATTTACAAACATTATGCACTGATAAAGCACTTCCAAGACTTTTCCCTATTCAGTTGACTTAGCTGCTTGGCATGACAGTTTTGCTTGACATGAGTTCAGAGCCTCTGGAAACCTTCCTAATCCCACTCTCCAGGCCTTGTGCCTATTCATGGAACCACGTTAACCCAACTCGAGAAAATTAATAAATCTCAAATGGTTTTAAGCCCTCAGAAACATCCCTTGGTACACATTCCACTTTCTTTATATTGCAGGCATCCTGTTGCACTCTTACTTGAAAGACCTAAGAAGAAACCAGTCTAGTCCCTAAAGTTATTAGCATTTAATAAAATATGTAAGATTATTGTGGGTTGAAGCATAATTGCATTTACTACAGTCATTCTGATGTCATCTGTTGATATTTCGGTGCAATATTTGTGTATCAGTGTTCAAACTAAATATTTTCAATAGAATCACTGGATGATTTCTTTTATACTAAAGAAGAAAAAAATCTCCTCTGTCCATATAGCAATCCATAAAGATCCTCATCCTCCCATTTCAGGTAAGATTTTTGATTAGACCACAAAGGGCAACTTTTTTGAGACACAGCATGCTGGTAGCAAGTTAGTGTGATTTCTTACAGCATGCCAAAGTAGGAGTAAAAACTATACATATTTTATGAAATATTTGATTGCATGGTAAAGGAGTTTTCTTGTATTTTTATCTGTTTAGTGCTTTGAAAACAACTGTTAGGCAATAATCTGTAGGGACTACAGATTGCCTTTCTGCTTAAAACAAAATCAAAGTCCAAGCAACATTTCTGAGTCATACTTACTAGACCTCACAAGTGAAGCACGTGGAGATAAATATCCAGGCTGTACATAAGTTATTATATAAAGGCATGAATTAAAATGAAAATCTATATTGACCTAAATTATGTATATAAATAGCTGAATGAAGTTTTGATGGGGATTAATTAATCCAAATAACTTTTTTTTTTTCTCACCCCGAGATTCCTTTCATTTCTATTCGTGCAGGCAAATAACTACCAACCACATGATGCTAAAGTGATGCCAAAATGCAGAACCACTACTCTTTTAGGTAGCCAAAAGTTTCTGAAAAGTATTGGGTGCTTAAGAAAGGGAGCACCAGGTGTTCCCCATAATGATATACTGGAAGGAAGTTTCATAAAACCTTCATGAAACAAAAGAATGTGATTCGAAACAAAGTCCATAACATAAATAAAATATTGGAATCTATTCAGCCATGTAAGAGATGGAGAAAATACAAAATGTTGAAGTGAAGAGCAGGAACTCGGTTACTTCCATGTGAGTACTGGGGAAAATGCTGAGGCAGGCTATATACATATCATCTCCCTACAAATCACTTGACTTAAACCCAAAAATCCTGCCAAACCAATCTCTTATACCTAATACCACGCTCTGTATACCATGTTACATTAGCTGGTTGGCAGGTTCTATTGCTCATTTATCAAGATGTTTAGGAATTAAGGATTACTCTCTTTCTGCTTTATCTGTAAGTGATACTGGTAAGCTCTGGATATGCTGGAAGGAAGGAGCTCCAAACTAGGTAAATTATATAGTTGCTTTAATACACATAAATGAATAGCAGAAAGGATGCAATGTTAACTGCAATGTTAACAATTCATAAAGCCTGTGAGAGACACAGAAGACCTCTGTTATGTACACTAAACAGCTGATATATTCATGATTTGAGTTTGGTTTTTTTTAATGGAGACTTTTTTAAAAATATTGTTATGGTCCTACATAATTAACATGAAACTCAGGGCAGCCCTAAAGCTCACAAAATAGACAGATATGTGAAAGAAGCAACAGATATCTCCCTTCATCAGAATATATTAACTTTAAAAAAATGTGCTTGGAAAGTTGAATAGTAAAACTTATAAGGTACATGGTTTTTCCCACTATGAAAACTCTCAGACCATAATAATTGTATTTTTTCAACACATGTTCTTACCTAAGTTTTCTCAGGTTTTTATCATCACTTTTTGCTATAGACAACATATGATTGCCCCTTTGCAAGAGCAACAATTTGGAGGAATTTGCCATAGGTAACAAGCTTTTCTGGAAGAGAAGATCTCCTTGTTATTTTCTCCTAGTTTCTTTTTATTCACAATATGTGCACAAACTGAAATAATATAATGAGGATGCTGCAAACAGCTGCCAAACCACGCAAGGACAATTCCAATGGCAGCCCAGATGAAATCACTTTGTCCAGGCAGGTGGTCAGAAACTACTCTTTCAGCTTGTGATATTTCATTCCAACTCAGCAAAGTGCCTTCCTGCACCATTTGCACTACCTTCACCTGACCCTGCGTCAAAGATATGTCCCAGTAGGAACACTAACTGGAAACAGCAGGCATTTTCCTTTCTCCCTGTTCCAGTTTTGCTCCCTTATTCCGAGGACAGAATGTATAACATAGTGCTAAAATGGCACATCAAAAAAATATTTCAAAAGATAATGATGCAGTTGTAAAGCGGAGACTTTGCTCTTCAAGCACAGTCCTAAATGTGATAAGCCAAATGAGCTAGAAAGATAATTACCCTGTGTTGCTCTGAGGGAACACTAAGAGAGGAGCTGGTGAGCCAGGAGCACATGTAGACACAGGGATTCTGCCAGAAAATGAGCAGTGATGACTGCATAACTCATGGGTGAGAGTCTGAAAGCTTTTCAGATAATCAGAAAGTGAGCACTGCACTGATAAGAGTGCAAAATTTCATCTAATGATGGATAGTTTCTCTGTAAATTATTTGGAGGCTGATGCACCGAAATTGCTACATTTAAATGGATGTCTTTTGGAGGCATTTCCCAGATGAAATAGAGACTTAAAGCATTTAACTCACATAAGTATGAAAGAGGTAAAATTACACTAAAGCTGATGACCAGGTTAAAAAGAATAAAAAAGAAAGAAAATAGATTAGGATGGATTATTTTTTAGCTGTCTTAAGAAAAGAACATATAAAAGAGAAAACAGATAAATATACTTAAAGCAGCACTATAAGTGCTGAGTACTTCCAGTCATGCAACTCAATCTGTGCTCTGACCTTCAGAGAGTGAGCACCAATTCCCCAGCTTCACCTCTGCACCATTAGAAATTATGCTGGAGGTACCTAATATGTGTTTTAGTCACGATCTTTTGGCCATCCAAGCATCACAAAGAGATCTGGCCCTCAAAGAGTGAAAAAATAGTGTTCACTTCAGATTTGAAAATTACTTAGCAGTGAAATAGAGACAGTTTCAAATAACTAAACCAGAAATGAGATCTGTCTTTGCAATGACTAGGGAGCAAGGGCACAGATTGCCTAGATCCATCCCAAAGTGTCTTCATCCATTCCACAATAGAGTATTTGTGAAGTTAATACCATCAACAGTCTCTTCTATTCAGTTAAAAATCAAGTAAGAAAAGCAACATACTATTAGATAACTGTAAATACTGCCCAAGGGCTTGCGGATGTAAGGATCAAGGTCTTTTGCAATTCTGCTGATGGATTTTCACCCATTTAATTATTGAGATCTGTACAAATTATGGAAAGACATGCAGATGTAATTAGGAAGGCTAGTCTTTTAATGAACTAACAAGAAGTGCTATAGGTAGTTAGACACTTAATCATTGCTACCAGCAACACTAGAAGATTTCTCATTAAAAAGTTAGTTTGCAAAGACAATTTTTTCAGGTGATGAAAAATGCATGTAGAAACCTGATACAAGTTAAATTATGATTTCTGCTCATTCTAAGCTTTCCTTTTACACCAGAAAAATAGTGAGCAGTGCTCTGCTTCATTAGTCCCTTGGATTTGAAGTAGCATAAAGTCATGGCTTCACACCTACATACAGGAACAGGGACAGTAGTATACTATGAATTAACTCAAAGAGCCAGGCAAAATCACACCAGGGTCCACGAAAAAGGAAAAGCCCACATGTGACAAGATAACTGTCCACCTTCCAAAGTTCAAGCTGTAGTCAAATAGATGGGAATGTTACTTTTCACACAGCCCAATCATGAACTGGAGTATTCACCATGCTAAACCTTGCTAAAGCAGGTAAAATTTAATTAATTGGCCAGCAGAGGTACCATCCCAATTCTTTGGGACTTTATTTACTCGTGGCTGCACACTTGTGTATACTTCAGAGTCTTAGAAAGGATGCCCCAATCACTCTCCTGGGTTTTTGCACAACAAAAAGTCTGGGAGAAAATTTTCTCAAGAGCAAGGGCTTAATGGCAGCTGCGTGATAGAAACTAAACTACTCCCATCAGACCACAACAGCAGTTAAAAAAATCCTGGGAGTGTGTGTTACAAGCTGTATAATGACAGTAGTTACATATGAGTCTTTAAATATTTGAATTGGGTTTTTTTTGGTTTTTTTTTGGGTTTTTTTTTTTTTTTTTGGTGAGATGAAGGTGCTGGAGTCATCAAATCATTCTGCAGCACTGTAACTGAAGAAAACCCAATGTTGCCTCAACACATTAATAGGCAAAAAACTCCAAAGCTGAATGATATTTCCAAAACATAATTGACATAACTGTAGAATTTCACTGTTAAAGTAGTAGGAATTAGATAGAAAATGCTACTATCTCAGGCTATTGATTTGCTACCTCTACATTTAACTAGGTCATGAAAGGGCTAAAGGCCACTGTGAACCTGATGCTGTTAGGATCCAGCATACTGCAGAACAAAAGTTTAGTTGAACTTAGACATCTTATCTCCTTCCAGAGGAACTTAGCCTAATCTTCTAGCTTCTGAAAAAGAAACCCCAAACCCATGCATGTTGTTGATTTAACAACTTAGAGAGTTCTCAGGAAAATCATAACTGGAACTAAAATTTGAGCCTTACATGAAACAAAAGAGAGAAAAGACAGCTCTTGAAATAGTTAACAGAAAAACTCTTAAAAAGTATCCTTTTATTACTAATGTTATACATACATTTTACCAACTACTTTCAGGAGATAACAAGGGTTAAAAATACGTTTTAAGCCTATGCTGTGTCCAACAGAATTTTCAATTTCTAAGTTGTTAAAGCAAGTAAATTTTTTTTGCTAGTAATCAATAAATTAACTGTGGCTTTACAAAGGCTGCCTTAAGTAATCACAAGTACTAACATGACACATTTGCAATAAAAATCTTGCATTACTGTGAACTTACTAACCTATCTAAAAATGTGCAAATCTTAGCATTACAAATGTTAATGGCAAAAGGTCTATTGAATTACAGAGCATCAAGGTTTGACCCAGTACATTTCTAAATCCAAAATCACTATATATAATATAAATACTGAGACTTTGGAAATACTACACATAATATAAATCCTGAGACTTTGAAAGGACTCTAAAACCAACTTGAATATAGTAAAAGGCAGGTTTCAGTGACAAATTCAAATTAGACTGTCTTAGGAAAACTAAATAGGAAGAAAAAAAGCACATCTTTGTGGTTTTTTCCATAATTAAAACCTATAAACTGAAAACTGAATTGAAAATGAGAGCAGAAAACAAAGGCAATTATTAAATATTCACTGCATGCCAGGAGCAGCCCTTTAAAATAAAGCTTTCATTGAGGAGCTCAGCTGATACCCTCTACTAAATTATGTTGTTGTAACTCATAAGTGGTGCTGACAAGAGTCAAATAGATGCAATAAAATAAAGTAGCATCATCAAGTTTAAAAATAACAATAAAGAAATTACTTGGTAATTAATATAGCTCCACAGAAAGGAAAAAAAAAAAAAAAAAAAAAAAAAGCTAGCTAAAGTGGGGGAAAATCCTAGTATAGCTGTGAAGAAGTCTGAAACCACCATGTGTTGAACTTGCCACACTGACACATAGCTCCAATAACCACACCCACTACTATACAATCCTTAAGTCATGGCAGCAGCCACCAGCTCACAGCTCTGGCAAAAGAAGACAAATGTAATGTGAGCAGAGAGAGCCCCAATTTGAGCCTGGGCCAATGTAACTGCCCACAGAGTACCCAATACCTTGGAAGTTGTGTAACTTGCACCAAAGACATGGGTAAACCTGAACTGGATGATGACCTACCTTTCCACCAGGGACCCTTCACACTATAATAAGGACATGGAATAATTGCCTAGGTGCTGCAAGCAAAATGACAGATTTCTAGCTTCTTAGTAACTCTAAGCCTCATGAAGCATTCCCTTGAACTATTCCCATTAGTGACCAGTAGCTGATGTCCAGAAACTACATTAGATGCCTCTAATCAGCTGATACAATCATTATGTCTATTCTACTAATGGTGCCTCAGATCAAACCCTCATAGCACCTCAAAAAGATAAGGAAAGAAATGGGAAGTTGTTGCCAGGGAACACAGGACTCATTCAGAGCAGCTTGAACATACACAGCAGTACTGGCTGCCTCTCACATAAGGAAAAAGAGGATGTTCAGCCTGAAAATATCCTTTGGAAGAAGAATCAGAAGAATTCTCCAGTAAATAAGATTTTAACATACACAGAGAAAAAAATTTATTCACTTTTCCATAGTAATTACAGTAATATACATATACCCCTTGCTAGTATTCTATGTAATTTTCTAAAAAATCACCTTCAAGGGTGAAATAAAGTACTTTGAATCTTTTTTTATAAAGAAATACAGAAATACCAGCTCAGAATCAATCAGGAAGATCTTTCCCAGTTAGATAAAAAAGCCACTTGAGTGGCTGTTATCAAGAGGATTGCTTTTTGTTGTTCATTTCCAAGCAGTGAAATTTGTGGCTAATGTGGCTGCCCCACAACAGCTGCTAATACTCTAGAGATGCTTTCTGATATTCTGGTTTCCAGCACTGCATTGCAATACTGAGAAAAGTACAGGTAAAAGCAGGATTGCCAGGCAAACACAATTAGCTGCACAGCCCCTATAAACTATCCAATGCAGGCACACATTAAGGACATTTACTTTTGAGGTTAATAAATCTTGTACGCAGTCAGTAAAGGAAATAACCAATGACATTAGAAATGGACTCCCTTTTGTACTTACAGTTTTTTTACATTTTAAATCATGACCTAAAGCCCTGAGATTTTAGCATACTTTCAAGTGCCTTTTGAATGCTTTTTATAATCTACTGATTATATCCTGATTATATCCGACTGATATATTCCTATCCTGTGGGAGCAGGAAAGATGCAAATTGTAAAGGGGACGTAGCACTGGGCACATGAATTCATAAATGTGTTTTATCCATTTTTGCATCCTTCAGTTTCTTAAGATTGAAATAAATCAAGAGCTGGATTCAGAATCAAAACCAGTGTACCTGTATAATACTAGGAAATCTGTTATCCGTCTTTTAATATCCCTTTACCTAGCTAGAGCCAAAAGAAAGTTGGGAACTATGAAGCACAGAGTTGTAGAAATATTAAGAAGCAGAACAAAGGGGCTCTAGTAATGCCACAGATAAATTAGGGTAAGTTTTGGACTGAAAAGTAATATACACACATGAGGGAACAAAACAGCAGAGCAAACTTTTGCCATGTTTCAAATCCATTACGCTGCTATCATGTCCCCTAGTAACAAGTTTTGAATCTCCAGGTCATAAACCTTTCCTCACAGGTCAGACTGACAGTGCCCATGGAGGCAGAGCTGCCCTCTCTCCTGGTTTCATCTCTCCTGCCAAAGGCACTGATCTGGGTCTCAGTACAAACCACCAGTGATGCAGCAGGTGATGGCTTTAGACCTCAAACTCCATCGAGGTGACCAGCAGGAGGCAGAGCTTGTGCTCCCTGTCCACATAAAGGCTTGGCCTTGATGGAGCTGGCCGATGCTGCAGCTGATTATTTCACAGCCGTGTGACAAAAAGCGCTGGATATGACAAGGGTCACTATTGTGGCTGTGACAAGAATCCCTGCAGCTGTGACAAAGATCACCACGGCGCCCTGCTGCTGGGATGCTGGCAGAATCCACAGTGAAGCTCAGTGACACTTGCTCTGTAATCCCTGTGACACACACTTTTACCCAGAAGGAGTTTTACTAGCAAATCTGGAAGGCTCAGAGGATCAGGGATTTCCCTTTGAGGTCCAGCAGCTAACATCTCTAGGTTGGGTTACAACCCCACCATGCTGAGACTGCCAAAGTAAAAATATTAATGAAGTCAAAGTTATTCTGGTGGAAGGACAGCAAAATCCATTTTTTGTTTCAGGAGGACTTGTTTCCATTGATGTCAAGATGGCCTAGGGCTACTGCCATTGACCAAGTTCACCAGTAGATAAATTTTCTGCTGCTGCAGCTGGATCCCTACAAATCTATGTAGCCTGATGGGACTCATCCAAGAATCCGCAAAGAGCTAGTTGTTATCATTGCAAAACCTCTCTTGATGATTTTTGGGTAGTCTTGGGAATCTGGAGAGATCCAACTGATTGGAAGCTGGCTGACATTATCCTGATTTTCAAGAAGGAGGACCTTGGAAACTACTAAAAGTTGTCACTCTCACTTAAGCACCTGGTAAAATTATGGAGATTATTTTGGGAGGTAATGAAAAATACCTGAAAGAAAAGAGTCATCAGTCACTGCCAGCATGTCTCCACAAGAGCAAAGTCCTGCTTATCAAACCTGATTCCCTTTTATGACAAAGTAACCCACCTGGTTGATGAAGGGAAACCAGTTGATGTAATCTTTTTGGAGTTCAGTAAAGCTTTGGATACTGTCTCTCATAGTATCCTTCTGGAATAAACGTCCAGTATTCAGCTGGATAAACACATCATGTGAAGTGGCTCACAGGTCAGGCAGAAAGGGTTACAGTAAATGAGGTGGCATCAGACTGGGAACCTGTCACTAGTGTCGATCTTAGACCCTGTGCTAGGCAGCATCTTCATAAATGACGTGGATGAAGGACTGGAAGGGATACAGAGCAAGTTCACAGAGGATACAAACCTGGGAGGAGCTGTTAACTCCCTTGAAGGCAGTGAGACCCTGCAGAGAGACCCCAACAAACCAGAGAGCTGGGCAATCACCAACTGTATGAAGCGCAACAAGGGAAAGTGCCAGATGCTGCACCTGGAATGGAGCAACCCTGGATGTACAGACAAGCTGGGGAATGAGAGGAAAGGTATTAAGCTGTTAGAGACCATCCCAAAAAGGGCTGCAAAGACTGTGAAGGGCCTTGAGGAGAAGCTGTATGAGGAGCGGCTGAGGTCACTGGAGGAGACTGAGGGCAGACCTCACTGCAGCTACACCTTCCTTATGAGGGCAAGAGGAAGGGCAGGCACGGATCTCGCCTCTCTGGTGACAGTGACACAACCGAAAGAAATGGCCTGGAGTTGTGTCAGAGCAGGTTTAGGGTGGATATTAGAAAAAGTTATCAGACCAGAGGGTGGTTGGGCACTGAACAGGCTCCCCAGGGAAGCGGTCACATCACCAGCCTCACAGAGTTCGAGAAGTATTTGGACCATTCTCTCAGGCACAAGGTGTGACTCTTAGGGTGTCCTGCACAGGGTCAGGAGTTGAACTCAATGATCCTTGTGAGTCCTTTCCAACTCGGCACATCCTATGATTCTGTGTGATTTATCCAAAATAAATGGTTCACTCTAAGGTTATCTCAATATTTTCAATGAAGTATCAAGTTGGTCTCTTTTTAAGGCCAAGGTCTTGCCCCATTTACACCAACATAAAGCTAAACTAGTCCCTGATATTTTACAGAGAGTCTATAACAGAGATCACAGATCTGTTTTTTACTTTAAAAACATGACTTCCATTATATGCATCTATTTTCAGAGGCTTGCCACAAATAGTGATTTAAAATACTGGTATTTGGAACACAAGAGAGCAATATTCTAAAGAAGTTAGTTTGGTTTGCATTTCTTTGCTTGTAGGGAATCAACAAACTTTTAGCTGAATGCAGTATTCCTGTACTGAATTAGAAGTGTATAAAGCAAAACAGAAATCACCAAATCAAATATTAACATGGCGTAACTGTATATGGTTTCAATTTTAGGATATCAATGCAACTAGCAAATCCACAAAGTAAGCCCTTTCAGCAGCCTAAAATAAAACGAAACTGTTGGGACACTGACAGCCGTGTCCCAGGGCTGTGAGTATGAAAACAGCCCACCATGGGCTGCCAGCCAGCAGCCTACGTGCTCTCTTCATGGTCAGGAAGAGAGGTACCCTTTAGCTACCTGCACATGCCAAGGGAAACCACCTGTGATTTCACCCTGGCACTCAAGGCACCAGCTGTGACCACGAACTTTCAGGTGAAGGAGGGCTGAGTCTACTTCTTGCCCATGTGAAGGATAACAGAACAAATATCTTCCTGGTATTACCTCTCCTCCTGCTTGTTCTCCTCTTCATTTGAAGTTTTGTTGTCAAGAACCTGTGATCATCAGAGCCCACTTGTCACCTTTTATTGTTTTCTTCAATGGATTTATGTAGCTCTGAGGAGCTGCAAGCAAAGGTATCACTGCAAGAAATTGTTTAAACTGAAATTTGTTTTCTTAAACAAACAATGCTCCATTCTATTTCTTTCTTGAAAGCAAGGTGGGATGTTACATCTTCTGCAAAAAAAACCCCACAACAATCTACAGTCTAAACTAACACAATTCTGTTGATTTCAGGAAGCAGGCAAGGCACACTGTGTCCTTTGAGTTTCACAAGCTTGCCATGTGAATGAAACCAGATTCTCTGAAGGATAATTCCTGCTATCTCATTCAGCTTGTGGTCGTCCACCATTAAAAAAACTGTCACACTGGGCCTTTCTTTAAAAAAAAACACGCGCACAAAAAGAAAATAAAGTACAGGATGGCAACCACACTGACAATTCAAATTATATAGATATAATAATCTGAGTTAAATCATGTCTTTCCCACAAGTCTAAAAGCTGCCTTGAATGTTCATGTGGACACAGTGATCTCCAGGAGGAGTGAACATGGGACTGTCAATAGGCTCCATTTCATAAGATCTTTCAGAAAGCCTAAAAAGTCCTCCTTAGAATTTCTGTAGGTCTTCCTCCTGGTTCCATTAACACACTCCTAATGTTCAGCAACCATTTTTTCACTTACAAAGCACCAGTTCTTAACTTATAAAAAACAACACTTTATTTCAGAATAATTGCAGCATCCATCATCTAGCTCATAAACTGAGAGCTGGAGCCACTTGGTCATTTAGTTAATGGGTTCAAATAATGATATTAGACAACAAAAAGCAACACCACAAAAAAACACCTCCTAAATACAGTAGATTAAAGTAACTTTTAGTGGTTTGTCAGAGTTTTCTACCCTGTCTTAAATTAAAATTTGCAAATATAAAGAGTCTGGCTTGGGGCTAGCATTCAAGATAAATCGTATCTAAAAAAAAAAAAAAAAAAAATTAAGATGTGTTCCTTTTTCCAAGTACTAAAATCCTACCAGATCACATTTTTATCACGGTACAGAAATTCGGCCAGTATCCTTTATTTGCACTAAAATTCTCAAATAGGACCTGAAGTTATAGAAACTTTTACAAATTTGTGGAAACTATTTAAGATGTCCAATAAAGATTTTGGAAGACCAATTATGATGATTTCTCCATTTAGAAGAGACTCAGAGTCTAACCTGGAAATACATTCTTAACACACATCACACTGCTTCATCACAAACCAAGCACTTCTTGTTCAAAAGCACAATAGAATGTATCTAAAACTATAGATGGTAGAGTGTTCATGTCATTCAGTGAGATAAAGAGAACAGAAAACAGTGCACCCAGAAGAAAAAAACAGGTATAATGAAATTTCATACATCAACCTCAATATATTTACATCATCTCTGCATAAGAATAAAATACCAACTTCTGCTTTACTATTGAGTCTTTCCTTCTCTTTAGAAGAATAGGAGTATAATGTGACATATCATGGAGGGTGTTTTCCTAAAAGCATTGCTAAGTATCTTAGGAGGCTATCAAAATAAAAATAACAGGATGGACTTTATCAGTAGGCCTTGGTAGACTGACCTCCACTCAGATAAGAAGTTAACAGACTTGGCAAACTTTCAGGCAGCTCTGAGAGTCAGAGTGGCTGACAGGATAAGTGCCAGAGCCTCAGTCCAGGAGATTTCAATTGATTTGAGGGTTAACCAACAGAAATGTCATCACCTTCAATCGGGAAAAACACAGGATTCTGCAACCAGACTGGAATAACCCCATGCAGACTGAACTCTCACCAAGCAGCAGCCCTTAAGAAAATGCCTGTGATGTTACAGCGGACACCAGGCTGCAGAAGTGACCCTCACTGTGAACAGAACAAACTGCATGCTGGACTGCATCCTGAGGGGCCTGGCAGCTGACTAAGGGAAGCTAGTGCTGAGTCAGCCTGGGAACACCCTCAGCTCAAGAGGGATGCAGAGAAAATTGGAAAGGTCCAACAAAGGTGCCTAATACACATACCTATGTAGAGAGGCTGGAGGAGCTGGGCCTGATAACTTGGGTAAAGGAGAAACCACAGAGATATTTAATATCCGCTTACAGCTATTTGAAGGGTGGTTCTTCCCCTCGGTAGTGTCAGACAGCATAACAAGGAAAACAACCACACAAAGCACTTTCAGAGATTGAAGCTGGACAGATGGAAAAATATTTTCGCTAGCTGCACTGGAATATCTTGTCAAACAGGTTGAGAGATGCTGTCCTTGGAAAGGTTCATCGAGACAAAGCAATGGCTGATCTGATACTTTGTTGCAACAGCCCTCTTCCAAGTAGTAGAACCTTGGATTTTTGGAGGACTAGAACTAATTATCCTTTGAAGAGCCTTCAGGATGGCATTTTTATCATTCCCCAAAATAACAGAGTTAATAGCTATCCCTCCATTCATTCTCAGTCTACTGTTTTACTGATCAGGTATTGTAAATGCTGATTTTTTTTTTCCTTTATTTCTACTAGATATTTCAATGCAATAGCTCCATTCACACAACACATCTCAGAGCTTCTTTTCACTATTACAAAAACCTGTTTTTAAACATGACCATGCATGCATCTGCCTAATCTGGAGATCATTTACAAAACCTATGCCACAATGTTAATTCTTTCATTTCTTGCTTAATTAAGTAGTGTTTCTATCACTGCACAAAGATTTTGATTTTATAAAAGAGCTAGACTGTTGTACATTCACTGGCATCACAAAGTGGACATAAAGCACAACTGAAGGAGATGTGAAAGAGTGCTGAAAATGCATCAGCCAGATATCATCTCCTAAAATAATTTCATGATCATCGTAATCTCTATACTTGCTTAGAATGTGCTGAAGAATTTGTACCAAAGTGTTGTATGCAAAAGGGGGGCATATAATCTGGGAAACAGACATCACTAAAGACAACTTTGCACAATGAAATTAAATGTTAAACAATTGAAAACTTTCTTTCTTAAAAGGTAACTTCTTCCTGAAATCTCTAACCAGGTAATGATGTGTAAGTATCCCAACTAGGCACAAATGGCACCCTTTGTCTCTAAAAGAGAGCCTATGTGCCAGTTACAGGCAATTTTTGCATGGCTTTGTAAAGATGAAAGGAAGAAGCTTGGGGAAAAGCAGCAGAAAGCCCATCACTGAGTAACCTTAAGGGATAATGACTTACTGAAATCCTCAGGGACTCAGGGCTGGGAGGAGGCTGGGGAATGACTCTGCTGAGTCACTGACCACCAGCTCTCCTCTGCTGATGCCCACTCCCCAAACCCAATGGGGCCCAGCCTCGTCCTTTTCCTCTCCACAAAACTCCTCAAGCATTCCTCTGGAGGCAGGAATCACTTCTGCCTTGTCAGCCTATTTCTGACATAAAAAAGTGCAAGGTACTGTTTAAAGCAGCAGCCTTTGTTACCCTGGCCATCATAAATCATGAGGGCTACCAGGGTTCTTCCAGAGGACCACTCCAGACTGCTGGCAGCTGGTACCACCAGGGGAAGGGAAGAGATCCTACTTCAAGTTGTCCAGGAAAGAAAGTCTGTATCTGTTCAGTGGCTCACTAAGCATCCTAACTTTGAAGAGAAAAGTAACAAATGGAGAAATCAACCAGCACTTATTTAGAAATTGCTGCAGTATGGGAAATTAAGAAAAGCAGCAACAGCAACAAAAACCCCACCCCACAGAGGAAATCTGAAGGCTGAGGATGTCCTTGGACGCTTTCCAATAACAAGCAGGCACACTTCATGCTGCTACAGCTACGTAAAGGTGCTTGCCTGCAAATTCAGCAAATGTGTTGCCATCAATAAACTGTCTAAAATAAGAAGCTTTGATGCAAATAGTTTGTTTGCTCTGATCTTTAGTTAGCGAAAGTAAAAAGTGTCTTACAGCAGCAAAGAGAATGTCACTTCAGAAGATCATGAGTATGTCTTACCCAAATACATATCCTTTAACCACTTTTAATACTTCTTTTCCATTTTAAACTCTTAGCATGATGTAACCCAAATAAATTGAGATCAAAATAAACATCCGGTTTCATATGCAACACATACTATAATTATTTTTATATAATATAAGCAGAATGGCTAATTTAAATTAAATTGCTAGTGCCTACCTAAAATTATGAATGGAAAATATCCAAAAAATCATTTAACATTTGTCCATCTAAATACTTGAAATATTTCTCAGGGTTCATATCACTTTAAATACCCAGAACAGCACTCACTAATTTCTAGGCCCCCAACATTCGTGTTCAGATGCATCCTGGAGCACGTGCTGGCTCACTGGTGCTTGTGGCAATGGAGACCCTTCAGTTAGAGAAACTTTATTCTGGAACAAAATGCCGTCAGTGCAGAACAGAGGAAAATGGAGAGGTTGATCTCCACAGCACCTCAGAAAGCCCCTATGGCTTGGGCAGGGGACAGAAACACACTAAGGCATTAGTTTTCCAAAACATACATTTTTGTTCATTAAAGTTGATTTGGAAGAGTTGTTAGGAGTGCAGAGGGAGCAGGCTAGACCAAGGCTTGATTCATTTCCTAGCTGATGCAGGTATAACTCGCCCTGCAGGTATGGAATTACTTCTACCAAACAGGTAGAGAGGTGAGACAGGAATCCTAAATATGTCACCCCAAACTGTCAGCTCAGAAATAGAGAATGTAAACATCTGCATGAAACAAGTCTTCCCAACAGATCAAGTCCCCAGCAGCAGCAGCCTATTCCATGGTACATTTTGTTCTCATGTACAGTATTATAAAACTGCTGTTCACATTACTGCAGCAATGCTTTCCCCCAATCTTTTGATTGCCACAGGAATCAAAATGCATTTCTAGGGTTATGGGGAAATGCTGAGGCTCATGCAAACAAGAAAGACCAAGCTTTACTATAAATGCCTATTACATATAAACACAATTATAGTTTGAAAGTGAAGTAACTGAATTAAGAGTGCTGTCTGGCCAGAGAAAACTGATTAAAGGAAATGGAGATAGAGAAAGTGAAATTACATCTAATTAGCTCACAAAAGAAAAAGAACCAACTCCTCCAATTCTAAGACTGATTAATTAATTAAAATTGGAAAAATATTTGCTATGTAAATGTAAACCACCATATTTAAATTAAGAGTAGCTCACCTTTAGAATAAATTCTAGAATTAGAATTAGATTAAATTTAGAATTTAGAACTAGCTTACCTATATAAGGTTTATTAGTCATCTTTGGCAAAGGCCCATAGATCATTGAGTACAGAAAAATACCTGACACAGCATATGCCACATCTTTCCATTTCTTTTGTCCGTCATACATCCTCTGTATACTTAATATGGAGTAATACTCCAGCTTATCACAGGGCTCATTTCATATATATCCTGTATTTTTGAAGGAATGAGACAATGCTTTAGAATCTCTAAAAGGTCTTTAGAAAAATGACCTTTAGGAAAAAAATAATAAAAAACGAGAAGACAATAACATTTCTAAAAGAAGTTTGAATGTTGATTGCCTTCCAAAATCAAAATTTTCCTTTTCCAAAAGAAACATGAGCCGTGGAGTAAGTTAAAATGGGGAATATATCTAAAACATGTAAAAATTTAAAGCACTATGTCAAACTACAGCATCTTCAGAGCATAATTTTACATAGGAAGCAAATAACAATATATAAACATTTTCCAGGCATCCCAAGGTACTTCAAAGAGATCAGATGAATGAATCAAGGTCAGCTGTCAGGAAAAAGTCCAGAACCAGCATCTCCCAAGCTTCAAGGCAGAGATGGGTTCCCAAGCTGAACTATGCACATTTATGCATATCTGGAAATTAAGGCAATTTCACTGCTCAAATATATTGAATTCACATCTCTGGAAAGCCAGAGCCACAGAATGAGTTTGGGCAAGGAATAGCTCAACACTTCCTTGAAATTAATTACTGAATTCAGTGACTTTGCAGAGTGTACTTGAAGATGTTGGTAATGTTTCAGAATTAGAAAGTAATAATTATAAATAAAATCATTCAGAACAGAATAGTATACAAGATTTGCAGACCCTGATCCCACAAGCACACCATGAAACAGAACTGCTGGAAATAATGCTAAAAATGAAACAGTTGATAGAAATAATGGGGAAGCTCCAGCTTCTTCTTAGTGTAGAGTCATAAAGAATATCTCCATCCTATCATGTCAAGACCAGTCAGTGTCATTTTCCACAGGCCAGAATAGCAGCTTCAGTAGGGATAGAAACGAATTAATTAAGAAAGCCTTTCCAGCTTCAAAAGCAGAATTGCTACAATCATACCTTCCCATTTTCTCAAAAGTTTCCTATTTCTTTTTAATGTTTTACTAAAAATTCTCATTTACCATCAAGCATGATTTCTTACTAAGTAATATATTCTTGGCCAACACACACATCTGACACATTATTTCAAAGACATTTCTATAAAAGATATCACGGGAAGTGTAATTTTAAAAGGGTAAAACAGGTCTATTATAGATCCAACAAAACAATAACTTTCAGATTTTAAAAAAATTCATGAAAAGCTATTCCTTGAGGGGTTTTTATCACATGAGGGGTTATTAAAAACATAATAGATATGGAATCTTCTCAATGACAGTCAATTTAACAGAAGTTCCACACAGAGGCCCCTCCACAGAGGCCCCTCCTGTGAAGTTTGGACTCTGCAAGCAGGGCATTGGTTATTTTTTTTCCAAATTCTTGTTTGAAAATAAAACTTATCTTCACCCTTTTATGTTCTTGATGTTTAGATACTGTAAAAATATCACATAAAGAATTGTGAATATTCAATATAAAGAGTCATCATATGTTCTTATGTATAAATAGACTAGAAGGTCAGATATACAAACAAAAAGCAACATCTATGTTATTTATATATATATATATACATACACATATGGTTGTGGGTGTGTGGCAATCACCTGCACACAAACACACAATGGAAATTCAATGCAAACATGAAACTTCAAATGCACAAATTATTTCTTAGTACTTATTTTCCCATCAATTAGTAAAAATTATAATAATAAATATAAATTAATACTAAATTACTGAATTAATTCTTGAAATATTTGGTATACACACTGACAGTCTCTAGGATTAACACCAAATTCAACCAGAGGACAATAGCCATAAGAGCTTTCACCAGCTATAGCCTCTTTCTGTCATTTTTAACATTCAAAAGGTAAAGAAAAAGTAATCTGAGCCAGGGTTTCTTTCTGTATGCTACAGATAGTCATCTCTGGCATCAGCAGACTTAGTCCAGGCTTCACATTGATTTTCTTTTTTCCTGATGTATACAGTGAAATTGAAGACCTATGCATTTCTGCTAAATGAGGTTCTGCCTTAGCTAATAGCAAACTATGACAATGGTCTGCAAAGAACTGGGTAAAGCAAAGCAGTCTTTTAAAAAAGTTCACCACCAGCAGCTGTAAATTCATAACTGTCAATAAAATTGCTGAGGTTTTTCTATGCACATTAACAGCATGCTTCAGTGTAAAATGGGATTCTTAATTCTTTTCACAGAGCATTAAATCATCTTTAAGATTAGAAAGGATCTTCAGGCAGCTACTGGCAGGTGCCCTCCCTTCCAAAACCACTCTGCTCCCTATGTCTGTACTTTGTTGACTTCAACAACAATCTAATTGCAAAAAAATCTTCTTGAAGTAAAACCTAAAATAATAGAATGCAACTACACAACTTATGTTACTTTCATTGACTCCAAGCCCAATTCCAGGAGCCTAATGTGTTTTCTTGTAATGCCAGTGAGATATATTTCAAAACAAAGGTAAGTCACAAGCAGAAGATAGTGCAGGAGAGGACTTCAGGTTCCTTCAGCTGCATGGGAAAATGCTTTATATTTACTGCATACTTCATGAGGGAGCACCCCACATGTGTGAGGATGGAATGATTAACTTGTAACATGGTTCCTAACTGTCTGTAAGGACTCACTCAGGAAGACAGTGATACCTCCAGAGAACTGTCTGTTATCTAAATGTTTCTCAATTCCCAAATCCCATCAGGCACCAAGGACACCTACTTACTCTTGCTTATGTTTCATCCTATCCCTCAAAAGTAACATGGAATGTACTAGACAAAATCTGTCCCTCTGATGTCTTGCTCCTTAAGGGATTAATAAAACTAATTATTATAAGCAACAATCACAGCGCCTCCAACCACTTGTCCACCCACCCTTCTCTTAACTTCACTGCCAGTGCAAACTAGCTAAGGCACTAGGGCAGCACAGGAGCTGTGAGCATTCAATCCATGACTGTTGCTAAAAAAAAAAAAAAAAGGTTAAAAAACCTCTGTCACTAGGACAATATACCACTTGCATTTATTTTATATTATCATGAATTATTTCTTCTTAACCGTGGTACTTCTTTTTGGCGGGAATTTGGCTGTGGTTTGCAGTGTCTCTATCAGAACCCTGTGCCGTGCTTGCTGGCACACTGTCCATCTGCTGCCCCGTTATGGGTTTGCCAGTGCCCATCCCTCTGCTCCCAGCGCTCACATTGGCATTTTCACCCAGACCAAGGGGGATTCTGCAACACGGTCCTGGTGTGCTCAACCTGCACCCTCCTCCACTCAACTCAGTGTGCTGGTACAGCACATAAGCGATGAAGCAGCCAGCATTCAGCTTCCCAAACTTCTCCAGAGGAAATGACATCCTGAGTGACCTGGGTCTTAATGAAATGCTAGTGATGCACATCACTATGCAAAGAACATACGTGGCTGCAAGTGATTAATTACAGTCTTGAAGAACTTAATAAGAGACTCTCATGTTTAAAATACTTTATAGCAACTATTAATTTTTTCTCTCTAATTATCAGAATAGCAATGGAGTAATGCACCTTTCACCTCAAATTTGCTTATTTTTCATTTTCTTTATCCTACAGCTTTGTTTATGCTAGGTATTGCTTCTGTGCAACAACCAATCTTATTTCTCTTTTCAGTTTAAAGATATAAAATACATCAAAGACAAAATCAAACAAAAACCTTTAATTTCATCTGATTTTTTTTTTCACAGAAACGTCTGCCTTAGGAAATTCACACTATACTGTTTTCACATTTGCAAAGAGAACGAATGCTAGTATTATGACTCTCTCAGGAGTCTGTCTTCAGATGCTGAAAATGCTAAGCAGAAATACATCACCTTTAAGACGTGATGAGTATCTACTGTTAAGCACTGAAAATCGGTAGTAGTGTGCAAACCCAAAAGTATTGACAATTCAGACCTATGTACACTAACTTCAGGAAGCTACATTCTGATTCCATCCAAAACAAAAATATGATTTTTCACCATGCTGGCCTGTTTGACAAGTAAGCAGAGCCCTATGTTTTTAAAGAAGAATCTACACAAAAATCAGAGGAACCAGTATTTGGGAAATGGATTTGGTTTTCTGTGCTGGACTGCAAGCAACTCTGAAACCAGTTATTGACCTTTTTCAGTAGCCTGACCCAAAACCACAATCCAGCAGCAGAATTGCAATACCAGGTGCCAACTGCTGAAGGAATATTGTTCACACTGATATGAAGTTTCATACTGATCAAATGTAACAAAACCCCATTTAATCTTTCGCTAATTTTAACACACTGAACAAGACTTCAAAGAACTTGCTGCTTTCTATTATCGTAAAACAAACAGAGTTGTTGTGTGAAGAAAAAAGAAAGCACCCACACACTGAGATGATCTTTCTGAATACTTCTTTATGGTGTTCTGAATGTTATTTTTCAAAGCCAAACTATTCTTAAACCTTTGTTTTATACAGCTGAAAACTGGCCAAAGCTGGAAGAGTAAAAAGAAACCGTGAGTTTAAATTAATAAATTTAAACTTTTTATAAATTTAAATTGTTCTAAATTTAAACTTTTCCTGAATGGAAGAAAACCAACCACACCCTACAGGTACACACGATTAATATCTATATTACAAAGCAGGAAAAAGCAGTTATTTCGGGCATTCTTAAAATGATTTTCAATTTTACAACAAGTCCGTGCATCTTTGCATTTAGCTGCTGAATTGGAGTCAGGATGACACCTGGCTCAGCAGACGGCTGTGCACACACTGCAGGGCCACAGGCACCAGCTCACCTTGTTCATGGGCACGGAGGCTGCTGCTGCTCCAAACAGGACAGCCAGCTCAAGAACAATTATTTTGTCTTTTACCACTCCTGTTGCTGGTAGCTGAAGCCAAAGCACTTAAAATGCCATCTATTTGCTGCCATCTACAAGTGTCAAGGTAGATCGAGACGAGCACAGACACCTATGGTAAATATGCTCATGTTTGCAAGCCTGATGGGAGGATGAAAGCCTCACTTTTTGGGAAAATTAACATGATGAGTTCTGCTGGTTTGTCCCTTGAAACACAACTCACATGTGAAATAGTTTGTTCTCAGAAATGAGCAGCATAATGATGCTTTATTGCTTGAGAAAGCCACATATCCCAAGAGAATTTGTGTCATCATACACCAAGAGTAAGGCTGATGGAGCTGACTTTAGGCTCTAATAAAAGAGGTGGGAAAGAGATGAAAAAACACCACAGCAAAAGATGCTTTTGTTACTTGTTGAGATTAATCTGAATCAAAATGTGTTCACAGTTATAATTTCTTTTACAATTGAAAAAACTGCCAGTAGGAATAGCATGATTTTACTTTCCACTGCTCCTGTAATTCTTATTCCTATCAAAGGACATTGGAAAAATTGCCAAGTTATCTCATTAGGAAATGCAGCTAATTTACAGGCACGGTAATTTTCCCCCTACAAAATTGTATAATGAGCTTTAAACTCACTAAATAAAGGATCTCTTCTCTGAGTGATTATGCTTAATTTACACAGGAATTAGTAGTGACTGGACCTCCTTTCAGAATAGCTTGAAAAGAGCTGCATTTTACAAAAAAAAAAACACCAAAAAAAAACAAAAAAAAAACCCAAAACAAAAAAAACCCACCAAAATCAACAGTGTTGAAAAATATCCTAGCAGTCGATGGAGTAAAAAATACTTCTCCATGCAGCAGTGCACACATACATTGTGCCCATAAATATCTTTTACAGGATAAGCACATAACTATTAAATTTGGTATCAGAATCCAGAAAATCTCTAATGCTGATTTTATATAAATTATTCACTTGGACATTATGCTGATAGAATGCATAGAAAAGCTCCCGAAAAACCAGATGGACAGAAATGCAAGGGAGCAATACTTTCATCTACAAAAGCTGCTGTCACTGTATGCAAAGTTAACCATTTATCTATTAATTATTATTTGTTGGGTTTGTTGTTGCTGTTGTTGTTATAATTTTATGGTGGGTTTTTTACTGGTTAGTCTGTCCAAAGAATGGACACTTTGGTTTATAGATAATTCTTACCAAATGTAGTCCAGCTTTCACATAGTTAAGTGGTAGCCAGAAAACCCCAGCATCCACAAAATTCAGGTATTTTTGAATATTTACATAGAAATTAGGCATTAGAAATCATTTCCAAGAGCAGCTTGCTAATGGTATCACTAAGGCAGTAAATATAATACATAAATATCATCTGTCCCTGGCAAGTTATAAAAGGTAATTTAAATTCCTATTGCCTAAAGTGGTTGATGCTGAGGTTGTGGAAGTAGAGAAATACATTTGGAAGTTTCAGTTAAAGATTTCACCTCCCTTTCTTCCTTCGCAGTGTGGGAAGTCCTTATCATCTTATCACCTACCAGAGAAGCGAGACTCATAATATTTCAGGTCTGGAAGGGGCCATTTAATCACGCAGCCCGCCCTCCTCTATCACGGCATGCCTTTCATACGGGGTGCTCGGATCACACCGGATCGGCGACATCTGTGGCGCTGGTTAACAATGGCATCACGCGTCGGCCACACAGCGCAAGGCCGCGCTATCGCAGCAGCGTAGGTAGCTTACAGGGAACGAGAGGGAAATAATCTGAAAAGGGAAGGGGGGAAAAAAGCGGTAGTGAAAATGATTCATGGTAATAGCCGGGACGCAATCCATCCCGGGGAACGGCGCTGCCCGCGCTGAGGGCCGGGCGTTCCCGGCGCAGCATTGCCATCTGCTGCGCGCCGGGGACAGCGCAGCTCCGCGCCGAGACCCGCGGGGCGGCCCGGAACCCTGAGCCGCCTTCTCCGCGTCCCTGCCTCGCTTCCGCCCTTCCCACACCCACCCCGGCCTCCCTCGGAGTCTGGAAGACAAGCATTCCAGGTGTGACAGTGGTAACTAATGCATAGCCCAGGACCGTGCCGTGAATACAGCCCGAGCCTCAGCTCTGCCCCAGGAGCGTGAGCTACAGCCCGAGGCTTCTCGGGCAAGTGACACACACCTACATAGTTTCCAGCAGCTTTGACAGAAGGAAACCCTTGGATCAGGTACCTCATGCAAAGTTACAAACGCTTCCTGGCGATGTTCTGTGCCTGGGAGTAATTTGCACATTTCGGTGCAAATTAACGACAGACCACAGAATTTGGGAGGGACAATGGTTTTCTTTGACAGAGAAGTGTCTACTTCATCATACTGCAATCCACCCGTATGTGGGTAAAACATCTGCTGAAAGTGACTGCATATCCATATGATGTGTGCAAAAGGAGCATGTACCACTTGAATACAAATGTAGTAAAGCACCTGTGAAAAAGCTTTTTAAATCATAACCACTATTTACTGAACTGACACAAACCACTTAAAATAATTTAGATAATAAGCACTATCAAAGAACACAAAATGAACTTACTAATACCCACAAAATAATGAGGGACAACTTGCTGACAGTATTACCACTCAACAAAATTTGGCCCCCACAGTAGCTCACATAAACCATTCAACCCACACACTTAGATTATACATAAATTTTGCATGACTGCACATAGCTTTTGGTAGCAACTGCATAACGTTGGGCACTTCTGGGAGGACAAGTCCACTCCCAGTTTTCTCCCTCCCTATCCCAGATCCAGGTACTATTCAGGCTGAGGATGCCGCTCCCAGAGGCAGGGTGAGCACCCCCATCCCATGCCACAGAGTCACAAACTGGTGTTTGTTGGTTTATATACACTGCACACAGTGAGCACTGCTCTGATACTTTAGGGAGTCTGGGAATTGCTGCTCAATCTGTTTGGATCAGCTGACTTCAAACAAGTAATTTCACCCCTCCAGCATCTCTCTTCCCCCCACAGAAATAGGGTAATAACAGCAACCTCCTTTGCATAGCAGCTTGAGATTGTTATTTATAAGAGGAAACTATTACTGCTGAAATTCAATCTTTACAAACTTCACCACATATGTGAATAAAACTGGTCCAGCAGCAATTTTCTAATTCATCATCAGTGTTACTAATTAAAAAACTTTGTTGGACTCTGTTATGCATTAGGAATGTTTTTTCCAGGGCACTCATGTCTGCTTCTTTACCCTGGTCTTTTCCAGTCAGTTTTTCTCTCTCGTTCACCACAGCCCCTCTAACACTGGTTTATGCTTGTCTCAGCAGCCACTTCATGACCTCTCACCTCAGCCTTCAGTAACACTGAACTTCATTCAGCAACTTCATGACCTCAGTCATGGTGTTGTTACTCAGGCATGCTCAGCTGGTACATGGAGAGCTTTGCTGAAGCTCTGCACAGTGCCTGGAACAGAGCATTGCTAAAACTCACAGAAACCTTCATTCTCCAAAGTACACATAAGGCTGAGACACAGCAACAATGCCCCAACACAACTAGCTGCTCTGATTTTCCTGAGGATTAAGGACCACCTGTAAGAAAAGGAGGGAAGGTTTATTTGCCATTGATCCAAAGAGTCATTTTTCTCAGTAGGCAAACTTCCAGGGAAACTAGCTTGTTACCCTCTTTACGAGATCCTGTGATTTTTATTGTTGAAAAATATGCCAAATTTCCATGTTAGTCACTCACTGAATTACAGAGCATGGGACAGGCCCTGGGCATGGCCAGCATACCAGGGACACCAGCAGCCCTGCTCACAAACAGATTGACCTGATCAGCTGAAGGATGAGATCCTGCTCTTGCCCACAGTCAGGATGATCTGGATGTAGAGGAGAGAACCCACAGAGTAGCAGTCCCAGGGCTCAGGCAACTCCCTTGCTCTAAGAGGGGCATAAACATCACTTTAGTTGTTTCTATCTTGTAGCTTTTCAGCTTTAAAGTCAAGTTAGCAAAATGGCTGTTGTTCTTGAAAGCATTACACAGAAGAAAATAAAAGCTTAGAAAAAAATGGTAACAGGGAACAGAAATTTCTCCATAACTTACTACTGTGAATTCATCCCAAAAAACCATTTTGATCATCACTACAATTGGTCAGCACCTAGCTGCTCAGGGACATTATCTTGGCAGTGTCAATCCAGTCTGCAGGCAAGCACCCAACATCATCAAAGATACCACAGAATTAGTGCTAATTTGTAACACTGTGGAAAGGGCCCACAGAAGGAAAAAGGATGAAAATCACAAAAAGAGGGACATCCTCTTGTAAACCCAGACATGGTCCCTCAGATCTTCCTCCTGAGGCACACTGACAAAACAGAGCAGTGAAATTGTCACTTGTGCTGTTCTTCACTCTGGAAATTGGGAAATTTAAACAATATCAGATTGAGACCTTTTCAGTCTCAAGAAACCAATCAACCTATTTTCTGCTTGATGCAAAAGTTTTAACATTTTAAAAAGCTGAAAAGGCATTTGTTTTAAAGGATGTTAAAGTGATAGTAGGAAAAAACCAAAATAGCATTAATTACGTGTTACATTTCAACAGCTAGTGAACTACAAAATCTTCAGTCAATTCCTTCCATGTTTTGCTTTGTAAGTCAAAAACTCAGGCTGTTATCCTCTGACATGAAGTGAAGATTTTACAGTTTTGAGTGGAAGAAATTAGTGCCTTGTCTTCTTGCTATATGAAACATCCCTTTTGCTCTCATCCCTTTTCCAAAGCTTTTAGAAAGACTAGTGAATGTGGGACCATACCTTCCACATTTTCAAGACAGCACCTACATTTTCATCTTACATATTCCAATAAGGCAGTTAGCATAAAATATGCAGAAGTGTCAGAAGACACAAATGTCTCAGGGTAACTCACTGAGAACTGAAAATCTCAGCCACATCTCTCAGACAGCCACTGTTCTTATTCCTTCCTTCACTGGTGGAATTACAGTAAGGAAAGAGTTATAAAATGGGGAATACGACAGATGCAGGTTAAGATGGTGTCAAACAGATGAACTGCTATTTTATTATTATTTTAATAAATGCCTTATCTAACTGCTTTACTTAGATAGATGCATTGGTTCCAGTGTAATTATTTCTATTGCTCATGGGTTTTGATGTCCTATGAGAGTAAATCCCTATCATCTAAAGCCAGTAGAAGAGCTAATCTTGACTGCCTATAAAAGGGAAGTACTGTACAACTGCTGAGACAAAGGGAAGAGTACCATTACTTCAACTGATGTTTGGGATATTACAAAGCGTTTTACAATGCTGAGGATATTCTTAGGAAAATGTTAGGCCTATTTTATGACCAGACTTTTTTGTGTTGTTTCAAAATGGAGAGTACAAGAACAAAAGAGATACCAAAGAAAAAAATGGCAAAGAAACAGTGCCTGAAATGTTATGGTGAAACAGTAAATGATCATGGCTGCAGCTTTCTGCCAGTGGAAATGAGGACAGGTTTCCCTTTCCAATATTGTCAAAAAGTCTGTCTGTGGAAGACGCCCAATGGTGCCCAGCTCAAATCACAGTCAGCAAAATAATGTAAGATGATCTTTCTGTTAAGGGTCTTTTTAATAAATAGGCTCATCCAGAATCGCAGGTTAAAAAATAATAATTTTAGAGCACAAATCTTCATCAGTTTCTTGGAAGAAATAACTTATTTTCAACTGCTTCAGCATAGCATCTCCCAGGTAAAAGCAAATAAGAAAAACTACCTCAAGAAATATTGCCATAAACTACATAGGTGTACTCACTAGTCACTTTTATAGGAAGTTTCATGCATGTAAGGCATTGCCTTTGAGACCATTTGCCACAATAAAATTAAACACTGCTGAAGATACAAGAAATTTCTCATACATGAGAAAATTTTAAAACATTAATTTTATCTCACTCCAAATAACCAGTCTGTGGAAAATTTGCACAAAAATGTATTTGACACTTCAAGAATAAGGGTTATTATTTTGAAGAGAAGCATCATAATATTTCAGACAGTCTTGTGATACATTTCAGTCCTCACTTTACTCAGAAGACTCATTGTTTTTGCAGTATGAGCAGAATATGTGACATAGTCCATTTCTGCTGGAAGGTGAAAAGTACGCTAGGACATATGTACAATCTTAGTAGAACATATTGAATGTTATGTAAAACGTATATTAAAAACTCCACAATATAAATAGTCAATTAACACCAGGACTAGGGATCGGGGTTTGTGGGGGTTTTGTGCTTCTGCTGTTCAGAGGTAACTTTCTCAGCAAAAAGAAACCTGCTAGTGGTTTGAATTGGGGTACCCAAATCCTGCTCAGCAGATCCTTTAAGATTTTTGGAATTCCAGGCCTAACATGCGGCACTAGAGCTGGGAAATCACCTCTTGAAATCCTTTCCTGAGGTGGAACCATGAGCTGAGTCTGCCAGGAGGAACTATAAGACTCACCTCCTCACTTCTGACCAGGCAGAATAAGTGAAAACACAAATTAAGAACATCCATTTGTAATTCCTAGTTATATATACCAGCCCTGTAACCCACCTTCAAAAGATTAAATTCATGGAAACATAACAAGGGAATCAACTTAGCATGTGGGAGATAAAATGGTGATGCAAGGTGGTAATGGTGTCTCAAAGGGCAAAAGAAGTTCAGAGTTGACCTCTGCAAAGAATATGTAACTGTATGTTCAGACTTGGGTCTTGACAGTTTTAGTGGACCTATTATTAATTATTAGATTTAATAGATTTTTAAAATAAATGTAGACTAGATCGTAAACTTACAGGTGTTGCCAATGTGCAGTAAAGCTGAAAGAAAAATCCTCCATGACTGAGGATGAGTGAGTTGTGTGGTCAGTTAAAGAGAACAATCTGAATTCAAATTAAAAATGTCCCCAAGACAAAATAATGCCACCTGTGAAGGAAAGAAAGGAAAAAATGTTATTAAAAGAACCCCAAGCTGAACCAAAACAAAACAAAAAACCAATCAAAAAGAAAAAAGAAACAAACAATCCCCCCTTCCTACCAAATAAGAATTCTATGGAGTTGAGCAATAACGAGAAAAATGTTCTACAAAGTTAAAACTACAGGGAGGAAAACACAACCACTTTCTAAGAGGATCAAATGCTCAAACAGCATCAATGTCAAGTGCTGAGAGTCATCAGTCTTACCACAAGAAAAAATGTGCCATGTACACTTCTAAAATTCCCAACACTGCAGCGCAAACTTTAACACCTTTCACAGTATATTAACAGCATAACAACTGCCTCTGGGGAGGCTGAGAAGTTAAAAAAAAAAACCTAAAAATTAACATTTGAATTTTAAAGATTGCTTGGGCAGCAACTGAGTACCGTATTAAGACTTTAAATTAATGGGAGCAGTGATGTATACTAGAAAAAACAGATTTATTTTATAACAACTGTGCACCCACAGAGGATGGCAAGTCCTGTCAGAGCCCTGCCAGTGACTCAGGATATATCTTTTCACCATGTGCTTGTAGGGTCTCTTCACCACTCTTGGTTTGGACTATATGATCTCTAGAGGTCCCTTGCAACCGTTCTGGAATTATTTCCCCATCTGAAGGGTAAGAAAGACTACACTGACATATTTTAGGAAGCACAGTGAGATCTATTAATTATACTAGATAGATAATAACTCAGTGTTAACAATATTTTCATGAAGTCAAAGACTGGATAAGCAGAAGAGTCTTAGTTATCCTATAGTAAACAAGTTATAGGGACACCAACATTTACACACAGCTTTTGTGTGAGATTTTCATTTAGTTAAAATGACTTCCAGGACTACTATAGCTGAAAGGAGTTGAGAATAGAAAAGAAACCCTCATTTGTTTATTGTGTTTAAAGTAAATATTGTTTTCTTAACTTCCTTGAAATATTGCCTTGAGTATTTATATTTATTTCTTCCTGCAACAGATGAATAACACTTCGAGGAGAAAAATGTAAACCCAATAACGTCTGCAAACATTCTGACTAGTATCTGAAACAAATGTTACTGCATGACTAACCCCCTAATTTTTATTCATTTTAAAGAAAAAAAAACAGGAGTTCAATTTTAGTTTTCCTAGTTACAGAATATACTTACCATAAATTGCTGGCTACTGGGTGCTAAGTGCTACTTACCTGCAAAACAAATCAAAAAACCAGAGTTACTTCACAGCACAATGAACTACATAGGAGAGTGGATATAATTTAGGTGCCTTGATGATCATCCCTTTTTTGAATAGCAGAGTTAAATGAAAAAATGGAGCAAATGCAAGAATTCAAGAAAAAAACAAATTAAGAACTCCAGCTGGAATGGTGATGATGTAAGGGGAAAGCTCAGTCTCAGCAAAAACACTTTGTGACTTGAACTTCACTGTCCCCAAGGTGAAGGGAAAACTGCCAAAACTAAAACTTGATTGCTCTGACTCTCAGAATTGCTTCTGTCTCACCCAAGACAAGCACCTGTACCATGAGATACAAGCTCTTCATGGGACACTGTCTCCAGCATATTTGTTTTCCAAAGTAACTTCACAGGAACCATGAACCAATATTGTTTACCTTACACAGAATTTCACAACTTGAATTAATTTATTAGCAAACTCCACTAAGGCTGTATATGCTCACTGAGAGTTGAGTAAGAATAGGTCTATTACTGCATTTGACATTGCTGTGCCTTGGCGTCATTTTTCTTCTAAAAAACTCCTTCTGAAAACTATAAACAGCGATTAAACTTTAAGCATCTGTTACTATCTCTCTATCAAAGGTGGCCAAATGGCAAGGCTGCAAGTTAGTAATAGCAGTACCTATAATCAAACAATGATAGAAATATTGGTTAGAAAGAGCCTTTGGACATTGTCTAGTCCTACTTCCTTTATTGGGAGTGCATAAAATTAGATCAGTCCTTGCTTTTAGAGTTCTTTAAAATAGAAATTTCAAACAAGAAGTTCAATAAAGGAACAATCCATGTTTAATTGACAAAATATTACGATTAAACAGTTCCCTGTATGTATTACAGTCAGACACTGCATATTTTTATAGCAGAAACACAATTATTGTGGTACTTGGAGATGCAAAGGTTTGAAGTTAATGGAGTTAACAGTTTGCTCATTCAAACTTTACAGAAAATTGTCTAACTACTCTTTGGCATGCAGAATCTTTGACACTATTATACCAAATACATGTTATTTATCTCCTAAATAATAAAATGTATATGAATATGACAATTTTTAAATGCATAATCCATACCATATCAAATTCATGCTTTTACTACATATACATTATGTCCAAATTCTAAATTCATAGACCCATCCTGCATTCATACTGGGGTCTTGGCAGCTTCCATAACATAGAAGTCTGACAAGTTTATTTAAAAGTATCATCAATTATAATCCTCCATGGCAATGATGCCTTTTGCTTTGAGGGTTTAAAATAAAATACAAGTTTGAATAATGAAACTTGCCAGAACCAAATCATTTATTTTGGGAAGAAAAATAAATAAATACAAACAGGGATGAAGGCAGAAGAAACAGTGCAGCCTTAAAAAAGGAAAGAAATTATCTTTAATAATTTTTCCCCTGATCACACCTTAACATTTCTTAAATGCATTTCGTCTCAGCTCAAAATTTGAAACAGGTCTCGTGTGCAGTTAAAATGAATCCAGAAGTTTCACAGGTATATTCTTCTTTTAAGCCAAGTTTGTTAATCAGTCATGCTAGAGAGTATAAAAAACCAATCTTTAGGTTCCTGACTATCAGGAATAGTTACTTTTCATATCTTGAATTCCCCATGTGATATAAGGATATTAATACAAAACACTACTCACAACATTATGACATGGTATAATTATCTCCATGGATGCCAGAAACAACTTTGACCATTGTGATAGACTGGGTACTATCCAAAAGAAACAAACCCAGTACAGATTTTAAAATATATGGGTGCAAGTGCACTATACTTTGGTCACACTGACAAAAACTTGAAGAAAGCCAAGGGCAGCTGGGGCTGGGAAAGGATGATGCCAATTTAAACTTTAAGACTGACAGCTCTGTTTAGGATAAGGAATGCTGAATGGATATTATTAAGCACGGGAAAATCACTGTGGAGGAAGAGAAGATGTAGGAGTAATATATTAAAAATAAATATGGAACTTGAAGGCATGTTTAATGTAAAGCAAACCAAATGCTTTGCTAAAAAATGTGGCCTTTGTGGTCTTTTGAAACTATTACCATAATTTTTGTTCTCCCCTTGAGCTAAGTTCCTCAGCAGACATAAAAATATTTGTAAATGGTAATTAGTATTCAGAAACACATTTTAGCATGAGAAATGGCAATGTGCCCTGAGGAGTTGAGCCTTGCTGCCCTGGGACAAGCCTGTCCCCAGCACCAAACCTGGGCAAACAGCTTCCCAAGGCCTTGCACTGCCATGGCTCCAGGGGCACAGCATGACACCAGTGCCTGCTCCTGCACGAGTGAGCCCTGGGAAAACCCAAGAAAAGTGTCAGCAAGGGACAGGGAAGGCTCTGGGTGGCACAGACACACGGGTCTGCCACTCTGGTGGCAGGGAGTGATAAGCACTGCTTGAGTCTCCAAGAATCTGGAAGATTCTGACCTTGCAAACCGGTTGGAGGGAAGGAAAAGCGGCTAAGAAAAGCTTCTCCAAGTAAAGTGACCTCTGGGAACAAATGTGATTTCCCAGGAGACAGCTCCAGTGTTTGCACAGGTCTGGTACTTACATGCTACTTGTAGCAATAATTCACCCAGGGTGCACTGCTTTAAAAAAGAATCAAGACTTCCAATTTTACAAGTGTTCTCCAACAAAAAGTTGACTGGCACTTCTGCATCTGCTCCTGCTCAGAACAACCAGTTAAGTACATGTGTCATGGCTTTGCAACCTTCCCAGACCGGCATTTTCATGGCACTTTTCATGCCCCGTTCTTCACTCCTGCACACTGGACAAATCAAGTGTGGCCACAGAAACAAGTCCAGGATTTGGCCTCGAGAATTTCCCATTCGAAAAATTCCATTGATGCAGTATTTGTTGCCTTCATATGACGACAGTAAAATTGCACCCACAGCGCAATCTGACACCATGCCCCTGAGGATCACTTAAAACTACTGGCTTGAATCCTAGCATGCACATTTTTCTCCAGGAAGGAGAAATATAATATTCTCAACGATTTATAGAGGGCTGTTGAAAAGCCTTTGCCAACCTCAGGAAAAGTTGGTTTTACTGGGTTTGGAAGGAAGGGGAAAACACAAAAACTGTAGTTGTTCTTGGTTTGCTTTTTGAAGTTATTAATTGATCAAATGGCTAACTCATCATATAAATGTCTGGCGTAGCTGAGTGAGGCTACAAGATACAAGGATGTGTTTCCCCTGAACAGGCTGTGATTCATTTGTTACTCGTAGGAAATTACTTTACTCTCATTTTGCACAAGCATGGCAAACCTGCACAGCTACAGATTTCTAAACTCACCACCAAGGAAGGTCTCCAGCTTCCAGGTTTTTACATATACATGTTAGTCACACCAAATGTCAATGTCCACTGGGGCAAAAAGGAAGAGAGTCATTTCTGTTTGCACAATAATCTATATCTCTAGAAAAATTTTCCCTTAAAAAGAGTAAGGAGCATCACTATTCTCCTTCAAAATTCCTACTGTCTTCTACTGTAATCCCAATAGAAATCTGCAATATTAGGGCTTTACCAGAAATTTCTTATTAAAACTAGCACTCTCGTTTGAGCCCAGGAGAGATCCCATGAGCTGGTTTCTTCCACCTATGCTCAGATAAAAGGACTTGTTTCTTTGGAGAACAAATAAAAATACTTCAATGTTAAAATATGCTTTAACATATATTTCTGTTATGCATATGTTGTTTTTCTGATAGGACTGCATTTCTGCTTCCCAAATACACCCTGACCCCCCACAGTATATGTATGCTATAACTGATCTACTTGGCTATACCTAAGTTTAATACACATTAATAAAATCTATCGCCTAAAAAGTTTTATTCACTTCTTAAAGTATGTAAGGAAGACATATTCAAACATGTTACACACTGACCTAATTGAAAGCATGTTGAACCCAAAATTTGGATCAAGTTTTTTGTGTTCAAAAAAAGCATTTTTTAGCATATTTCTTTGAATTCAAAGACTTTTAATTCAGTTCTGGAGCTATACCTTAAAAATATTTTTTCTGAAATAATAATTACAAAATCATGAATTGAGTAGTTTCTAAAAAACAAATTTAAATGAACTTGCATTCACAAAGTTAGTGTTCTGGTGAATTGGAACTAATTGGAACTTTATTTCGTATCAAAGAACAGCAATCACATCATTCTTTTCATCTATAAAATGTGAACAACAACTGTTATTCAAGTACTGGTAATGGGTAAAAAAAGGGTTATATCAAACCTAATGACTTTTGGAATCAGTAGTATTAAAAATAAAAAAAAATGTTTCTAAATTAAATGTAGGTCTTGGTGTCCTCTCATTATACCCCAACACTTACCATAACAATGCACTTAATTTCTTCTCTATAAACCCTAACATTTCTTGAAGTTATAGGACAAAATCCTGGAATTTTTACTCAAACAATCATTAAGTTTTGCTGGACAAAGGACTGTAGGACTGTAAGTTTTGTAGATTCAAAAATCTGTACAGGGAAAATTCTCCTGCCAATAGATCTTTATGTAATATATTGATTTTTCTTACAGATCTGACTTAATCTGGGTAAGTTCTCAGGTGGGCTGCAACAAGCATTACCGAATATACAAACTCAGTTTATTAGCTTTTAATAATCTGCATCTCTTCCCTATAAACAAGTTGTCTTCCTCATGTTGATAGGTACTGGTGTCAGGATGAAAGCTGGTACATGAAAGTTGCAGCATGGCTGATCACCTTGCTTTCAGCTTTTCCCAGCATGGCAATGCAAAAGCTCCAGACTTTGTTTTCAAAAACCCTCATCTCTCCAAACATCAAACACTCATTCATGTTACCAGAACAAAAACTACTTAGAAACAGCCACAGTGATAGCTGTGAGGGTACATGCAGTTATGTGCTACAAGAAATTCATGAAAATTCTCTTCCAGAAGCTTGCAAATTTGCATAGACTTATTGAATCTGTGCTTTGGGTAGAGTCATTCATCCCAACAAATAATCTCAGAAGCCCAATGGTCAGCATTGTGGAAAGTCTGGGCTTGTGCTAAAAGGTAAAATTTGAAATGCAGTACATATACCATTATTTTTCACTTTGGACATTAATAAAAACTCCCAGTGACAAAAAATACAGTAAAGCTGAGCTTTGCTAGGCAAAAACCTCATATAAACCAACACAATGGGAGTTCATACGACTTAGTCTGCAGGTCCATGAATTCAGTGTAAATACTCCCGTGGATCGTCTAGTTCAAAGACTTTTTTGGTCTAAAAACTTAGAGACACTGCAGAAGGGTGGTGGTGGTGGTAGTTTACATTCTCCATTCCAAGGGAAGCTTCGGCTTTCCCTGGCAGATACCTGTCTTCCTAAACCAAGACAATGCAAACATCAGCTGATTGTCTGGCAGACATCTCCTTCTTGACAGGCAGCTTTTGTTTGTTTTTAGCAGCATATGCCTTTCCAAACCATTGATCACTCCATCTCTTATCAGCATGGCTATTTTCTGCTCTCTCTTTTTGTATTTTTAATGCTGGAGTAGAAAGTATTCTTTTGATAACTTCCCTAATACTTTCCTCTTAAATAGCTTTTCCATATATAAATATGGAAATGTATATATTTTGAAAATATATGCGATATATTTCTATAATACAGAAAATTATATATATATCCATAAATATTTCCATTCTTTTCCTTATTTTGATCTCAAATGTCATTCCTTGCCTCTTACTATTTGTTTATCAATATTTCTGTATTCTGCTGAAGCCCTCTCACTGTTACACATTTAACAGTAATCTGTTGTTTTCCAGTGAAATATCTGTTACATTAATTCTCTCATATTACTCTATTCCATTTATAATCACGAAATATATAACAGTCTTAAAGTTAAATATAAAATATAGAAATGCAGCAGCTATGGAGAATTTCAAGTCATGACTTCATAAACACAAATACAGGAACCAGCTTTCAGATGGAATTCACTTTAATTTAGTTTGCTTCACCAACACGCTATCCAAAACAAAACTCTTAAATGGATTTAAAAGCACTAGATAAACTTTTAGACTTATAATTCGGCCTAAATTGCTTGTAAGGGCATAAAATTATGACAAATAAAACATACAATTGAAAAACAATCAGCTACTATTCCAAGAAAATGGTTGGTTTTGTTTAGCCATGGAAAAATACTCAGTTGGAATCCACAGGGACCCAGTGTGCACACTGAGTGCACACCATTCCCTCTCTTTCACAAATGTCTCTCTTACAGTCTGACATATTTTTATCTTGGAGCTCCTCAGCAGAAATGCACATGCAAAGATGATGCCCAGTCTACTGAAACATCAGCAAAGTCCCTGGCCTAATGTGGGTTCCCTGCACCGTGACCTTTCCATGATATGTCAAGCCTTTCCACATGCATGCAAGGTGCAGGCACTGGGGAGCACCTGGGATTTGCCAAGCAAATTGCAGACACGCTGTTACTGCTGTCCATGTGCTCAGGAAATAACAGGGCACGACAGGAGCAACCAAAATGTTGCCAGATGTACTGGAGCACCAGGCAAATTACTCTTGAGCACAATGTCTACCCTGAAAAACACAAATGGTGTATTGAGCAAAAAGCTGCCCCTGCAGACCCCCACGTCAAAGTCAGTTTGGTTTTGTTTCTGTTTCATGTGTTTTTACAACTGCTCCTACTGAAGGCTGGTCCAAGGCCTTACCACATTCTTGTTTAAAACATTTTTCTAATTAACAGTCTTCATCTATTCCTTCCCATTATACCTATTAGTAGTAATGAAGTTACAGAGAGCAGTAAGATGCCTTTCAAAGTCTTCATTTGACTTCTCTGAGCAACCCAACTCTTACACTCCTCTCTGTTCTTCATAATCCATCATTTTCATAGCCCTACTTTGTACCTGCTCCACTTCAATTTCATCTCTAGCAGGAGTTGAGCTACATTTAAAAACCATCTCTGGAAATTCCTGAGCCAATAACTTTCAAGAAGGCATTTGCCTTTTTTTGTCAGCATGTCACTAGTGGCTGGTGGTGGTGGTTCATGGGATGCCTTAGCAGAACACAGCTGTACATACTGGTCAGTCATTTCCAGACTGGTGGAAATCTCTGGGAATGGTGGCTCATGCTCCACAAACAGTTCTTGTTATCTGTCCCCAGCCACTGCTACACAGCTCTGTTGACCAAGTTTTTTTAAAACAAGGTGGTTGAAACAGCTTGCCTGAGGAGTTGCAGATCTCCCTCCTTGGAGGTAGTCGAGATGTGAGTGGACACAGTCCTGACACAGAAACCTGATCTAATCAGATCTGCTTTAAACTGTACTAGATGACCTCCCGGGGATCTCTTTCAAACTAAGTTATTCTAGTCTTTTATTCTAATGACTTGACCAGCCAGTTTCTTAAGGCTGATCAACAGTTATTATACATAAGGTACTACTCATTTCACCTACTGTGAAAGATTTAAGCCAGTATCACAATTTATTTTATCTTCATTTTTCCTAACTGCAACAATAAAGACATTGTCTTCCTTTGCTGTAGGCTTTTTGTCCATTTATTAAGATCTGTTTTGAAAGTGGTTATTCATCCAAGTAGATCCAGAGTCTTTCTTTACCCTTCTTCCCATGAAAGACAAGAGTAATTTAGGTTTTTCTGTAGGTTTTGTACCTCTGACCTATAGAGTTCTTGTCTGACCCCATATTTAGGTTTTGATTGCTGTAGCTATCAATATAAACAAGATTCCTTAAAGCTCGGGCTTTCAAAGTTGAAAGATAAAACAAATTAAAGACCTGCTTTTGTCCATCCAGTCAAAAAATGTAAGTAGCATTAAAGGGAGTCTCTTAACAGACACCATTTTGGCATGCCTAAGTCTAGCCCAAGAGAGCACAATCCCCTGCTGGTACAGGGGCTATTAAGTAAAGAAATCTCATACAGATCCTGAAATAACTGGGTTCAACATTCTCCAATATAAAATTAATAAGTAGTACAGCATAGCTGTTGTGCATCTTATTGTGTGGCTGTGAGTCAGAGTCATATTCAAAGAATATAAAAATCACAATTCATTTTGCAGTATTTATGATGCAATGTATGAACACAGGTGTTTGCTGAACAATGATGAATGACGAGACTAAAAGCCAGACTCATGCACTGAGTAACACGAATAATTCAACTCCTGTTTGCTCCTCAAGAAGCACAGAGGATATGGACCTTTAAGCTGCAAATGCTTAACTGTATTAGCTGTCAGGTGCATGTCTCCCCTCAACAATCTGCAGGCTAGAGACTTGAGTTATTCCTGCTCAGTTAATCACATTTTAGTCAGCATGGAACTCTGTAGTCCACTAAGAGCATAAAACCATTAACACACCCACACACACATTTCACCTTAACCTTTCTGGCCAAGAGGCTAACTGTTCCTGGAGACAAAAGAGCCTGGTCTTGCTATGAAGTCAATAAACCCTCTGGTTTCACAGGGCATGGTCAGTTTGGCTACCAAACTAATTCCCTGCACACAGGTGGGTATCATGTACCAACATATCACCAACAAAGACTACTTCAGCATGTAGTCAGTGCTGTGGGAGTTAGCACCAGCTGGTAGGAGGCTGGTCTCTTCTCAGGTCTCTCCAAGTACACTTACAGCATCTGATCTGCTTTTTATTATGCTTTCTGCTGTAATCCTAAACTACCTGGGGCCCTTTGCTACTTCCCTTGACGTCATTCTATTCTGCTAATTTACTTGCTCCAGCTCTTTCAAGTCCTGAGAGTGAACACCTCTTAATATCTCAAATAGAGCTCCTGGAGATCATGCTGCCAAAATAGATGCACCTACTTCTAGCTTGACGCAAAAGGGGAACTAACACTGTAAAATTAGAAATTAAAAAACAAAAAACAAAAAAAAAAAAAAAACAACCACACACCACCATGCACAAGGCAGGCAGTGCTTTCCTGCTGACAAATGTGTAAGACAATGTAGCAGACATGCACTTTTGAAATGCAGGTGGGCTTTTATTCCTGGCAGTCCAAGGAGAGAGGTAATTCCAGATGTAGGGAAAACAACACCCCTCAAAAAGGGATTTGCAATGATATAGCACAGAGGAAGCCTGGAGCAAACTGGCACCATCTAGAAAGCTGGAAGAGAGCCAAACAAATTATGACCCAGGCTCTTTGGAGCCCTGTTCCCCCCTTCAGTGGGAACTGCACAGGAAAAGGATGATTGTGAGGGGGTAGATGACGGGTATAGCCTTCATTGTGCGTGGAAAGGGGTGTAAATTACAATCCCTTGTGCATACAGAGGCAAAGCAAGGTTCACAATGCCTTACTACATTAAGCCACATTATGAAAATGATTGTTTAGATTGGTTCATTAATGTTTGTACAAGGCTGTGAACATGCAAAGTGGTAAGTATCAGCACAGGCATCAGCATGGTATCTCGACTTTGACAAGTTCATGACTGTTGTAACAAAAGAAAATACACTTTACTCATAACAGTTATTGCCCATGAAACACGGTGTTTAGCGTGTTGTCTCTCTACATCATTTATGACCACACAGAAAAAGGTATCATTAGTGTGTATTGTTATACTGACTAATTTATTCTTCCAAAAGACAAAATGTGTGCAATCACTAATAAATTTCTAAACTCAACACATTAACTCACACATTTGGCACTGCAAGGCTATATAAATAAGTTCTGTGTTGTTAAAAGAACACCTTTAGTCAGATTTAGTACAATGCCTTATGTTGTACTGTCTGGTAAAAGGAAGGTTATTTCTCAGCGTTCTATATTTTCTTTATTTTTAAATTCTTTTGTAACTCCAGCAGGCCTCAAATCAACATAAGGTTTTAGAATTAAGTGCTGAGATCAACTGCCTGAGTTGAGCACCTCAGCATCTCAGAAAGTCAGTTTTGTTGAGATGCCAGCTGGAGCAGTAAACACTATTACCAGAAGAAATATCTGTTCTCTCTGCTGGGTGAAAAAGTGAAAGCAAGAGGTACTGCAAATGAATCTCTTCCCCCAACCTCTGTGCCCTTGCAGGGCAGGCCCTTTCCCCCAGACAGGCTTTCAGCTGAGCGATACCTGCTCATTTTCCAGATCAAAGTAAATTCTCCAAGGTCTTTCTTGGTGCCCTTTCCTATGTATCTCTGCCACCCCCAAAGGCTGTCTGTCTCTCTCTGCCTCTCCTGGCTGCAGAAGCAGAATTCACCACGAGAACCTAACAGGTCTGCTCCAGCAGCCTCTCCTCCTCAGGCTTTCCCAGGGAAAGAGCAGCCTGCCCTGAGCCCCAAAGGCATCTGCTTTTGGGGTCACAGGGGCCAGGGCTAAGGGCAGGCTTCCCCTCCCCTTAGCTACAGCCTGTTAGAGGAGCATGTGGCAGGAAGGGAATTGTTAAACTTCAAGCAGGTTAATAATGAAAAGCCCCTCAAAGACTGGGGTTGAGGCCAATCTCACTTAATACTGGCATTAGTGACTGGCACAAAAATATAAAATCGAACAAATAAATTCCCTGAGACCTAAATGTCTGGAGGGAGGTTTGGGGGTTCACATAGCAGGGACTGAATTATCTGGAAGGGTAATAGAAATGGGATGAAATTTAATAGGCATGTGCAAGGTCAGAAGCTTTGGGACTAATAACAAGACTTTTTGACAACTGTGAGGTTGTCAGATGGAGGAACTACGTAGGGAGAAGTATATTTGTAGAATAAAGGATGTCTGCAAATCATCAGCCATGAAAAGAGTAAACACATCAAGTGATGTATACTCAGAAGAGTAAAAGATTAATTTTCATGGTAAATGCCCCTTTGAGAGCTCCTGCTTTGAAATACTATGGACTACAGCAACCATGTTGGAAAGAGTCCTTCCAACTACAACAGCCTCAGAAATGAGCTTCAAAACCAGCAAGATAATGTTCTGATGCAGCAGGACTGAACAACCTCACTTCTTACTCTAGCAAGACCAGGATAGTACTCCTTTCTGGCCATTTACCAGGCAAATTAAACAGTCCAAAAGGGACATTAAGCTAAAAGACACACAGGTATAGGTTGTAGAAGAAAATAAGAAAAAATTAGTCTAGCAGAGATTTTTGGAAGCCTTATCTCTATCCTCTTTTTGGAAGCCTCATCTTAAATGGGGTTTGAAAAGTTCTTAAAAAAAGTGAAGGGCAGAGGAAAAAATGATTAAACAGGATCTCATTTATAGTAGGAAAATTACTTCCTATGTGATACATATTGGCACCAGATTGTTTTCCAAAACTTTGCTCTGGTTTCTCTGCAGCACACTCTCACAAAAACTGTTTACCTTTTTTTCAGCACTGCTGAATAGTGGTTGGTGGCAATATTTTCCCCCGCCATTTCTTGCAAAAGTGCCAATAGCTTTTTTACTTTTCACCCTTATGCTGTGACACTGCATCTCTCAAACACCTGAAGCTACACCTGACATCTTGTACCTGCTGTACCCCACAGAACCTCTTTGCAACAGAGGGAAGTAAAATGTGCCCATTCTGCCTTGCTCCAGCTGCCTCTCCTCAGCAGATTGTTATTATTTTTGTGATTTCTAGAAGAGCATGGTGCATTCCTTCAAATCTGTGCTGTCACACTTCTCTAGCCTACAATGAGCCACCTGTAAGAAACACATCATCTGCACTGCTCCCTCCACCCGCATGCCATTGCAGATCCTTCCTTCCCATTCCGCAAGACCACTCATTGTAGAGCAGCCTTGTCCTTAGCCTTGCACCAGAGTAACTGCCCATGGGTCATCTTCAGAGAGAAGAAGCATGCAAAATACAAACCAGGCTGCCAGAGAGGCTAAACCCTGTGAAAGACAAAATCTGCAAAAAGGAGGCCTGAAAAAATTACATTAAATAAGGCAGAAGCAAGTATTTTGAGGAATGTGTTAAATGAATTAAAAACTGGAATAGAGGAGTTTTCCTGACCTCAAATTCTAAAAGCACCAGAGACACACATGGCTTCTCAGAGCTCTCCCCATGCCTGAGAGTGATTTCAGGAAGACAGAAACATCTCATCGATGATGCTAAGAAAATGATGCTAAGATGTATTCTGTGTTTTCCTTGACTAGACCATGCACTAGAGAAAAAGCTGCTAGAGAAGGACAGCCAACAGCTCAGAGCTCCAGCTTGGACAGTCAGCAGAAAGACAAGAAAAGTAGTTAAATTCAATGGACAGAAAATGAAGGCCTTCCCTCAGGGATGTATCCACAAGCCCCGATAACAAACAGCAAAGACATTTCTTGAGAGAAATGTTTGCTGTTGAAAATATTCATTTCATCAGATTAGGTTTGGTAAACATTTAAACAGAAAAAACAAGAACATTCTTGTCAATTTGAACAATAATGAACTTGAAATATTTCTATGCCCTAAATCAAAATATTACAGAATGCTAATTTTTCCAAGTGGAATGACAGAAAATTAAAATATGTTCAGCTCTCCTGGGGAATGGAAATTCCAGGTTCCAGCCAGCTTTCTCAGGTGTCACTGACAAAATTAGGCTTTGGATTGTCCCCAGGCTTTAAGTTTGCTTTAAGTGGGCTCACACTATTTCTGCCTTTCACTGGGGCAAAGAAATGCATTTATTATATAACTAATAGCAGCACTGACCTCTTCTGTTGCACCTTTCCAGGCCACCTTTATTTTGTATGCTGGAGACAAATGGTCCCTTCTCAAAAGTTAGGTGCCAACTGCTAAGCCATGAATTTAAATAAACAAAAAGACATTTACAGACCACAACCCCGTTTATAGACCACAACCCAGAAGTATATTTGTATACTCCTGACCCTATATGTATTATCTAGACTTCTCTTTTCTAACAGCCTCAGGCTCAAGCCCAGTGCTCAAAGCTGCATCTAGTTTGTAAGTAAAACAAGCAAAAGTTTGATTTCTCTGGCTCCTTCTGTTAAAGAGCAAAGGTATTTTTCACCTGCTCAAAGAGAACTACTTAAAAATTGCAAAGGCCTTAAAAATTTCAATATAATGAGCTCAAAAAAAAGTTCAAGACAAACAATTTTCTCACTTTCCATGTTAGAACCAGTCTTTCACAATGACTGCACATTAGAAAACTGAAATTGTTGCCAACATGAAAACTACACTTAGATCACAATGTGAACTAATGAGCTTGCTTTTCACCTTTATCTCCCCCTTCTTCAATGCTTCCCTCCCCCTCCCAAATAAATGAGCCATGTTCCTAATAAAGTGCTTGAAAGGAAGGCTGGGAAATTTAATAATAAAAAGCTCTCTGAAATTAGGTTTCTGGCACTGCTTAAAAAAAAAAAAAAAAAAAAAAAAAAAAAAAAAAAAAAAGAGAATGTTATTACTTGGTCCTTTGCTTTTCCCCAAAGCAAATTTCAGTCCTTTGAGGACCGCACAAATATAAAGCAGATAATTTACAAACCTTTTATTCGGCAATTTGCCTGGTCCAAATAATCAACTATAATAGGGATGGCCAACTGAGTATTTAAAGATTCTAGCATAGGAAGAGAAACTGCATGTTGCAGAAAAAGAAAGTATCTGTCTAAACTATCAAATACTAGACTTTCAATGGGCGACAAATTGTTGAGCCTGTTAATGTTCATAGGAAATAAAAGGGAGCATTCAGAAGTGTGAAAACCCAGTGATAATTCTTGGAGTTTTTATCACATAATAGGTTTCCTAATCTCAGCTCTTTTGCATTTGCTGCACTGAAGATGACAAAGAGGAAAATATCATGTTTGCCTTATTCAAGTCCAAAACCAGAAATGAGAAAATATTTAGTGAAAAAAACCCAGACTTTTTCTCTGCTCATGTCTTTTTAAAAGGAATTATCAACATACTCCTGACAATTTAGGAAACTAAAAACTGGCAACTAAATTGGTGAAAACCTAATCAGGAAACCAAATGCAAGGCTATTTCTCTAATTTTGCATCAGCTATAATGTTTTCAAGCTCTTTCTTACATAGCTCTCAAAGAACAGTGTCTGACAATCAGGGTCCACTGAATTTTCTAGGAATTTTCCGGTTGTATGGGGTTAGGACTGTGCCATAATGCAGTACATAATTCTGTAGAATCATTTAGCAAAGGGCCTACAGTCTAAACTAAGAGGATCTGACACTGACATACATATCATGGTCACCTTCCTTGTGAAATAAAAATGGGCCAAGAAATTGGATTTGGAGTTTCAGGTTCAAAACCTCTTAGATCCTGTGCAAGTTTACATTTAGACAGCAAAATTTTGAAACCTATGCAAACGACATCGCACATTAACAGGCAGAGAGTTCATCAAACTATTAATTTTTCACTGAGAAGAGTTGAGAAGAGACATCCATGTATCAGAAGCAGACAGCTGGCTCTGACATCTATTTTGTGATTAGTATGTTGTCTATCCAACAACAACAAAGCATTCAGATCAATCAAAACTGCAAATTCTTTGCCATTATTCACATGCTCAGAAAATTCTACTGGAAATTGTGTTTTAAAGTGGCCAGAATTTTCGAAATACTATGAATAATTTCTAAACAGCTTCTTCCAAGTTTAGAAGAAGAAATGATGGATGAACAGTTATTCTTCAATCACTACTTTAAATAAAATTAAAGGTTGAGACTATATAAGTGAAACTTTGACCCTATGAAATATAAAGAGAAGATGTGTATGCCAGAATTTAAGATTTAAATTCAAGCACAGGCTTCAGCCTTAACTGCCAGATCACTTATTTGATGTAAATCATTAATGCAAAACAATACCTGTTCTATTATTTTACCTTAACTCTAAAACTTCTAATAAATTTTTACACACAAAGTTTAGTAATGAAATATGTGTCACTGGTGTTACTGAAACATTCCATATAATCACGATTCCTCTTGATTTATCTCTCACATACAGATTCGTGAAAAATATACGTAAAAGATTTTATCTGTGGAACTGTCTCCAATAGTAATATTAAAAAATAAATCTATGAAGGCTTACAGAAATCTCTTTTTATCCCACAGGAAATGTCAAGGTCTTCTGAATAACTACCAAGAATAAGATTTTTGCATAGTATTTCTGATTCAGCTACAAGTAAGTTGCTATGACGTGGCTGGACAACTCCCTGTGCTTTGATGTCTGCAGGAGGCTTAGAAACAAAACCCCATCACCACATTATGCATGTGAGGTGGAGAATAGTTAAAAAACATCATATTCTCTCTTACCAGCCCAGAATGGAAAAGGGCTCCCACGCCACCACTGCTGGCATATTTAAGGCTGTGGTGGGGCTGGAGGTATCCAAACTTCACTTGCTCCTACAAATGCCTCTTTCAGCAATATCTGTTAGCACAGACTCTTGGCTGTCTCCTGTGTTGCAAGCAGTGTAAAACACTTCCAAAATCTTGTGTCTTTTAAACAGCACAGAAGACACTGGCTTAGCTTAATTAAAGCAGGTTCCCCTGATAAAAGGTCAGGTTATGCCCTTAAAAGGTTAAATTATGTCACATAATCAAATTAGGTTTTGCTGTGGATAGGCACAACTAAAGCTGCGTGGTTTTTACTTTATGAATAGGAATTGTATATTTATACCAAGACCAAAAACAGCTCAGTGAAAACTGACAAAGTGTGTATAATCCTTGGATGAATTAGAAAAGCCAGAATCCATAAGCAACTCTAAGAAGGATTCCCAAGAGGAGAATCTCATCCTGAATGATGCTACTTTTCAGAGGTGAAAAGGGAACAGAGAGAGATTATCCCTCTACATCTTCTTCATGCCTGGTATAAAATAAAGTGGGGTTTTCTGAAAAAAATTTCAACAAATTAAACCATGTAGGTTATGGATTCACTATAGAGCTGAGCCAACTGTGCTGGCAGGAGACATGCTCTGCTCCTGAAAAGTAATCATTCATGGCTTCTAGCATCAAGGGGAACAAAGTGTTTATGCACCTTCCAGAGGAACGATTAACAGGGACCTTCAGCTTTATTCAGCTGAAAATGTCTAAAAATGGCCTTCTCCAGTTTTAGAGTGAATTCAGAAGTAAGTAACCAAATAAAAATATATCATACAGTAGATTCCACATTTCTGGAGCCTGCTTCTGATATTCTTTATAGGACTGCCAAGAAGGGTTTGGCTGAGAAGAGCTGTATCTGCCCTTTCATTAACAACAGGCTGCATTTCACTTGAGAAGTCACACCACTCTATCACACATCACCTGCTTTGACAACACAGAAGCCTGGGAGAAGTGGTACTTGCTCTTAGAGCATCATTTGAAGGATGCTCAACAGACATGCAGCAAGGATCCATGAACCAAGGATCACACACTGAGGGCATGGAAAAGCCACCAGGATATGGCTTTGACACTGATGTCCCCAAATAGGTTTGTACATCCCAGCACCAGGGAGGACAGCAGCTTCTCTGTGTGCCTTAGTACCACTGCATGGGGGTGGCTCACCACAGCTCAGCACCCCTCCACCTACTGCACCATTCCTTTCAGTGTTACTGTCCTACAGGATCACTTTGGAACTGCAGACCTCAGACTAACCTGGCAATTTAAATCCTCTGGAGACTGAGTGCAAATAGGATTACCTGAAACTCCCACTTCTCCCCCAGCTGCACTACTAGAGCTTCTCACCTCTGCAATGGAACAGAAATCACATAGCGGAACAGCAAAGGATTTTGAGGGGTTATTTTACTTTTTCCTCCCAGGAGAAAGGAAGTCAGAGGTAAGAAACACTACTTGCTAATATTTTTATTCTAACTGCAACTTCCCTCTCTCTTCTGGCTTATGACATTTCACTGCTACTGCTGACTGAGGTCTGCCACACTTCCCCACAGAGGAATGGTACATATGAACCAAGACTGGCAAAGACTACCCTCCCCTTGGACACCCATAGCCCTCACTTAGCTCAGTAAGGCTCTCCTCTGCAGCACCAGTTCTCATCCCTATCCTGCAGCAGGACCAGTGCAGTGCTATCCCTTAATCTATGGTGCAATAAAAATAAGTGCTGCTCATGCTGTTGCCAAGTCCCCAGGCAGTTCTGCCTGGGAGCTTTTGTACTACACTGACTGATTGGAGTTTTCATTGCCTTCCTGCCCCCTTGGACACCAGCACCTCAGAGGATTATACTTCTGCTCTTTCAAGCAATAACAGTGAGTTTCTGGGTAAGCAGAAATGTAATACTTCAGGGTGAAAAAGAAGATTTTTAAACAGGAAGTTACTTCACTTGACTGAAATTGATGGGATAGCCTTTTGTCAATTCCTGTACTTTTATCTACAGGGAGGTCACCTCCTACAGTCCTTTGAGAGAGACCTACAGCAACCAACAGAGAAGAGCCGAAAGTAAACACTCCTAATGCCACTTTGGTTCTGCATTTCAGACTTCAGAAAACTTTGGGTTGGCCAGTTCAAGAAACAGATCTGAATCCAAAGTCTAAGCCCAGAATAAAGGTGCAAAAAACCTCTGGGGTCTTTGGAGTTCAGTATTCAAGACATCCTAAAACTTCCTAATTGTGATACTGCTGATGATGGACACATAAGCCTCCAGAATTGAGATCTCTTCATTCAATGCAGCCTTACAGCAACTGAGGAATTTCTCATCTTCATTTCAGTCAACATTTCTTTTAAATCTTTTTGCCTGAATATAAAGTGGAGCTGCTGTTTCAGAACTGCATCAGCCTTGTACAATAACCAGCACTAAACACCCCTGTCCATAGAGTCTTCTTATTATTACCCTGAATCTCCTGATAATTTTTGCATTACTCTGTATGGCTATATATTTGCCTTTATGTATCTCCTTGATTCCTATTTTAGATGTAGAACCTTTCCTAGACTTACCTGCAAAAAATTCTTGTAGATAAAACAAAACAAAACAAACCAACAACAAAAAAGAAGCAAAAATAGCAGTGAAATATTTTCTGTTAATACAAATAGCTCAGGCAATATGTTAAACTCATTCCTTCCAGAGGACGGGAGATGCCCCTCTGACTAGATTTCAGAGGAATTGGAAGCAGACAATTGGATGATGAGACAACATCTCCGACTGTGTGAAGTGTTAAAAATATTTTTTTAAACATAATTAAATGATAAACAGATTTGGTTTTTAGCTTTTAAAACATTCTAATTAACTTTTAAATGCAACTGAATTTCATTCATTCCAGTGCTTAGAAAACATTTCTTTGTCTTAATACACTCTATCAAACAGTGATAAGCAGAATTTCCCTTCTATTGGTGTTGCTTTATTTATATGCATATTTAGCTTAAACCCCTCCCTCTCTTCCAATGACTAATTTTTTTTATGTGAACATCTATATTATGAAGCATCTAAACACACTTTTTTGCCTAACATAAGACAAATAACCTTGTTTTTGTAACGATTGCTAGAAATATCTTGAATCTGTTGAAAATTGAAGCTAAAGCCATAATGTGTATTCCTCTTAAGTCCTATATAACCCGAGAAAATTCTGATTCTTTAGTTCAGCTGACTTAACAAAAGCCCCAATAAAACAAAGAAACAAACAAACAAAAAAACCCAAAAAAACATAGAAACACCTTTTCTTTTTCTTTTCTTTTTTTTTTTTAATTAATTCTCTTCTGTGTATATGACCTAAGATGGCATTTTTGTAAAACAGAGGCAGCTGGCAGCAAAGTTGCCTGTCTCTGTTTTGCAGGTATTTGCAGTTGCCAGCTATTTGGAAGAGTCCCCAGTCTTGTCTCCCAGCAGTTGTGAGACAAGACTCACAACTAGGTACACAGTCAGGTTGTGTACCCAGCTGGCATCAAGCCACAGCCATTGTGGCAAACTGCAAAAGACTGAAGAGGGAACAGCTTTTCACAGAAAGACAAAAAAACTGGAAAAATAACTGCACTGTGAGTGCAAGAAAAAAGTTTAAGGTATTCAGAATGAAAACCTCTGCAAGAAGATCTTTGTGTACTTCTGGATTTCAGAATATCAGCTAGGCTGGATCATCTGTCCTTTCAGCAGAAGGGTTATGAGCATGCAGCTGGGAAAGCTGTCTAATCCAATCCTCCTGATCATATTAAGAGAATTTATAGTATGTCTTTGAGCTCTTAACTGATTCTAGACAGATGACATTTTAATAACAACTTCTTTAGAACACTCAAAGCTTCACAGAACCCTGAACAAGTAGCTTTGAAGTAACGCAGTTTCGTGGCAACAGCCACAACAAATCTTATACTCTGATGAACTCCTAAAGAGCTTTTACTGTACTAGCACACAGCAAGCAGATATAGAACTTAATACAGACATATTGATTAACCACCCTATTAGACAACAGTTGGGATGATGAAGATGTCAGTTCTGCACCCCAGAGTGCACACTCAGCAGCGAGCTCAATGGGAGCCCCAGCACTGATGTGCCACCAAGGGAGGGACTTAGGCACACCAGGCAGCACCTGCTTTGCCACCACTGAGCCAAATCTCCTCACAGGGACCGCAGAGGAATTTACAGCAAGTGTTCAGTACCAGCTGTGTCAATAGTGCACAAACATACAGAAAGAACAGGGAAAGGAACCCCGTACTAGAGCATCATGGACAAAATAACCACTTATTGTGGCAAAGCCACAAACAATTCTAGCAAGCCTTCACCAGAATGTTATTATCAAAGCAGGGACAGGAATTACAGGGGCAGTGAAGGGTCAGGAGCCATCTAGAAATCATAGGAAACTGAAGGCAGAAAGCCACAAGAATCACAGTGTTGGCAGACAATGAGAACTCAAAGCAAAAAACAAAATACAAATTCCCATCCTTATACTTAGTCATAGTTTGAGCCACAGCTGCTGATGCTCACTTGCAACACAGGGGAAGGAAGAAATTTTTAAAGAAGAAATTTTCAAAACTATGCAACTTCTCCTAGAAATTTTCACTATTTCGCAACATATAAATCAGAATTACAAATCATCTTTGCCATTCATATTCTGGATTGTTTTCATAGGCTGTCAAACTGTCTCTGCACCTTTACTTACTAATTCACTTGTCACTTGTCTTTAAAGAAAACAGCTTAAAAATCTTGATTTAATAGGAAGAATAAAAGGAAGCATAGAACAACACATTATGAAAATGCCTTATAAAACATCTGTACAAATCTTTAGTTTATTGCTTAAGGAACAGCAGCAGGTGTCCCATGCCCTGAAGCTGGTGAAAAATCTCTTCTATCCTGCAAAGCACATCAGCAGCACCAAACTCTGAACATGAGTGTGGTTCATCAGTTATCTAATCAGTTTAAAAGCCTCAAACTTGAGTGTAGTCTGAGAATGAAGATCAGAAGCATGTCAAAGATGATTTATTTGAGAAAATTATTTGAACAGTGAGGATCTCAAAGATAGATCATGATTTTGGTGCCTAATAACTGCTTTAATGTTAAAATGTTAGTTAGCAATGTTTGTTAGATGGTTTTGGTTGAGTTCCACTTGTTTTTTTTTACAGATCTTTTCTGCCATAAGGTTAGGATGAGATTAGGACAGAATTGGTAGGGGACACTGCTCTGTTCCTACTTTGAGGATGCTGCAGAGTGAATATTCTGGGATTCTGAAAGAATCAGCTGCAACTCAGGGATAGAATGGATGTGGGAGTCCACTTCAGTTTGCTCTTTGTAGGTATTTTACTTCCACCCCATCAGCATTCATCTGCAGATATTAGATTTTTTTCTGCTACAGGCAGTAATAGTAAATTTAAATTTCACTGACCTTCTTTTCAGCTAGCACAATTTCAGTGTAATTCTTTAAACCCTCCCTATATTGATGGCCATCTTGGAATCCGTGGGGCAGGGAGAATGTCTTCTAGCCAGACAGACCTATCCCATAAGTGTCCCTTTGCCCACCAGTCTGAAACAGTGCTGCACACCTACTTGGCCATTCCCTTCTTTCCCATCTTCTCCGCTTTCACACACTAAAAAGTCCAGACTGTGCTATGAGAACCAATTTTGATAACTGAACTTTTAAGCCATTTTTAAAACTAAAGCCAGACTTTCCAACTGTACTCCACAAAATCTTTTTTGCAAAGATTTCTTCTGTTCCCTCATCAAAGCTACAGATATGAGTCTAAAACAGATTGTAGGTGTTTCCCTTATTTTAAATCAACTATTATTGATGATTAAATGGCACATCATGTTCTCTCTACCACAGACAATGTTTTAACTGCTCTGTTGTTTCCTGGTCTTGCTTTTTCAGAACTTAATGCCCCTGTGGTACTTCACTGGTGACTCAGCCATTTCAGATGAGTTTTGCACATGCATCCTGCAAAGGCAGTCACAGCCATTGCACACAGGGTGCCCGAAACAGAACTACATTGCAATCTGCAAATGAAGTATCCTGTTTAATTTTGTGCTGTTACATTATTTTCACTACATTACGTGTCTTTAAACTTCATGGGATCCTAACAATGTTCTGACTCCAGAAATCTTAAAGGATTGCTAAATGCTACTGTAATGCTACCTTACCCAGATTGAAGAGAGCGCTCAAATTTTTCAAGTTTTCTAACTGATCACATCAGTTAGAAAGATAAAATCATAGCTACCAAAAGATTTTAAATGACACCAAATTAGTAATTTCTTAGTCCAGACTGCTTGACATTTACAAAATAGGGGTGATTTAAAAGCAAGGAAAAAATTACCTTGAGGGTATCTAAGCTCAGAGTAATTAGCCTGAGGCTCACTGAAGAATGGTAATGAATTCATTAATTCCTAACATGGTGAAATAGTTAAGGTGAAGAACACAGTCTCAAAATCCTCTGCACCCCATTTCTATTGAAACTGCTTATTTTTTATTAGCTACATAACTTCCCAGCCTGCAACACACTGCCTGCTTCAGCACCCAAAGGGGAATTCGGGCAATTCAGCTTCACCTTAGCAGCCAGCATGTGGTAGGATGGCCCCATCATAGGACTACTTAGCTGTTGCATGTCTGGGTCTGCACTTGTGATGCAGGAGCAGGATCTAATCTGCCTGCATCCCAAAAGGTTCCGGAGAAGCAGCAGATGCAGTAACATGATGCTTAAGGAATTAAAAAAAACAAAACAAAACAAAAACCACAAAAAAACAAACCACCACGATTTTATGCCATTTTCTGTGATGAAGGAAGTGAAGAAAGCTATTTTTCTATCAGTAACAAAGCCAGGATTCCTGGTGTATTCTTAACAGTTCACTTGGACATTTTCAAGCTGTCCTCTGAATCGTCAAGGTCAAAAATTTGTATCAAGCAAGAAACAGAAATAGAGTTTGCTGAACTTGCTTATCAGTGGGCAGGAGACAACTCTTTGCTCTGTATTTTATTACTCCGGTGTCCAGATCAGCCACACACAATTCTACCACAGCTCTTGAGAACATGTCCCACATGACTTACCCAAGGCACCGGTCCAGGAAACTGGGCACTAAATATCTGAGAGCTCTCAATAAACACTGAAGTGCAAAAATGACACTTTATTGCAGCTGACTGACACTTGCAGCCCCAGAGACAGAGAGAAATTGATGAAAACTCCAGAGTGGTGAACAGGGCACAAAGAAAACATTTTATTTGGCCAGTCTCTGTGGAAGGGGGAAAAAAATAAATTGATAAATGAAAAGATCCCCACTTGGTGACAAGTTACCCCTTGGCCCTGAACCAGTCCAAAACCTAGGCTAGCTTTATTGCATAATCACAGAAATCATCAGAGAGATTGGAAAAGTTTACTTACTGTTTTGAAGTGATTAAAATGGTATCAGATCATGTTTTCTTCCTGACATTTATTAATGTTTTGCCTGTCTCAAAAACTAAATAAGCTAATAAGGTAATGATCCTCAGAGAGATTTCACAGAAACGAAATGATGGTACCCTCTCCTTCATCAAAACACAAAATTTCAACTGCTGTAATAAAATATTTACTGTGACAGTAGTGACCCCATGACATTCACTGGTTTATAGTCACTAAAAACAATGCCCTAAATTCTATTTAAATACAGTGCTAGAGCAAGAATCAATTGTGAAATTTTTAAAATAAAACAGAATAAAATAATAAATCTTGCAACAAATCTGCTTGCTGCCTGTACATAGTCAGATTTGCTGGTTGAAGAGCAAACCAAATGTTTGCCTTTTATCAGCAAAGCTGAACCAGCTCTCTTAACCCATGGATGAGGTTTTTCTGCTCCTTTTCAGAACAACTTTTAAACTAAGTGCTGGCTGAGTCCACTTGCTGGACTTGAGGTCACATCAGAAGACCCACCCTGTTTGCCATAAGATGACAGGGAGGAAGAGACATGGCACAGGGATACCCACATCCAAGAGCCACCTCCCCTTCCCTGTTGGACACACACCTGGCTCCACTTGCTGCGCATGTTGCAGGAGTTATGTGTTATAAGAAGGGCTGGAGTTCAGAAGTCACACGTGCCAAATTTTGTTCTGGATAAGTCATAAATCAACCCTGGCAAGCATGGATGTTAAGACTGTGTGTTGAAATTTGTCTGGTCCTCAAAGAAACAAGGAGCTTAGAATGCCATGAGTTCCTATGTGTGACTGATCCATATTTTAAAGCAGTTCTATGTTGCAAAAATTCCTTACAGAAACCTTAGGTTCTAAGGTATTTCAAATATTAGCTTAATAGAGAACCTAAAAAAGCAGAAGGTTTTCTGCTAGTTTAAATAATTCCTAAAAATTACAAGACTGTATTAGGTATGCCTACCACAAAATTAATGGATCCAGAGTACTACTTATACTCTAAAATAAAAAATTCCTTAATTATACAGACTTTCAGCACATTGAACAGTATGTGTTAGAAAAAGAAACTGAGTTCAGACTAAACTTTCTATCATAGCCTTTGCTTTTAAAAAAAAGAGAAAAACAGAAAAGCAATTAAGTAAAGAGATTGACAGCGAAATATAACATACTGCAATTTTCATCTTATGATCAGACATTACCTGATAGGAACATACTCATTTAAGAGAGCAACACTTTTTCAGCTGCCAAGAATATGCACACACAAATGGAAACACTGACTGCTTCAATGAATTTAATGGTTCATCTCTAGTCAGAAGGTGACAATCTTCAGGAGCATCTACCATGGTCATTGCCACTGTGTAAGAACACTAATTAGAGAGGATAGAGAGGAGTCTGGCTGAATTCTAAATCTGTATTTTTTGCATTTGGATGTTTGAGCAAGTTTCTGGTTACAGCTATGCTTGTTTTCCATGATAATTAAAATTTCAATGCTAAAACCTGTAGTTTCTCTTGTGCAGAAAGCTTTCTCAAACTCTGACTCACCTGCAATTCAGAGCTACCACATGACTTCTATTGAAATGTCAAATCAGAACAATGCACAATTAGCTCACTGTCATCTTTTTCTGAATGAGGAATATGCTCCCCATAAAACTATGTGATCTCATTACATGAGTCCCATATCTACAAGATTTTCTGTATGAATTATCACTGATTAGTGTGTCATGTAGCATGCAAACTGCCAGAGGCATCTGAAAAGCTTTGTCATCAATTGATGAATAATTTCCTTCAGTATTCAAAACAAAAGCAAGATCAGGTGGGCAGCAAAGATGCTTCCTTCACATGCAGAAATGTTTTATTATGTCTCTCCTCTCTACCACATTACTGTTTCATAGAGTAGTTCATAACTCATTTTTCACAAAGCTTTCTACAATCTGATAGCCTAAGTATATCCAACTCCTACCCTTCTGCCACCCCTTTTTACTTTCCTCTCCCTACACTTCCTGAGCAACCATCATTCAAATGGAGACCATCACAACACCTTACCTATACTCTCTTTTCAACTAAAAATCAGTTTCATGATTTCTCAGAAACCAGTGCCAGTGCTCCATCTCACATTCCTGACCTGTCAGCACTGCATGGGCAGTCCAAAGCCACACAACTCCCACACCACGCAGCTGCAAGGCTGTGTGGAACATGTGTCTGTGGAGGCAGAGGGAGAGAAACTGAGGTGGACCACTGCCTTTTTGGATACTTTGGAAACAAATGACAATATTCTACAAGCTGTTGTGATAATATGAGCAAATGACAGGCACATACAACAAGCTCACAGATAAGGGACTGCATTTTCTATTAACCACTTGAAATGTTCTCCAGTGGTAGCAGAAGAGAAACTCTGCTAGGGAGAAAATAATGTAAGTTGCAAGAGTATCTCCAGCAAATGATAGATATTGTTGTGTATTCCTATAGATAGCAAGCAGAGCACGTTGCCATGCCACGCAAGCAATGTCTCCTGATGTGCATTTTTGGGATAGCGCTAATGTCACGACTGCAAAACTGTTGTTTTCGCTGTTGTTCTCAGGCACTGCAGCAGAAAACCCTAGTACAGTGTCTCATCTGAAGAGACTGTGCCATTCTGTTTCCCAAGCCAGGGGTTAGCATGGCATTCAAAAGCACAAGTTCAATTTCTGTATTGATTTAAAAAAAGAGATTAATTGTACATTGGGATGATTGTACATACTGTGCACGTGAGGATAAAATACATAAAAACCAGCTCAGTAATTAATCTTCCAAATTAGATTACAGAGATAAACTCTCTTCAGATTATTCTCATCAATATATATGAGAGCTGTAAAATCTTTTTTTAGCAGAAATTCAGGTTACTAAATCCTCAAAACAAAGCCTGTCACTGCTGGCTATGTTTCCTACTAGGCTAGCTTTTGGCCATGGCCGACTAGAAACACAGAGAAGAGCTTTCATTTCTAAAAATCCCACTGGTACAGTAACATCTTTTCAAATATATCAGCATATTTTAATATACAGTAATTCCACCTAATTACTTACAGAGCCCTGGCAGAGGTTCTGAGAGGGCAGCTGCAGCAAATTCCTATCCCTCACACCCAGGGGAGATGCAGGACACACCAAACAGAGAACACCCACCTGCACATCCAACAGCTTCATCATTCAAACCATGGCACAGATGAATGGAGTATGAGAGCCAAAGCAGACCTGAAAAGGCCCAAGAAAGCTCACTATCCCAATTAGCATTTCTTTAAAAGATAGATCTTTCCAGCAGAACGCTCATGGAAAACACATTTGCAAAAGACAGCTATGACAACATATTTTCCCCAAAATTAATATCCCTGCATGAAAATGGCAGCCACTACCAAATGCTTTCAGTACTGAAATTTCAAGTCAGGGCTTCAGGGAATCTTTAATAATTTCTGGTGTATTTAAAACATTGCATGAGTATCTCTATCTGTTTCATTATGAGAAACAGGGTATAAAGAGTACCAGGATGCAATAGCTCCTTCAACTGATAAAGAAGTGTGGTTTTTAGTCAGTTGTAGGCATTTTACTCCGCTCTTTATATCTAAATGTGTTTTTCCTTGTATGTATCATTCTAAGATGAAGCATTTTGTGTGACCTAATGAGATCAGTGGACAGCAAATTCCAATATACTAAGTAAGAATTATTAAAGAAAAACCCTTTCTTGAATCCGACATCTCCTTTAGCACAAGGAATTCTAATTTTCCCTGATTACGCAGATGTTTTTCTCCTGAATTTCCATCCTAGCATGGCAGCAGCCAGCAGCTGCTGTCCTGTCTGGAATATGTTGCTTTGAATGCAGCCTCTAGTGAAATGCACACATGAAATCTGACGCAAATAGAATCCTGAGATATAAGGAGTCATAAAGGAGATTTGATGGGCTTTAACTGCAGCCAAATGATACACAAGGAACATACTCTGCAATAACATGTACCTCGTATGGATCCTATTTGCTTCCCCATGATAAAGTGGCAACTTAAGCTGCGAAAATTACTGCCATCCATCTCACCCCATGCATTCACATGCTTGGGAAGCGTAAGTGAATACGCAGCTACATGTTTCGCAAACAGAATATTTCTCCTGAGCTGAAAACAGAGTAACGCACTTCACAAGAAATGATCAGGCAATGGATGAAGGCCTGGCAGGAGTCCAGCCCATCAAAGCCCACCAACCCTGCTTCACACTGACCTCTTCTGCTCTGTAGGCCAGAATCAGATCCACGGCACAAAGGTCCAACAACTCTCAAGTCAAAAGGGCAGAATTTATTCCTTAACTCAAAATTTTCTTTGTTATATGCTACAAAGGCACCTCCTTTTGCTGTTTTTCTGTGCACTGATAGTATTTGTTCAGTCCTCCCACAGAATCTCACTGATCTCACAGAATGTTTACCTGAAGCTTGATGTGTGAGGACCACATGGGCATATGTTCTATAATGCAGATTTATAAGTGTGTATATAGGTTAATTGAACTAGAAAAAACTCCAGTCCTCCAGCAGCAGTACATGCCCATAAGGAAACTGTATGTTCTGCAAAACAGTGCTTGTGACTTTTAAAGACTGCTTTGTTAATTTTCTCTTTTTATTTCAGGATATTTCTTCTAAATACTTACTTGAAATATGAGACATATTTGATTACTTACGCCACTCACACTTTTCCTTTTTCCTACATTACCAGTTCTTTACACACTTCTATCACATTTCTATTTGCATGATATATCTTCAAATCTGATAGTTCTTTCACTCATTTGGTTTTTTATCTCTAATATTATCATCAAACTTTCATTTTCTGCCTCTGGTTCCTTTCTTTATCTACTTTGCCACAGAGAGATCACAATCCCACATTATTAATAATCTGACAATGATATTAAAGAATTTATTGCTGCTTATGTAATAGGAAAATCTAATTATTCTAATAAAGCAATTCTTGAATCCATCAGGAGAAGCCTTGGTCTGATTTTTTAGGACATAAACTAAGCAGAACTCTCACAGTTCCAATCTCTGTGACTGATGGTAACATGGCAGTGAAACATGCTCCTGTAAATGTACAAGCAGGAACAAATTCCAAAATTTTGCCCTAAGAGCCAAACACTACAGTCTCTGCATTTTTTGTGTGTGAAACACATTTATTTACAAAAACATCATATAAATTCAGAAGTCCAGGAACTGGTAGCAATATTTTCATTTGTCAAATGGGATAGAGATTTAAAGCTGGTTTTGTCCTGAATAAGTGACAAGATATTTACAAAATTAAAGGAACACTTCCACCCAGACACAGTTTCTCATTCTAATGGCCTGCCTGTACTATCATTGCTTTCAAAATGAAAAGTACTTTTATATTCGTCTCCATGTATTGTTCTCCTGTGTTAGATGAACAATTCCTATGGACATTTTCACCAAAGTTTCTCAAACAGTAACCATGTGGGGAGGCATATTATTCCCATTTTACAAATGAGAAGAGTGTGGAAATAACATTTTGTGTGATACTAACCCAAGAAAACTGTGACTTGTCTGTCTCTCATGCAAGCACTGCCCAGAGCCTGCCTGCAGTGCACAACCTGCAGGAACCCTGGGATGGCACCCACTCTGCAGACTGGCACTGAGAAGGCCACCACACACAAATCCTGAAACTACGCACATACCCATGAAATATTTTATGAAATGTTTTTCATAAATGAAAGAAGCACCTGTTTAATCAATAGACAAAGTGCACAAGTAAGTAGCAAAGGCCAGTCCTGTCTACTATCTTTATCAAATGATCTGTACAAGGGGATTGAGTGCACCCTCAGTAACTCTGCAGATGACACTAGGCTGAGAGGGAGTGTTGATCTTCTGGGAAGTAGGAGGGCCCTGCAGAAGGACCAACGGGCCAAGGATTGGCCTCTTGTCCCAGGCAAGAAGTGACAGGACAAGAGGACATAGCTGCAAGCTGCGTCAGGGTGGTCCAGGCTGGAAATCAGGAGGAATTTTTCACTGAAAGAGTAGTTAAGCATTGTAATGGGCTGAGGAGGTGGTGGAGCCACCATCCCTGGCAGTGTTCAAGAAACAACTTGACATGGAACTTCACAGTACCACGCACTATGCTGAGTTGGAAGGAACCCACAAGAATCATCCAGTCCAACTCCTGGCCCTGCATGGACACCTCAAGGATCACACCATGTGCCTCAAAACATTGTCCAAGCACTTGTGGAACTCTGTCAGGCTTGGTGATGTGACCACCTCCCTGGGGAACCTGTTCCTGTGCCCAACCACCCTCTTGTTTAAGAAGGTTTTCTAATATCCAACCTAAACCTCCCCTGACAGAGCTTCAGGCCATACACTATCCTCTTTTGCCTTATTTCCAAGAGAAGATTCCTGTTCACCTGAGCCAGGCTTCTTCCTCACCTGCTTGACTCTGATATTTGGGAATTGCCTGTTCTTGTCCCCTTAAGAGGTGATGTTTGAAAAGTGATCAGCATTGATGGACTCTAGCACCTGCAAAAATATTTTCCCAGGCAATGTTACCCACTAATTCCCTGAGCATCCTGAGATCTGCTCTCCTCATGTCCAGAGTACAGATTTTGCTGTCACTTCTCCTCCCATCAACAGGGATTTTAAACTCAACTGCTTCATGGTCGCTGTGGCCAATCTCCACTTGGCTCTTGAGATCCACTCTGTTGTGCTATGGTTTAGTTGATGTGGTGGTGTCCAATCAAAAGTTAGACTCAATAATCTTGGAGGTTTTTTCCAACCTTAATGATTCTGTTATTCTAACAGAGAATTAATGGAAGGTAAGGAATGACCCACTTCATATCCAAATACTCTTTTGGTGGAATTCCCAGAGAAGGGAGAAAGCATGGGCAAACCATGGAGTGATGTTAAGTCAAGAGTCCAAAGTGTCAGCTCAGCCAAGACCTGAAGCAGTTTATGTAGCCACCTTTGAAAGTATCAGGGCATGGGCATAGCACCAAAAATAGAAAATCAAATAATGCAATGAAATAAAAATTATTTCCTACTTTTTCTTCTACAAAGAAATCTACATTAAAAATAAAGCTAATTAATTTGTGAGAGGGGAGGGAAAAACAACAACAACAACAAAAAAGACCCAAACCAAAAATAGAATCAGATTTCATTACCCTGACAGCTTTTACATTGATGTACATAGAAAAAACTTGGCAGACAGAGCTACTGTGGTTTCCTCAGGAAACCTGAGGGACCTGGCAAACCTGCAGGAATATCATCAGGACAGGTTGTCCCTGACAGTTAGCAGGCATAGTGATTCAGCACAGACTGTCAATTAAAATCTTTATATCATATTTTCCATCATCATAGCAGCAGGCCAGAATTGATATGCAACATTTAAGACTGAAAAAATGGTTTTAATTAGTCTGAATTAACACAGATACTGTTTATTAAAGATTTATTAAAAGCCTTCCAATAGAAAACTGGGAAAGAAAAAGGGAAGGAAAAAGCATTATTCAACTTCAACTTGCTCAGCTCTTTTTCTGGATTTGGAAAGACATATCATATAATATCATCTCAAAATATTTCAGTAAGGTATTCTTGTATGCTGATACTACATCTAAGACATTTTGGGAGCTGTTTAGTGTAAATAATTAGTAGTAGTAGTTCCCTTCAAGGAGCAGTAAGTGTTCTCAGATACAGGATGGGCCAAGACTGAACTCTACATTTGTCATGCCCAGATCAGACCTCAAAGTCTGCTGTCCTGTTCCCCACAGGTACAGAAGCACAAGGGATGACCTCAGGACCCAGGGGCTGAGGGAAAAGGAAAAAAAAAAAAAAAAGATTGTTCCTAAAATGTAAGACTACCCTGAAAAGGATGTCTTCCAAAGGCAGCAAATCCATCAAGATCAGATTCGGCAAGCACAGACAAGCCTCCCAAGGCCAAAGCAACAAAGAGCCACCATTTCTGGTCTCTGTATGTGGGCAGGACTAACCCTGAGCAGGCAAAAGAAAAAGGCATTTCCCCTCCAGGTATGACAGGGAGCTTTCAAAACCAGCTTTGGATAATTAAGAGTAGGCTGTGATTCTTGATTCCTCATTGGACTCAAGAAGGGTACAAACACTGGTATGATAGTTGCAAGGAAAGAGAGAGAGGAGCATGCAAGTGGAGAAGATAAAACCATTGTAAAAAATGTCTCTCCTGGATCCTTATCCCCCCAGGTATATGTAGCAGCATTGCAAGGTGGAGAAGCTATAAGCCTTCTGAAGCTAGAAAATGAATGGTGTTGAATGTTAACATTTACTAAGCAGAAGAGAGAAACTGCAGAGTGACTGCCAGCACTCACTGGGCTCATTTAAATCGCTTTTTACCAGCACTATCAGCTGAATAGAGCTGTGCCAAGACACCAGCAAAAGTTATTAGTATAATAGCATGTTAAAGCACTTCAGAGTGGTACTGGAAGGTATTGCAATAGGGATTAACATCAATATGGAGACATTCAAAGGAAAGGAAGGAAAAAGTATGTAGATGGACTCAGAAGAATGAGTGGAAATACAAAGTTCAGGAGGAAGCACTTTTCCAGTAAACAACTGCACAGATTAGCAAGTCAGATGGTACCCAAACAAGACATCCAGCATGGAAATTAACAACCAGTCAAAGTATCCCAGCAGGATGATGGAGATTCATTGAAACATAACACCATATTTTAAGCAGTTATTAAGTTCATTTTTTGAGAATACCAAAAGTATCTTTATATACTGGAGGGGTCAAGGTGAGACTTGGATGCCTTTCCAATTTTTACCTTATAATTCACATCTTTTAGACCATCATGCAACAGCAAAGTTTTAAAGAAGCATCAGGGAAAACCTTGAAAGTCACAATAAGTTGAGCAGAAATTATATGGTAAAAAAGAAGGAATATTCTTCATTCATTTTCTTAACTTCAGCCTTTGCTTCTGACTGTTCCAGTGTCTACTAAGAATCAGTACTAATAGATTGAAAAGGGCCTACACTGAAACATGTCAAATTTCAAAGAGTTTGGATTCTAAACCCAGCAATATTTTAACAAACTAGCACTCTTCAATTGTAAGACTACCTCTTTTGGGAAGCACAGTTCAGCTGAAAAAGGGTCACCTATGGCTTTGCTAGTCAAATGACTTCCTGTGGGACAAGAACACAATAAATAGGAAGAACTGAAGAAGAATCTGTTCAGAAATTAGTACAGTGACATATGAATAAAGTTTGTGGCGTTCAAGAACCTTCTCTAACTGGCCCAGAAAAAAATGAACCTCAAAAACCAGCCATTCTTCACTAAAAAAAAATCATAACTTTTGCAAATATTGCCTTCTGGTTGTTTTCTTTTATTAACTAATGAAACAAAACCAAGAAATTAATTGGGATTTCCCATGCAGACTAGACTGAATTAAAGCTGTAACAAAACTCCAGACCGAATGAGATGAACTACTCAAAATTTCATTTTTGCAACACTAACACGTCTCTAGTGATAGGTTTAAGGCTCTGGAGAGAAAACACTACAAAGCCATCCAACATACTGCACTAAACATTAAACAGAATATTTGACAGAAGTGTTATATAGAAGCAGCAAGAAGCATGAGTGGAGACTGTTAGACAATAACCAGCTTAACCCATGGTGAAATAATGTACTGAAATAATGTACAAGGTATGGCTAATCAGTTACCATCAGGAGTTAAATAAATCTAGCACATTTCTACATACACCTCATTATAGAAGTACTTTCTAGAAAACTGACAGAACCCAATAAAAATCCCAAATAAAGCCACAGCTGACATGCAAAAAAAAAAAAAAAAGAAAAAGAAAAAGGAAGCTGAAAGTCATAACGTCTTAAACTCTTAAAATATATTTCTGAGTATTTCCAGTCTATTCAGAATTTAATTCAGCTTTAAAACAACCTTTAACATTAAGGTCATTGTTAGCACATATGCTGTTTAGTATGTGTCAGCACCTTTGGTACGCAAAAAATCCCTGTGCATTATGTTTTACCATGGATTTCACAGTTCTTTGTTCCTTGCACCACAAATAGAAGTGTTTTTGAAAACTCTCTAGACACATGCTGCACTTTTTGCAATCTATTTTCTGCAAAGAATTGCTCCCAAACTAGGTAGCACTCTCTCTTGAACATGTAATAAATACAAGAATGTTGGGACACACTCAGAAGTTATTTATGTCCAATACTTTTTTTTCAGTCTACTAAGTAAATCGTTCTTCACCTGAAAGTACATAAATTCAATTATATTGGCTCGTGCTAAAAGCAAAAAAAAAAGTACAGAAAATACCAAATAGCAGAAAGAGGGTATTTAAATAGGCATGCAAAGTATGCTATTTACATTAAATGAGAGAAATACAATCCCATTTTAGCAGAACCTACAGAATAGTAGTACTGTGGCCTGTCCAAAGACTTGGGATCTTACATTGACCAAACAATAAAATAAAATGTGACATTTTGGCCAAAATAATTAAATTTCAACCATACAGTGAAACAAAGAGATGGCAGTCAAGGAAATATCAGAAATTGAATCTCAACAGTTGCAGCAGTTTTTTCAAGAGAAGCAGGCTGATTAAAGACTAAACAGAGAGATGACCAAAAATGGTCATTCTTTCATTAAGGAAGCATTCTTTCAGATAAATTCTACTGACCACAGTACATTACTCAATAGGGGTATTCCAGTTTTAGCACACCATAAATGATTTCTAGACTAGTATTTTAATGAGGTACCTTACAGCTGGCCTCTGCAATCAATGGGAAAATCAGATTTGCACAAAAAATTACAATATTTTCTTCTTTTCCCTGATCCCTAAACTGACCCTAAATACTTCTGCCTCCCTCCCAAATCTCAGTGAAATACAAAGTCAAAAACCAATTTCATTGCTGTGGACTTCCCCTTCTTTAAGGCAATCCCAGCTGGGAGAGACCAGAAAGGTCTGTGTTCTGTGCTGCTTTGCAAATAGAGGAGCTGGCTCAGGGCTCACAAGGTTTGCTCTGATCCTCCCCTAGAAAACCCAGGTAACATCAGGATATTCTGAGCAGGGTCTGCCCAGGTCCACGAGGCTGCACCCAGGAGAGGTGGGTCCACCCTTGACTGCACCAGAGCAAGCAGACCCCTGCAGAAAAGCACCTTGTGCTGTGAGCAGCCCCTCATGGCACTGCTTGGGACTTTGTACCATGCCAACACTTCACATGACTTCTGCCAATGACTGATGCTTTGGCTGGCCATGGAGAGCCCTGACATCTTTTCTCCAGTGCAGCACTGGCAAGCCAGCCCCTCTTTCACTGTTGCTAACTAGGATCTCCTGCATTTTTTTTTTTCTTTTTCTACCTATACTGTTTTGGTCCTGGAATGAATATTAGGAAGCAAGCACAGAATAGCATTTGATGGACAGCCTGTCAGGCCTACTTCCACCGCTTCTTTCCATAACACAGAGAATCTCCAGTTTATAATAGGAGTTCTGAGACAATTATACTCACAGCAGTTCAGACTATGCTATTGTAATGGAAAGGAAACTGTGCTACTACAGGAATTTCAAAGATACCAAGAGAAGGTAGGGTGCTTTCAGGATTTATTAGATATTGCCACTGTAATGCCCCTTCTTTGAAAAAATAGCACATAGAACCATTCCCTGCTGACTCTGAAGCACAGTGTATGGGAGCACAGCTCACAATTATGGCAAACTTTGAAACCTGTCAGTCAAGGAACAGAGCTGCTAATGTCAAACAAAACAGTAGATTTACACCTTACATAAAGTAAGAAATACATTTTCTTTGCTCTCATTTATAATAATGGGACAATTAACTACAGGGGATTCTTAGCATATTTACAAGACACTACAGGAGGCTTTTAGCATATTTACAAGCAACAATGGTATAATTTTAAATGCAGAAGTTTAAATACTCTAAAATCTGCTCTGTCTTTAGTTTCTGTGCTATAAAGCCTCTGTATCCAGACATTAAGTTTAAACAGCTCCATGCTCTACTAACTTGTCATGCTCAAAGAGATTTTGGTATGAATTCTCTAAAAACAGCAGGGCATTTCAGTTTGGATTTGTATTTGTTTGGTTTTTTGGGGTTTTTTTCATGCTTTATTTAAAAAGGTGACAGAAAAAGCTTTTCTAATGCTTCAAAATAGCACCGATTTTAATTTTAGACCTTCCTTTTGTTTGCAAAAATACAATGTGCTGACACTACAGACGTGTGCAGTAGCTCCAGACATGAGACCTGTTAAGCTGGGCCTTACTTCTTTTACAGAGCAGGAATAAGAAATCAATACATTTTCTATTCTGCTCCCTGGTCTGGGGAAAGGATACCTAGTGGGGGATAGAAGGAACAGGACATATGACAGGAATGTTCTGTGTCTGGTACATACTGGGTTGGGTGCCAAAACGGGTGCCAAAAACCAAAATGGGCCTGGCTCAGACAGGAATCTGTTTCCATTCTCCAGTCCTGGGGGGCCCAGGGCATGGGCTCACTGGACACAACTATGCTCTGGGGCATCTGTTTTGCAGCCAAACAGAGGTGGAACTCAGGGGGGCTCAGATGGCAAGACTGGCTAAAACTGCTCTTTGATCGCATCCATCTTACATTTTTTTATTTGAAATATAAACCCTGGATTCTGTAAATACCAATCGCACCACTCCTAAGTCTTCTGTTTAAGAAATGTAAGGGTTTATGTTAAAATTATGTCCTTGATCTAAGGAGCACAATGTGTGAGCACAATGACACACACAATTCAGCTTTGAGACAGACTGAAGGACCAAGCCTGTTCATTTTCCCCATAGGAATAGCACCTACAGGAGGCACAGCAGTCAGCAGCATATGCTCCCTGCCATATTGCAGTCTATGATCTCTTATAACATTGATCTGTGACATGTGACTACAGCCTGTGGATAAAAATCAGTTTCATTCATCCTCTTTCACTGAATTTTAACACATTTACTTGCAGCAAGACTTGCACAAGCCTAAAAGGAAAGATAAAAGAGAAGACAGATGCATCTTCACCTCAATTTAAGAATGCAGCTGAGGGATTTTATATAGAAATGTCCCCTAGAGTTCTCCTGGACAGGTACCCATGTCCCAAGTGTAACTTAGTCCTACAATCAGCTTCCATAAAAAAATGAGAGCCAGAATTTCCAATTGCTTGAATTTGACACTAATTAACACTAACCAACCCAAAATATTATAATATATTTTTGGTAGACATTATTGTCTTTTACTACTTTATAATGCATTTTTACATTTTTAATAAAATTTTGGATACATTGCTATACATTAATTTCCCTCAATTTTTTTCGTTAAGTCTAATAAAAACGTATTATATTTTCATGCAATTCCAGGAAACTTACCAATTATTATGGTTGGACCTAGACTGACATGTGTAATATTGACAAGGTATGTCCATCTAGGATCTAAGTAAACATAATGTCAAAAGAAAACCCAAATTTTCCATACGTGGGTTTCTTTTGTAAAACCAATGCTTTAACCTCTCAGATGCAGTGAGAAACCAGAAAAGATAAAATCTGAAGTAGCTTTGTTATTTTTAGCTTAATTATTGCTCACCTCTGAAGGAAGGGGATGAAAAATAAAGGAGAGCTTCAGAGGCTAAAAACACTGAAGCTTAAGACAGATTAAGTTTCTGGTTTTCTTTGAAAACCTAGGTACTGGTTGTGACAAAACCAAGGGGCAATGAAGGCACACCAGATCAGCCCTTTAGGCCAGCTGGGAGCAGCCTTTGTGCCCTCCCACAGCCTGCCACTGCCCCCTTCCAGCCTCTTTAACACAAAACCCACCATTCTCCTTGAGGACAGGCTTTTGTTAATTCCCACCTTACATTACTCATAACAGTACTGTATAAATGATGGGCCACTCCTTAATTCTAAATATACCCATTTCATTAAATTAAGGCAGAATTAAGGCATGGCACTGCATGTGTAGATTGGCTGTTTGGGTCTTAGGCTATATATAGGAAGGAGAGGTTTAGTACCTAATGCTATGGCACTAAATTAGACACTTGGGTTTCCTGACATCATAAAGTCAGTAAAATGAGGCAGGTATCTAACACAGATGCTCTGATTTCTCTATGGAAGTTGCAATTAAAGAGGCTAAGTTAACTGGGACTGAGATAAAAGAGCATGTGGGACTCCTGGTCCAACGCATGGATTCATTCACACCCCTACCGAAAGTAACTGTGACTGTAAAGTAGGATTTTGCCTCTAAAAATTGAAGATTTTGTTTGGTTTCTTTTCTGTGTCTGATACAATTCCTGCTGCCGTTGCACCATGGTGGGAGCCACATTCCTCCACAGTTCTTTCTTTGTCACTGCTCTGCTTTCCTCTCCTCTTATCAAGTGTGTGACTGAGTGTGTGCTGATCCACAGACCCCAGTGACTCAGAGCTCATGAAAACTGATCCCTTGCCGTGCCTGAACTACCATCATAAATAATTTGGATTCAGACCCTGTCGCAAAGTAACAAGACTGCCAAATACTAAGCTAATAATTAATTATCTGAGTTTAAAAGTAGTCCTTCTCCAACTTAAGAAATTGTAACTGGTAGAAACAGAGTTGAAGTCCACCTCTAATAAGAGATATACTACACTGCTATAAATGTAACTGCTCGATACACCTCGAAATGTGCCAGTTAAGTATCCCTGAGTATATAAATTCCGTTATCTGGATTATTTACTACTGTAGGATGTGTCACTCTGGTAGTATTCATATTACTTGCCTTTACTGTGTACACATTTCACATTTCATATTCAATGAAAACCCATATTTATGAAATGATTGATACCGGATCTGTAAGGCCCCTTATGCAGTAAAATACTTTGATAGCATATGGTCTGACATATAATTATTTTACTCTATGATTTATTTATATGCTGTAAATTAAAAATACTTAAAAAGTTATCTTCTAGATTGTGAATAATGGCCTAGAAGAATCTGGCATTATTGCTGTCTTATTCAGGAAACTACTATTACACCTAGTCTTTTCTCACACATGTTGCTCCATTTCTATGGCTTTACTGTTTTGTATTACTCCATCTAGAGCAGTTTAGGGATTCATTCAGGTCTATTTCACTTCATTTTTATTTTTTTTAGTGCATAAAGCAGCCTGACTCACCTCATTTTTATTGGCATATTTACAGAACAAAATTTGATGCCTACTCTATCAATCTCATACAGATAGGTAATTTTTACTCACAATTGGTGTTGCCTTTGAAAAGACTGCACAAGATTTACCTGCATGTGTATAGCATGTCAGCCTGAGCCTCAAGAGGGGATTTCCTTACTTCAAAAATTTTATGGTTTTGGGAAAACTAGCTACAGAACACCATACCCAACCATGGGATGCACCCAGTGCCCCTCAGTTCATCCCTTTGGAAAACAGAGGAGCCAGTAGAAGTGATGTGGGGAATTTTTAGACACAGCAGCACATTGGAAATCAGCTGAACTGAAGCTGTCTCCTTGCAGTCTCCAGGAAGGCATCTTTCAGTATATGCTGCAGCATGGGGAACAGTGCATTTGCTTGCAAAGTGATCTCAAGAATCATATTTGCAACAAGTAGAACCTGAGCTATATTAATATTCTAATACACTGCAAAATGACTTCTGAAAGTCCTTTTCTGAGTTTTTTTTTATGACCGTTGAAAGCTAACAGCAAACTTCTAGGACATAAAAAATACTTTCTTAACTCGTTGTAAGTGCCTATTGATACCTTGCCACAAAGAATGCTGCCTTTTAAGATTAATTTTAATGCATTCAAATTATATTCGAATTTCTGTAGGAGAGAGTATTGAATTCTACTAACAGTTTTCCTGTCCTGGGGGAATATGTCCAGAATTTTCTTCATTTCACATCAGGAAAACCACATAAATTAGAAAAATAGAAGACAATAGACTGAATACTTAATAGTAGCACAGCACATATGCATTATTTACAAGGCAAAAGGCTTAAGTATTAGAAAAGTTGAAACCAGTTCCTGTATTAAAGAAAAGGATATTTGAGAAAAGATTACATGACTCCAATTCTAATCTTTTAGGCATTTTGAATTCAAATTCTATTCAGTAAGAAACACTGTAGATTGTCATAGATTTATGAACAGTAGCCAAAAAAACATCTTTTCAATTTTATTTTTTATAGAGCTGGAATGGGGTAAAATCAACTTAAATTAACAGGATTGAAGAAATTAGTAAATGCTTTCAGATTCAAATTCTTTTGTTTCTCAGACATGATTAGAAAAATACATAATGAAAAATTACCACAAAATGACAAACCTCCTGTGAAAAAGACCACCACTGGTTCATGAGATTTGAACCTGTCACACTGGTCTCTGAGCAGGTACTCTCAAAACCATACGAACTCTCCAGCAGAAGGGAGACAATTAGAGTTTCTATACACAGGATTTTGACCCACTGTGTTGCTGCAGCACAAGAACATTGTTTCAGTCACCCAAAATGTTTCACCAGCTCTGCAGCTAACAGAAGGCACAGAGCAGAAACTTTGCTTCAGTAACCTGCTAAAAATGAGGTAGCATAATATCACTGAGAGGGGAGAGAGGCACAGGGTTTCTCTTATGGAGACAATGAAAAGCACTTTCTTGAGTCTTCCCAGGAGCACACCAGGAAAAGCAGAAACAAACCAAGAACACTGAGAAGGAAACACCAACAGCCAGGTCAGCAGTTGTCTCCTCCAGCTTTGGGTACCCTGCAAAGCACTCAAATCACTGCCCACTGCACTTTCTCCTCCAAATTTTACCAAATGAAGCTTTTACAAAGAAGACCAACACAAAACAGTAGCATTTGAACAGCTAACACCAAAGCATTTATTTTCCTTTCTGCTGCACTAATTATCACCCTGATATGCTTCCTTTAAGCAAGAAATAATTCTGTGAAAGTAGTAGAAGAGAAAAGTCTCTACTTTTGAACACTGGTATTCCTAAATGGTTATGGTATAAAAGGCCTGACATGCAATCTATCCTGGGAAAGGTCAGACAACGACCTGCAGCATACTAAAATGTTGTTCATTATTGCATATACCATCAAATACTACATACCTCAGTTCAAAGAAAATAAATAATCGAAATCCATTCTAGCTTCCTAGTCCTCCAAAAGTCTCCTTAACAGATCCATCATGCCACCACAAGAGACAAGCTACAGATGGCTTCATGCTACAGAATTTGCTCACACACTTCTGCTGCCAGAAAATTTTTGTGTCATTCTTTGCCTCCCCACAAAAGTCCCAACATTGTGAAGATCAGATACAGAGGTCAAAAAAAGCTAGAATAACCCTGGTAGTGATGCTATACATTATTTACTCATTAAAAAAACCCAAATACTGCAAAGCTTACAGCAAATAAGACTGCTGACCCTCTTCACCAGTAAGTAGGAGCTCTGGAGGTACCATGGGAAGGTGCTGAGCAGCAGGGACCTGGAAGGAGTGAATTGCCAGGGAGAAGTCCCAAGACACCACCTTCCTTCTCTTTCTCCCCAGGGCTACAGGGTAACAGGGGCTGAAGGATTCTCCATGTGCCTTGAAAGCAACCAGAACTGACTCTAAAGAGCTTTGGATTTGTGATGAAGCTCTTCAGCTGCACACATGCAAGGGCAGGGACCCTGTTTTCATGCTGGAGCTGGGCATCCCTTGGGAGAGCTCAGGATGATCCATGTGGCACTAAAAGCCTCACCTCTGCACAGGTTCACTACTGTTAACAACATTTTTATTAATAAATATTAGCAATTTCAAAATATTTTCTGTCTTAAGGAGGGGGCTTTTCATTTTTTTAAATGAATAAAAATAACATGCTACTTATTCAACAAAGTAGAAACTATAAAGCAAATTGTTACTCTTAGCTGCCATGATAGTGTATTTATCCATATAATTTTACATCTTCTTACAAGCTCCTTTATGACATCATATTATCATGCATACCTACCAGTGTGAGAATGCCTCCTATTAAATCAGTTTTCAGATTTTTGGGTTTTACTATTCAGAACAGGGAAACCCCTGCTAGTTTAATTTTTTTTAAAGCCCTGAAAGTCAGTATTCTGTATTAAAAGAAAATCAGGATTGGTATAGTATTTTGTATTTTTATTATGAAGAGCTGATAAAAATCAGTAGCTCTACTAAAAAGGCTTCTCTACCTCATGGACATGTAGAATTCGAGAATACATGAGACATTCTTTGCTACATACATATAAGATAATATAAGAGGAGGTGAGAACACTCATATTTGTGTATCAAATCCATAAATTACAAGAGAGATATAAAGACTATTTATATTTTGTGAAAACACATGTTGCATAACAGCTAGATGGTTAGATGGAAAACCTCCTGATCTCTCTTCAGTCCATAGGATCATAAAGATTTTCCTGATTAGTAAGTAAAATCATAATAGTTATGAGGAAATTTCTGTTGTGCTAATACGGAAATCTTTCATTTCCTAAAGAGGAAAGTTTTGAGTGGTAAATAAATGTATAACTCTTAGTCATATAAAGTAACAAGTGAAAATGCCTAAGATGCAGGAAGATTTGTCCTAAAGTGCACAACAGTCATTTTTTTGAAAGCTGCAAAGCATTCCATTCTTCCCCTCCCACTTTCTTGCATATTGCACAACATAAGCGTAGCTCTATATGAAATGGTGAATAGTTTGGGGTTCTTGAAGTATTTTTAAATCAAACTCTTCTGGAAACTTCCTTTCTTTTCTTAAAACACTGTTTAATTTTGAAAAGCAAGCAGCACATGATACAACAATTTCTGGTATCTGATATGATACAATAATTTCTGCAAAACTAAGGAAAAATCCCACTCAATCAGCCCATGTAAAGAAACTCCCTTTGGCCACCTATTCTTGCAAGCTAACTGTAAGACCACATATTTGATGCACAGAAACATTTGACAAACAGGCAGCACCCAGAGAATGTTCAATGCACATGGTTTAACTCCTCAACAGGATGTAGGGTAACACATGCATTGTAGCAGACAGACTAGAAGTAGTAAAGAGACCAGACCAAGATGTTCTTCTGAGATATCAGAAGCCCGACCTGCCCTGCGTGGCAGGGAAAACAGCTACTCATGATGTGGTTTCACAGGCTGAAGAACCTTCCAGGTCCTGAGAAATTCAAGTACACATCTACATTGAACTTTCTTGTAAAACAAAACAATAACAATTACAAATGACATTCTGAAGTGCTGTTCATCATTGCTGCCCTACAGTATGAAGTTACCAGAGTTCTATTATGAAGTTATCTTGGCACATGCTAAACACTCACCATGCACATGTGTATCTATGGTTATTGGCTCTTGGTGAGGCTTTGTGACCATTTAGAGGCATTTTTTTCTACTGCCCACAGGCATCCAATGCCTGCACTTATTCCATCTGAAGTCCAGCACTCCTGAGCCTACAACACTACTGTAAGGCCTGGAACTTACCAATCCATCTCACAGAGGATATCTCAGATAATTACTGGCTATTTTTTTTTTCACAACTCTACAGAGACACTTATTTTTACATAGTACTAACACATTTCATAAAAATAATATAATTATTAAGATTGGAAAAGACTATGGCCCTGTCATGACTTCCTGTTATTTATGATTTCTGTTGTTTTCCTGCCTTCATTCTAGATTTTACTCGAGCTGCTCCTTCTGAAACAATTCTCATATAACTGGACATTTTAGTACATATTTCATTTGCTTGTAGGTGGCAGGGAAGTGGAGTCAAAAAAAGTGGGATTTTTGTTAAGACGCAGATGTACCCACTTCCAGAGTGGTACTTCTTCCTTTCTCTTTCTCCTTTTATTTCTTTCCCTTGATTTCTTTCTCTTCAGTCTTTCCTGTATTTGGCAATATTTTTCTTTTACTGCACATGTTCAAAGAAATCAGAAACAAAAAGCCAGCAGCAGATTTCTGAAGCCTCCTTTTCCCAGTGTCTTCTAGCCTAAATTAATTGCAAACATCTTGATCATTTCCCATTTCCACACAGATTTCTGCTTTCTATCTATTTCCATATTCTGTGTATCGTTTCCTTCTCTTCTGTCAATTCTTTTTCTTTCATCATTGCCTCCTGACACCACCTCATTCCATTCAATTCAATACCTCGTTCAGCATTTTAGCAACAAAAGACATAAACACGTGGCCTTTTCCTCTCAAAAAACATGTCACTGTTAACATGCATTTTCATAGTCAATTTAGAAGCACTGTGTGAGGAGGGATTACTAACCTTTCTCACATGCAACTTGTTCATGAAAATTATCTGTGTAAAGAAACCTTTTCTAGGGTATCAAGACATTTATGATGATGTACGTACAGTGCGCTATTTGTAATTCACACTTCCAAACTAAGCTTAATGCAGAATGGCTATTTTTTTCAGAGTGGCTGGTTTTTATTTATACAAAATACCTCACACTGCTTTGCAGAACCTGAAAATCTAGATTAATTGTCATTAGAAATCCTGCTTAGTATGAAACAATAATTGCTGTTTTGGAGCCTGTTTTCCTCAGGCTTTCAGCACACATCTGAATAAGCATCTTATCATTTCTGTATAAGCATCTTCCTCAGTGGCCCATCTTCTTTTCCCAGGCTTGTCCTGAAAATCCTACATTCTTTAACCAGCACAAGGACCAATGTCAGAAATAATTAAACTTGCTTCCTCAGTATCATATTACTTCCCCAGAAACTCCAACTGATGTCAGCAGTACAAGCTTTAAAGGCATCTGAGTAGACTGCCGGCAGTTTTATGAGAGAGAAAAAAAGATCATAAGCGAACACTTCTCAGCCAGACCTATCTTGTCCAACTCTGTTTCATATCAAAGCTAAAAAATGTACAAAAACCCTGTCACCATTTCAGCTAATCAAATTCTGTGGTTGCTGGCATGTGTGTGCACACACTGACCTCTACAATGTCATGATTTTCAGGTTACTCATTGATTTCTACGAATCAAAAATGCGATGCAAATAAGGAATTGCGAGTCAATTAGCTCTTATCATGAGCTCACAGTCTGTGGCAACGGGATGACACACAGTTCTGCATAACAATTGGAAACAAGCCTTTTCTAGCCAGGTAAATGTCCTCAAAGGCAAGGCATGTCCCCTTTCACAAAAAGAGATGTAGTCAGCAACATGACTAAAGCCTTTGCACATGATACAGGACCGATTTTAACATTTGTCAGCAATTTCAGATGGTATGAGCCGTCCCTTCCCACTTATCCCACGTAAAGCTAATGTATCCACACGGTTTCAGTCCACACACAAGGAGTTCTTCTTTCCTCCTTATTACTCTTCAATTCTACCACCGCCAGCCAACGGTAATGAAACTATTTGGAGCTTCTTTAAAATGCCTATCATTTACCATATGCTCATTTAATTTTTAAGAGACAGCTATATAGTGCAAGTTGCAATTTTTTTGCCTACCAATATAGGTCATTAAAATGAATATTTATGTGGCATCACCTACCAGAGTCATTAAAAGGCTTGTAAACACAGCCCACTATGCCTCTGGCACTCATAAATGACGAACTTTAACTCTCTGTCTGCAAGTGCTAATCTCAGTATAAAATAAAAAAATAAAATATTGGCATCAATTATCAAAGTTTATCAGTTTCCTTAACAAATTGGGATTTTTATAGTACCTCCAGCATGCACTTACCTTTATTACAAGTCATTAAAAACTTACCCTTGACTGGTCCAAACAAATACAAAACTGTTTTAAATACATTATAATTTTTGCGTCTAGATTTCATGAAATCGCCATTATCCAAAAGGAAATATTTTTATTAATTACAGAAATATTGCCATTTATTATCTTGAATCAGAATCCTAGTAGGGTTTGTGTTGGAAGGGATCTTAAAGATCATCTAATCCCAACCCCCCTCATGTGGCAGGGACATGTTCCACTAGACCAGGTTGCTCAAAGCCACATCCAACCCGGCCTTGAGCACTTTCAGGGGTGGGACATTTACAGCTTCTCTGGGAAACCTGTTCCAGTGTCTCACCATCTTCACAGCAGAGAATGTCTTCCTAATATCTAGTCTAAATCTACTCTCTGTCAGTTTATAGTCACTCTCCTTTGTCCTGTCACTACATGCCCTTAGAAAAAGTCCCTGTCTATCTTTCTTAGGCTCCCTTTAGGTACTGGAATGCTGCAATGAGATGTCCCAAAGACCACTCTTCCCCAGGCTGAAAAATCCCAGTTCTCTTTGCCTTTCTGCACAGAAATGCTCCATCCCTCCAATAATATTTTGTGGACCTCCTCTGGTCTTTCTCCAACAGCTCCATGCCCTTCCTGTGCTGGTGCCCCAGAGCTGGATGCAGCGTTCCAGGTGAGATCTCAGCAGAGCAGAGGGGCAGAATCCCCTCCCCTGCCCTGCTGCCCACTCTGCTTTGGATGCAGCCCAGGACACGTTTGGCTCTCTGGGCTGTCAGTGCCATGGCTGGGTCATGTCCAGCCTCATCCACCAGCACCCCCAGGCCCTTCTCATAGGGCTGCTCTCAACCTGTTCAGGCGAGGTACTGCAGAACATGTGTGTCTAATAAAGGCTCTGTTGCCTTTTCTTTTGTGGAAATTTCTCAGTAAAAAGGCCAAACAAACACCAGTCTGTGTGTGGGAAAAGTGAGAACTGATAGCTAATTAGGAGCTGTGTGATCCAGAGCATTCCACCCCAACTTGTCCTTGCACAATCAGTGTAACAGGTGACACACCCTAAGAGCATGTGGAATAAAAAGGTGCTGCCATTCCACACCCACAGTATTTGGGGTGAGCCTCATCCCACCTGACCTTGACTGTGTCCAGGGCATCCACCAGGTCCCTGGACAACAATCTCTCCATTTGGCTAAACAAAGAATATGTTTTATTTGCCACACCCTTAAAAACATGGAGTTTACCTTCCTTTTTTTCCATATATGCCAGATTCCCTTTAGTCTATGTGTAAGAGTTCTCTTTGGAAGGTTGTTCCTCCTGAAAAGATTTAGGCTTTCTCTGAGTGTTCGCACTTTAAAGGAGCAACCAAGAGAAGAACAGTTATCTGTCACTACTCCCTGGCCAGAACTTTCCCATCCTTTGCAAACACTGCCAGGAAGCAAATTCTTGTTTTATTTTATTTTAAGCAACAGAATAATCCCTTCTCAGCAGTCAGGTTTTTCAAAATATGAGTTCTTGATGATATTCAGTTTTTTTGGGAATGCCGCCTTAGTGTAACACTTGTGTGAAATCCAAGAACCTTTGAAAATCTGGCCCCCATGCAAACCAGTGCCAGATATACAACATGTTGTATATACATGTGCTGAACATTCAGCACCTAAAAAACCTGAGCATGCAATCTTCCAAAAGGCTGGCAGTAACTATCCCAGTAAGTCATTTAGCAGAATAAACATGGGATCTTACTCAAAGAAGGCAACTAGGAGCTGCTCTGAATTTCCAGCAGTCTATTACACACGATGCCGGTGCAAATGTCTTTTCATTTTGGTCATTGTATCACTGAACAGCTAAACAGATGGCACATAAACAGTATGCAAAACATTTAATAATGCCAGGAAAGGTTCAGTAATAACAGCTGCTCTGGCCTGCTGACCTTGCTGTAGTTTAGATAACATTGAAAGAAAGATGCATGCCATTTCATTCTCTTCTTTCCCTCCTGAGTCCACTTTTGGTGTCACCTCTACAAAAGAGGTGACTAAAACTAGGAAATTAGACTTGGATGCTTTAAATGCAAGAATTCCACGTGTTTTACCTTGCCCATTTAGTACTAAAGACAGAAAAATAATACAATCTGTAAAAGTGCTGCTTCCACAGCCTTATTATCCTTCCCAGGTCTATGGTCAAATATCTATATAACACATCAATTATGACCAGAATTTGGCTACAGGTGATTACATAAGCTAAAATTACAACAAAAATTAGCAAAAATGCTCCTCCTCAGGTGAACTATGGGTGCTGGAGTGGTAGCAGAAGAGGATACCTGCTTCACCTTCCTTATGTGTCACCTTTAAAGCCAAAGAAGTGTAGCTCCTGAATAAGGATTGATAAGATATGTGCCTTGTCACCTGTAAGCACTTCTTGCTGGACAAAGAGGAGAGGCCAGGAGCAGACAGAATCCTTGGGCCAATTTTTCCAGCCAAACCCACCTTACAGATGATGATATACAAAAACAGGGAAGTTAGAAATACTCCTGCACCAACATAAAGCTCTTGGTTTTGTCCTTACACCAAACACACACATTTTTCCTAATATCTGAGCTTCTAGAAAGCAAAACAAAGTAAAAGTTAGAAACAACAAAGGTTCATCAGCATTAGCAGATCAAAACCCACTACAAAATCACAAAATAAGCCAAAACTAAGAATTAAATTAACCCAAGATTTAGGAAAAGTTATTTCAGTCTACATTTCTTATGCACATCTCATGACACTTTCCTACTTCAGGTTGACTTTAGCATGGACAGCTCACTCCTGCTTCACTTCCATTCTGGATTGTAGCTACCTACACAGACACTGGTTTTACGGTTTGCAAACAAAAAACATGAATGCCTCATAAAAACCATGATCTTAAAAGTATTTGAGCATCTCAGGTGAGTTGGGGGATTTTTGCATGAGGGCAGACCACAAAGGGGTATTTAGCAAAGTGGGCTCAGTAAATACAGGAAAAAACCTTGTAAGGCCACCTGGCCATTACAAGACAATGTTCCCCCCATATTTGACCTTTTTTTAAAGAACAAACAGAAGGTACTCCTTACATCCCCCTTAGCTAGGTTCTCCCTTGGTGAAACAATAAGCCTTCATTAAGCTATGTGAATTACTTTTTAAATTAAGAGAGCAGCATACGTTCCTGCAAATGAGAACAATAAGAGGTTTTTGGCAATGCTCCTGCTCACTAAGTCTAATATTTTACATTTATGCACTGCCTTTTATCTCCCAGGGTTCCAAAGTGCTTCATTAAACAGTGGGCTCTGTCCACAACTGTTGCCTCCCCATCATGTCACTTTTGCTCACAGGACATGCAAAATCTGACTGACTTCACAGGTGTTTGCCTCATACACAGAGACAAAAAAATGCCACTGTTGACACTCAATAAATTTCATTAACATAGAAAGCAGAGAAATAATACATTTAGGTCAAGGAGGTTGGCCTAATACAATGAAATTTGGTTGAAAAAGGAAAATGCTACAACCAGGCAAACCTACAGTACCTTAAAAGCAATGGCATCAACTAAGATACATCTCCTAAACTCCTGAGAGCAGGGATGTTTCTGGTGTTTACAGTTACACATTAAAATCCCTGCCACAGGTGATGACACTCACTGCACAGTTAATTACAGCTAAGTTTGACCATGAGAAAATTAATCAAAACCAAAGGCCACATTCCAGTATTCCTTATGGCTGTGGCCCTCTTCTCCCCAGAAGCTGATCACAAAAAGTGACCCACTATTGCCATGCTGTCACTGAAGAATAAAAGCCAGGTCTCCCAACCAAGAAACCATGGATAGCCTATGTCTGGGTACCACCTGTTGACAAAACAGCAAAACAAGTCAGATCAACTACATCAACTGAAGTAAAACCACTCCCAACAAGTGCATCTCCAGCTGAGAAAGCCCACGCAACACAACCATGCAGATTTCACAAAATCCCCTGCTGGTCTTCATTTCTGACCAACAAAAGCTGGGAAGATGAAGCAACTCCCACAGTCAAGGTCTTGGCAGAAAAACAGTGCTTGGCCTCCCACTCCCCCCACCAAAATCACAGCTGGGCTCAGCATGGGGCCATTTTCTCCCAGGCTTTTTTCTATTAAATAGAAAGGATTGTTATTTTGTTTTGTTCTAACAACAGTGAAGTGCTTTTTTTACCCTTGCAAAGCACTGCCATCCCTTAGACCCCCAGACTTTCCGTGAGTGCAGAGCTGCACAATCCACTTGGAAACCTGTGATTTTGTCCATTGTGCTGGTTGAGTTGTGAGCAGGGCTATAATGGGAGCTCTCATCGACCCATTAATTCATAACAAGCCACTCCACTAAAGTCATTGTTTGTCCATTTAGAATAGAAGGGAAGGAGAATGTCAGCAGTGCTTCAGCAGCTGCTTCAGCTCCTTTTAGACATTTGGTAAGTGGATGTGTACGTAGTCACACGCTGAAAAAGCAAAGCAAGGGGGATGCAGGAGTCTGTGGGAGGTGGCTCTGGCACCAGCCACAGCCACTCAGGTCACAGGTCCAGCAGCACAAGCACATGCTCCTCACACATCTCTCACAGAAACGTCAGGAGTTTGGATCCCATCAGAGTCACACTGGTTTCAACCCCAGACAAACTTCAAAGTTTTCTTGATTTACACATAATATGAGATCAAAATAAGCCCCCCACCATCTTCAGCTCATTGTAACAAAAAAAATTCTTGCAAGCCTGTCTGGCCCAAAATCAAAGTCCCCGAGCCTTTGCAGGGAGGCATAAAATCTGAAACCTCCACAGATTTATTTTTTTTTACAAATAATTACCAGTTGGACTTGTGTTTCTCATTTAGAAACTTTCTTTCCATGTAATTACAGTAGTAAAAGAAACATGGTAAAAAGTGTGATGAGACAGAGCAATTTTAATTTCTGCAAGTGAAAAGTATGAAACAATTACAGAAGGAGGACTCATACTCTGCCGAGAGACACCTCACATCCACTGCTCAATGAGCTAACCAGGAGAAAATACAATTTGCATAATGTTAAATTAGTTGCATAAATATATGCTAACCATACCCAGCTGCAAACATCTCACTTTATCTCATGTGCTTAGTACAATGAAGTGGTATAAAAAATTAAAGATAAGCTTGTGTTGCAAAACTTAAAGGCAAATCCAAAGTTCCTTGAACTTGAGGCTTGTTCGTAGCTTGGGATCTTTGGAAGATTTCAGGCAGAGCAGTCCCTGGAGTCTCCTTGTCTTTAACTTTTCCCCACACGACCTCACTGCCAGCCTATCTCTGCAGAGACCTGCTGACCTACTGTTCTCAATACACCGTTTTCATCTTGCAGACTTTCCATCAGCTTTCATTAAGTTCCAGATCAAGCAGAAGAGATTTTGAAATTATTTAAAGCTTAAGTTGCCACCATCAGGAGTTAAGCACAGCAAAGCATCTGACCTGACTGGAGCTGACAGGTCCCATTGTAATAAAAAAATCAAAATAAGGGGTTTCTAAATGAACTTCCCCAAAAGGCAGGGTCTCTCATGACTACAGCTTGGGTTATAGCAATATACCTATTTATGTAGTCTATATACCACAGGAATATAGAAGCATATTAACAGCTGACCAGAACACAAGCTTTCTGGTTAGTTTCTTCATAGGTGTTTAGAAAATACGTTTAAGTGCAGGTAAACAGAAATTCTACATTTATTTCTGGTATTTTGCTGGAAGAAAAAAAAAAAAGACACCTATAAATGTCTGTATTAGCAAACCCAGATCATTTGCAGATGCAAATACCACTCCAGACTCTGCATGAAGAAAACAAATCAAATAAAAGCAGAAGCTGAGATTCAGGTTTTAAACCAAAAGAGTATTACTTAAGTAAGGGACTTAGCAAAATCTAAGCTAGAATTTTATAGCCTGGTGATGGTAATGACTTTAAAGGAATGCTTTAGGGTTTTCTATGTCAAAATAAATGTAGAATCAATGCAAAGTGTTTGCAAATGAGAGAAGTGAGATGTTTGCATATTTCGTGCACATATATGTAAGTATTTAAGAAAGTGCATACCTTAAAAAAAAGTTTTTGTTGGTATGGGCACTGTATGTGTATGCATTGTCTGTTGACACAAAACCAAAACAGATTAGGAGAATCAATACTCAATTCTTTTTCTAGATTTTTATCCACTGTAGTAGACAAAAGCAATTCAGGTCCTGGCTGCACTGGATCCTTACTTCAGCATTTATTAGATGAGTATATTTGTCATTCCTTCTGACAAACAGTAGACAACAGGTGGCAAATCAAGATAGTTTTATATTTTGTACATTTTTTTAAATGTAAGCAAACCAGAAAAAATTTTCAAAAAATTTACATTTAGTTGCTGACACTAAGAGAGTGAGAAAAAGCATCAGCCATTTTTAACCATGACCACAACCACTTGTATTCCAGGAGCCCATGGGCTTTTTAGAATGTTGCCACTAGAAAATGAGGAAGAAAGGCTAGTGCCATGGTTAGCTGACTGTTCCACATATTTGAATAAACATTGCGTGTTCAAAACCACACTGTATGAAGAGCATAATTCCCTCACACTGACATTGACTGATTTGCAGACTAAACCTCTAGAAACAAGAAAGAAACAGAGTCTTATGCTGGGCTACAGAAGAGAAATCAAACATAGTTTTAACCACAAAATACATCAAAAGAGTCTGGTAACCTCACAGGATGAGACAGTTTGCGTGCTGAAATGCAGTCGAGTATACCATCTAATCTTAAAATTATAAAATTATATTTGAATTATCTGACCAGGATTTAGGTCAACTAAGAGTATTTCTTTCCAACGAAGATTTTTAATTGTTTGGGTTTTTTTCACTTTAATCTGTGATTAATTTCCCTTCTATCTTTTGAACAATGTCAACTGCGCCAAGTGTCCATGTTATATCCAAATACCCAACTTTTGATTACATCAAGTACTCTGATTTTTCATCCATGTCCTGCATGGATGTGTTCCTGTCCTCCTCTGTTTTCAGTATTCAGTAGGATGTGTATGAAATTCATGTATTACTGTCTGGTTTTCAGAATCTCCTGAAATGGCCACACACTGATACATGAAAATGAGTCACAGCTCCAGGGAAGGAATCCCCACTGAAGAGCAAACACACAAATTACCTGGTACTGGAAATAAATGGCAAGTTTAAACACATGAGTAGATGGACAGCAGCATCTGCCTAGTGTGTTTTCATACACTGATACAAATGAGAACCAACAAAAAGGAGGACTATGCACCAGAATCAGTGAAAAGTTAAAACCAGAAGGAAGTTATATAGGAGATGCTTTATAGTCACATATTCAGGAGCCAGGAAAACAAAAATGAATAAAAGCAATTTGAAAATTTCCACAGATCTTTTAAAAATAAAATATCATGGACTGAAGAGATTTTGCATTATGAATAAGGCTAATGAAGGCAAGCTGACAGTGATAAAAGTTACAATTTCAACAACTTTCATTCAGTGAAGCAAAAAATTAATGATTTCAAGGACAAAGACATATGTGCTCACTCCTGTCACATAAAATAGTACATTAGCAGAGCAGCTAATGTCCAAAATTTACATAACATGTTCTTTTATTCCTAAACCACAGTCACACTCCCTCTGCTCTGTATTAAACTGGATGATTACAATTGCTGCCTCAGCACTTCTTCTCTTCTGTTTCAAATCCCAGAAATAAGGTGTGCTGCTTATTGGACAAAAGGCAGGCCTGAAACTTATTTAGCAAAATTATTCAGCTTCCCTCTCCACATCCGTAACAAATCAATCATCTGCTCAAAACACAAGACAAGAGCTAAAATACCATTATTTCTAGGATATTTGTGGTACTTGAAAGACATCTATGCTCTAGAAACTGAGTTGAGACCTCATAATGTGTTTCATACAAGTCCTCCAGCAGTTGTCAAGTGGTAATGACTTTCACAGACTAGGAAAGATTAGCTTTTGTCTTTTTAAAATAATATCTAATTCTCAGCTGGAATAAAGTACTGGAAATGGCCTTTTTCTGCAGAATTCCTTTCCTTTTCTCATGGCTGAAGTCATCTGTACCTTTCAACACACTTGAAACGCTACATAAGAAGTCAATGAACAAATTACCGAAAGTCATTTCAAAATAGCCTAATTGTAACCCACATGTGTAATACTCATTATTATCAATGTAAAGTACATGTATAAAGGAAGGGAGACTATTCACCCTGAGACCAAGGATTGCACTGCTCCATGAAACTGAAAAGAAAGTCATTGCCATTCAAGCAACTGAAGTACAAACATTTCTTTTACACCATACCAAAACTGTATTAAACTGTGCTCCACAGCTGATGGTTTCCTTGATAGCACTGCACCTGTTAATTTCATGAGGTTTTAATAGCTGGGATGAAAGAAACTGAGCTTTAAAAGGACCTCTCGGAAATAATGGAGTTATTCCCCTAAACTTCATGACTGAAATACATTCAAAGACAATCTAAAGAAAAGATTGCTCATAAATATAAATGTGTATTTTTATTAATTTTTTTAAAGCACACATTAATTTCTCCAACCTCAGAGGCTTCTTCTTATCTTTCTTCTGGAGAGGAAAAAAAAAATTCACAACGTGCAAAAGGAATGTAATTCATCTTCACTAACATTGTTTGTGATTAGTACAACACTTAAACCCCACCTCATGAACTGATTAACCTAAAAAAACAAACAACAGGTATTACTCTAGTCAACAAAATCTACAAGAACACTTGTAAGGGTTAAACAGTGAGGTCAAGATTGCTAGGAACAGACATATATTGCGAGTCCCGTTTTATAAATACTTGTGATTTATGTTTTTAAAACATCTGTACTGTTAGTGATGAGGAAAGCATAATTATGACTTGATGGGCAGATTAATAATCAGCATTCTTTCACCCTTATGTGGGTCCTTAAAAAATTACATTTTCTTTTGTCAAAGCTGCAGCTGTACAGAAACATAAGTCCTTCTTAGGACATGCATTTAACTTCTGAGCATATAGATGGTATAATTGTGTAAACTTATTTAAGAGGTCAAATCCATTCCTCTGGAGCTGTATAAGTGTTAAAAATACCTATCACAACACAGAATTTCTACTTCAAAACATCAGAATTCCCAGGAAAAGCTATTTTGTTTAGTTCACCTTTAAAAAAATATAAAAAACCAAAAAACCAAACAAAACTGCTAGCAGTGTAATAAACATAATGAAACTCAAATAATAATTCTGGGCATGTGTGTTTTCTCTGCCTATTGAAGTTCAGCCCTGAAAAGTTTCACCATGCAGCAGCCCAGACCTGTTTATGGGGCTGTCCACAGCCCCAGAGCTCTCACCTTGTCTTGCATACACCTTATCTGCATGCTACTGAAAAAATTTATCACCTCAGGGACCCTCAGCTATGTTACACATGATTACCGAAATGACGGCAAAGTTGGGAAGAAAGTTTGCCATGCACTGATTAATTAAGAAAATAAACCTGGAATACCTGTGGCTAAAACTCTTTGGGGACTTCTTCCTGCCTCCAGTTCTTCCCCAGCACTCAGTGCCCCCGTTCCCACCCAGGCTGTGGAAACAGGCACTTTTCAGAATAACTAAAGGTGCCCTGCCTGTCGCTCCAGGGACACCCCAGCTTTCTTACAAGCAGCTACAGCTGCATACATGATGTGGTACACACCATAAGCCCAAAACATCTGACCCAGATTAGTTTCTCCTGAAGAGATCATTATTTCATTTAAGTGAAGGGAATCCTCCTGTGTCCAAGCTCTCTTCCCCCAAAAGAAAAGGTAGATCCTCCCTCCTATATCCAGGATTTAAAAATAAAAAGCCTGCTCACAACCTGTGAAACTGAAGACAAACTAAATGGTATCACAGATATTACCTTTTACTCACTACAAACTGCAGTAATTTAACCTCATATTCTCTAAATTACAGCTTAATTATTTGTAGTTTAAAAATTGGATGGGATGATGAACCCTTTTCAGCTTTTCTTTGCCTAGCTCACATGCCCATGCCAAAAGCCATCAGAACATATGGCACACAACAGAGTAGCAAAAGAGTGTTATTTTCACCAGTCCCAATGGCAATGATCTGACACAAGTGTTTTTGCATACGTTTGGCCTTCTAAGTCTGAGGTCTTCTGGAATGAAATCACCACACTTTAACACCCTGAACATGAATTTTCAATTGACATCCAAACAGACTGCTCTCTCATTCTTTGTCTGGAATAAAATATACTTGATTTTGAATTGTAAAAGTAAATAACATAAGTAAGCATATTCTGGGAGTTAAGTGTAAATGAAAAACACATATGTTACACCAATGTTTATACAGAAGCATAGATCACATTTCTTGAAACACTCTGGTTATTGTCTTTCTAAGCACTGCTACAATGCCCCGAATACTAATGACGCTTCCTGTAAAAGAAATACCACAAAATCATCCTATATAGCTGGCTGTACATCCTACGTAGCTGTATTATTCTGAGGGCAAATATATCGTGCAAATTCTGCACAGACCACTCACTGAATGTGGGACTGAGAAGACCTGGGGTCTGCTTTGAGCCCTGTTGCTGCCTAATGTGCAGTTAAAGCAGCTTTTCATAAGGAAGTCTAACATTTTTGTGTCCCATTTCCACACATGCAGAATGGGAATAATGACTTTTTTTTTTTTTTTAACAAAGCATTTTGTGATCAACAGGTGCAAACCTGCTGTTTTGTCCAATCAGTCAACGTTTCTCCATGCAATCTCATTTGCATTTTTCATGCATGAAGGATGCAAGAGAATGATACTTCAGCACCACAGTGCTAAAATTGTTCTCCTTTACTATTCCCTGCTGCTGCTGTAACACATTTTGCGGCCAGACTCCAGTATGGCTGTTGTTAAACAAACAGGAATGGTACCTACATCTGCTCAGGAAAGGGTTGCCTAGCAACTGCAATCAAAGGGTGTTTTACCCTCACCAATCTACTGTAAATTAATAGAATTTTGTCTACAATATTCTAACACTTTCAGCGGCTATAAAAATGGTTTATTATTATAGGTATTATTTTTATTTTGTAGCTAATGTGTTTCATTTCATGATCTGATTCAGGCAAAAAAATGGAGCAGCTAGAAAAGGTCAGATTATGAAGCACAAAAAGGTTCAGAGACTTGTTTGATGTAGAAATATTCTTTGACAGCTCATTGCATTTATTTACTATACCCTTTTCTTCTGCCATTTCAGAATCTATTTCAGCTGCCCCATGGGAGCATGAAGCCATTAGCCTGAATTATCATTCTGAATGCAAATTTCACAAGGTAACACCAAATCCTGAAGGTTTTGATTCCTGTATTTCCTGATATCCTTTCCCTTTAGAGAGGTTACAGGTCTGGAATTTGTTTGCATATTAACAGTATTGATTTTCAGCATACCTGACATTACAGTGTTCATTTATCATATGTGCAATAGCTGAATACCAGAAGATGTGCTGCAGAGTGCATGTCAACACACAGAAAAGAAATTAGTATCTGAGATATTAAACAGGCTATGCAAGCAAGGAACCAAATCAATCAAACACGGAGCAAAGAAAGCTGGTAGAGCCTATTCATCAGGTTTTAGCAAGTTTCATTTCCAGCCATGCTGAAATAGGAGCAGAATTTTGATTTAAAAGGCTTTTACTGAAGACACTGAAGCAAAAAAAACCTGGGACTTATTGGTGAACATTAAAGGTCTTATACTCTCCTCATCACAAAATAGCTATCTTTGCTAGCAGGAAGGATCAAAGAGGCTGGTAGAACCCAGATGTGCCTATTTACCTCCTTTCTTCCACTATGTCAAGGTGCACTTTCACCAGGTCTGCATCTGAGCCTGCAAATGTCCTGGCCTACAGCCAGCCCTCAAAATGCCCTCCCTTTGATGCAGCTGCCCTTTGCTCTCCATCTTCCACACCACACACATTGTCCATGTGCATTTAAATGGTATACAATTATTGAAATTCCTCCACCTGTCTCCCCACAACCTTCCATTATTTGTTAAAGGGAAAATGGCTTTGCTATTTGCTAGGTGTAAGCATTTACCTGGATAGCAGCCAGTGGAGCAGCTTGTTATGCAAACATCCTGATGGAACAAAACCAAGCATGAAGCAGCAACAGAGAAGAATATACTTGTACGGAGCAGCAATCTCCTATAAGAGTCCAGGCAAAGCCAGGACACAACAAAATGAGCAAAATTTCATTTGTTTTGTCCATAACTATAATAAAGGTGAAGAAGTTGAAAGAGCTTTGCTTAGAAGATTTTCTTTCTCCCCATTTCTTCTCCCTCTTATCAGTGTCCCAGGCTCCACGCAATCCAACATCAAAAGCAACTCTAGCAAAAACAGCTCCTTAATTTTTCTGCTGTGCTCGTCTCTGATTAAAGGGTGAACTTCAACACAAACAGCACTTCACCCAAGGCCAGGAATTCACACAAAACCACCAAAAGTGTAGGATGCAAGGTGGACTTTAGATACTTCCAGAAGCTACTGGAGGCTCAAGCCATATACGTCATGACTACAATTTAGCACCGCCTGTGCTTGTATCAGTTTTCATAATCTTAAAAGATGCACTGTATTTGTGCAGTTCCCTCAGCAAAAGAACTGTGGCATATCCTGTGAGAATAGCAGCTAAAGATCCAGAAGTCTGATGCAAGATTGCTTAATAATTGCACAACTCTCTTGAAAATTCACTTTAAAATCATATCTAAACTCTTCAGACAGGGGCTTAGCTGTGTCAAGACATGTTAAACTATTGTATTTTCATCTAGGAAAAGGATCTGTGGTAAAGGCTGACAAAACTCAGGTTAAAAATACATTTCTGCTCACTTGATTTATCCAGCCTGGATAGTCCTAAAATGGCGATTCTCGAGAACATAAAGTGCTCCACAATCTCAGTCCCTCCTCTAGATACCTCATTCTGATCTACCACACAGTTATGAATGAAGAGGGAAGAAGGGTACAAATGTGAGAGCACCACTGACTCACAAACTGGTGTTGATATTCCCTGCTCTGTTTTCCAATTCCTTTTGCAATAATTTCCATTTCTACCTTTGAGGTTTTGACATGCCACTCTCTCTTGTGCATAATTTAAAATATCACTACACTGAATTGGATCAAACATCAATCACCACGGTCTATAAGCTCTTTCCTTGTAGCACGTGTGAGTATGTTGTGCTGATTGCACCTGTACTGGACTTCACTGACACCTTCTCCTCTCCAGCTGAGCTAATGCATCTTTTCTGTTTTACCTTTCAATCAATGGATCATTCTCTTACTTCATGGGAATTTAATATCTTTGAGAGCCTTTAATGAGACACTTCCCTTACATACACTTGCAGAGCCCATCAGGGAATACCACCGATTTCTGAAGCATATCTTCTCTTTACAACTACTGTGTTGGCTCTTCTCCATATGGCCTTTAAATTCACATAAATTAAGGGCCACATGCCCATAATTTTCATTCTTTACAGCAATTCCTTTTTTTTTTTTTTACTAGGATGTCTTTTGCCTCTTGAAGTCACAAGGTAACAAAGTGGCTTTAAATAGCTGGTTGCACACTAAATCGTTTGGCTACTTCTTCATGCTTCTAGTAATAATGCCCTGCTAATTTTTCTTGTTGGATCCACACCTTCACCTATCAGCTGTTCAAATTGAAACTGATCTTTCCTGTAAAGGAGACTTAGTTGGACCCCATGACTTCCAGAATGTTGTTAAAAATTATGAAGAAAATTCTGCACAGAACAGTCCCACAGCAGTGAAATTTATCTTATTTGTGTAGTTCTTTTTACAAAGACATCTATATAAACATGAATTTCATAAAAGTGCAGAACTGGTGGAGAGCCTTTTACTGAGATAAAAACTAACAAGAAGTTAATCATAGCAAAGACACAAGGTAGCAGTAATATCTTTAAAAGGTGCTTTTTTTTTCTTTGAGCTGATATAAAAGACTATCAGATACACTTCCACGCTAAACAAAACAGAATTCTACAAGTGTTTTAATAGTACCTGGCAGCTTGTACTGACTCAGAGCTGCCCTCAGAAACTAAATCCAGCCTTCCCTTTGCAAGAAACACATTCAGAGACCTAAGTCTGTTTAATGAGTATTAATTTGTTCATGAAGCTGACAGGTGAATTTCCTCTTCGATCTACATTATATTGCATATTCCTTTTCTTGGTTTCTGGGGGGAAAAAGCAGCAGCAGCCCTTATTTAAAAACAAACAAAAAAACCCCTCATGACGAGATTGACATAAAAAGAAACTTGTTTCCCATCAGTAATTGCTTCCCCCTGGGCTCAACAATGTTTACAAATGAAAGCTTTTCCTTCATATATGGCTTGACCTCTCATGAATTATAACTGCTGCTACTGATCCACTCCTCCCTGCACACAAGGCTTGCTATCTCAATTTTGTACTGTAATTAACTGTTTTCTGATGGCACATTATTTATCATTTGTCACCTTCAGCTCTCCTGGTGCTTATATATCTCCGCATATTAGCAAGCAATTCAAAAATTGTTATTAGCAATATTAATATCCTAAGAGCTTGTTTGATGTGAGTGAGACACAGGGCTGGACTTCTTGACTGCAAGGAATAAGGGGTGGGGTTTTTGTTGGTGGTGGGCTTTTTAAATTTATTATTTATCTACCACCTTGCAGTTTTAGTTCTCAAAGATCTTATGCAGTCAAGGAGAAAAAAATAATGAGTGAAAATTATAACTAATCTCATTTGACCATTACAAAATACCAAAGAATGAAGTAATAAAAAAGATAAGAATAGGTATAATTTTGTTGGTCTACTTTTTTATTAATTTTTGCTCCTGAAAAAAAAAAAAATCAAAATAGGCCACATCTTTCCTCCCAAGACCAGCTTCAAAGATAAGTAGGACTTGTTACACTAGAAGGAAAAGTAAGACCAAACAAAAGGGGAATGCCACATTTCAGGTATTCAAACCTAACAGCCCATGATTCTTCCAAAACTTGAGGGGTGGGTTTTTTTCCTTACTCCTCTTCTCTATATTCTCATTTATACCGATACCACCACAGCAACATTCAGTGCAATCTCTGAAAATCACTGTGACTTGGTACTAACTGAGAATGGTCTCCTGCAGGCCACAGTTAACATCCCCCATCTCCTCCTCTATTCCCCCGAAAGCACTGGGGGCAAAAGGGACTGCTTGCACCTTTGTGAGCTCAGGAGCCAAGGATGAGGCCACTCTCCAGCCCTTCTCAGGCAGGGAGGACAGCAGAGCTCAGAGCCCTGGGGAGAGCGGGACAAACATGGAAGGAATGGATGAGAGGCAGAGCCCAGTGGGCATGGGAACAGGAAGACCAGGCAGAACTGAGAAGGGATCCATTTTGTTCAGTGCTTTGTTTAAATTATCATTGATGAATATAAGCATCTGCTAAAAGGAAATTGTGTACAACCAGGATGGTTTTTTTATGGAGAAGATAATTAGAGAGGCCCCCCATGTGCTGCACACTTCTCACAGCCTTATAGGGCAGCAGGGGCTGACTGAGAGAACACCCAGTCCCCAAAACCTCTTGGCAAGGGACAGATCAAACCTCAGGCTAAGTTCTGAGATGGCTTCAGGTGTGCACAAGGGGACAAACCAGCAGCTGTTCTTCCCCAAAATTATATGTGGACATAACAAACCAAGTTTAAAAAGACCTAAGTATCTAGATTAACAACACTCTTTAGAGGCTCCACATGCAAAGCACCTGTAACCATCAGTATTTTCTTTTATTATAAACAATACAACTTGAAATTATGTGCACCATGTAGTAATGAAAAATAAATTGCATGCAACATAACTATTAGTGCACAATAATATAGTCACATTTGATTGCTAAAGCTTTTGTTATCCAAAAAGTCAGAGCTTTTCTCGTTTTGCTAACCCATGAGAAAGAGGAATTGCCTTGGCAATGGCAACTTACTTGGGGTTGAAGTGCATCCAAAGGACGGGATCTGCAAACCTCTTATTTCTCACTTACTGTTAATTTAAATGTAATCTATTTCTTTTTAAAGACTTGATTCAGACCCTCTGACATATGCTGGACTAGAAATATATTGAAAATTACAATTTTGCAAAGGGCATTTCATAGACATCCCATATCACAGCAATTTTCATCAGCTTCTTTTAAAAAAACATAAATGAAAATATGCATTTTGTATTCAACATTTAAATCAATGTAGTTCATGTACTGCAATGTAGTTAAGACACTAATTAGCTTTTCTGACAAATGGTGAATTTTCAGCAATTCAAGGTACTGAAAATATTTTCATTTATTCTCTACTCTTTTTCAGTTCAGACATAAAGCTATGTATATTTATGTCTATTTTCTCCCCTCAACAGAAGAAATAAATTAACAGCATCAGGAAAATGGGATTTTACAATGAGTTAGCATTTATCACACCAAACCACTAAGACTTCTTGCTCAGCTGGAACTGTGCACATTCCCAGATGGTGTATTGGATTATAATTTCACAAAATGAGTTTATTCTCTCAACAGTTTCTCTTGCAATTTCCTCTGAAAAGTCATCTAAATATTTCCACAGTCTCTATTCCTACTCCCTGTGGAGTCTCCCATGTCTCTTCTTTGTGGTGTTATTTTATTTTACTATCATGGAATATTATATGTAGGGATTCTGCTACTGAGATTGTCTAACGGCATTCTTTTTATTTGTTCATTATAATATTTATATTAAGTTCTTTACAAGATGGCTTTTTAATTTTTTTTATCCGATATCTTTCACACAGTTCACATTTACTGTACCTGATATCTTTAATAATTAAACGATGACTTGACACATCCATGAAGGACAATGAAAGGCTAAAATTTATCTGTGTTGGCTTCCAGGTGATAGGAGAACTGCACAAACCCTAGAAAGACAAAAGCATTTCTGCTGTATGGTAAGAACATCTTGGTGGCCTACAGCCTAGGGTCAGGAGGTGACCCTGGACTTGTTGCCTATTGGTGCCAAGTGCCAGCCCCGGGAGAAGCCTCTCCTGCTGCAGAGATGGGAAATGGTGGCAGATCCACTTTGCTTTCACAGTGCACACTGCCCAAACCATCTGCTGTGCTGGTGGCTGGGGGCAATAACAGCGAGAGGCCAGGGATGTTTGTGTTTACCTGCACTCACATGAGGAACCCGACACCAACTGGGTTAATGACCTGTGAGCAATGGAAGCACCACCTTAACCTTCCTGAAACAGAAAGCTCTCCTTAGAGGCATCACCTGCAACACTCTCCACCCTAAGGTCAAGAGGCACAGAGAAATATGCTGATGTGGACCATTTTAGAGATGAAACAGAACATTTTCCTCACCTAATCTGGGCTCACCCAACTTTAATTCTATGGTTCTATATTAAGTATATCAAGAAAAGAAACAGGTTTACAACCAAATTAGCAGGTTACATTGCTCAGAGCATAACCCAATTTTATCAATGGGTTTTATTTGGCCTTAGGGCTTGTCATTATATAATCCAACAACTACAGACTGACTTTATCCTCCCTTTGTCCTCAAATGGAGATTTCTTACTGTTTTATTGATTTTGTTTGTACAAGGGGAAGGAATCTCATGTAATTTTTGGTGGTGGGAGATTACAGCTCTCATTAATATAACATTTCCTGTTAAACTGGAGGCTTAGTTTGCTAAAATATTTGCATATTTCAGAAGTTCAAAAATTCGTTGTTTGCTGTGCACATACATTCAATATATCTCAAATAACAGTGGACCAAGTGCACAAGATTAACACAGCAGTTACAGTACTTTGCTTTGCTGCTGCAGACCTCCAAGAGTTGCCCATTTTTTGTAGTTTGTGTAGATGCTGAAACAAAACACAATTTCTGATAAGCATCGCTTTTGTTCCCAGTGATAAGTAATGAAATACAGCCATATACTCTCAAAATAATTTTGCTAAGTGAGCACAAGCAAATTTGATATCAAGCAAAGCCTCTTATTTGGTTATAATCACTATGTGGATGCCTATTCTATCCACACAGGGCATGTGCAAGTTGCTCAGTTAAACATAATTTCTGGTTACTGACAGAACATCTCATACATAAAGCATAAAAGTTTGCTTGGCCTTTACACTTCACCTTGGGCAACACCTCAAGTAGTTTAGCATGCACAATGTATTAAAGAAAAAAATAATTTAGGAATCTACAATCTTAACAAACATGAACCAGGAACCAATCATTACTGTTCCACTCTAATCTCTGCTGTCCACAACATCACTTCCTGGGACGAATGAGACATTAAGGTGGTGATATTTGAAATAATACACTATTATTTTTATATATATAAAATTAATACACACATTCACTATGTGCTGGTCTTACAAAATCCTGCACACAGCGAAGCTATTTTAGCTGTCATTGGAACTGACACACTGATCAAAGCACGTGGAAAGCAACCATGTTTTGAGGTGGAGCTGTGCTTTTTCTGTCTGCCTTACTGGAGCTCTGGTGACTAATCTGTAAAACTATTCATGCATTTCTCCATCATTTACTCTTTTCAACAACTTACTCTCTTTCTTTAATGTAACAGGTTAACCTTCACAGAAAGTGTAATGAAGAAATTAAAAACTGTTTCAAAATACAAAAATTTGGTGTTGAACAAAAATACGCAAATTCATAAATCCGTTAAATGATCATGTCAAATCAAAATCAAAAAATCAGTTAACTTGTTAACTTTTCAGTTAACAAGTGTAGTTCTTTGAGATTTTTTTTTTTTTTGCTCATGCATTTTACGTTTTCTAGATGACAGATTTTACTAGCAATGGTTCAACCCATGAAGGCTGTATACTAGAACTAGCACGCATAAATACATTTATATTCCTATACACATAAGATCCATATATACGTATAAGCCTATTTACACACGTACATGCACACAAATAACCTTTCTGAGACCCAAATGCACTGGAGCATTTAAGAAAGCATGAGAGGAAACAGGATATATATGAATTGGTAGATCTGAAGAAGAGCCGCTGGCCTGGCAAAGGGATGCTTTTTCTCTGGCAGGTTGTGAACATATGCTCTTAGATGTGAGTCATATGTAGGACTATGTCACACACACATATAAAATAACATGTCGTTTACAAATTACAGACATTTCACATCTAAGCATTTCTGGAACATGACTGAATCCAAACCTTTAGCACTACAGGAAAGCTCATTGCAGAGACAATTTAACTGAGTAGGAGATGCCTTTCCCAAGATACCTTCCTAAATTATCATGGGTACTTGCTAAATGTACAGAAAAGTATTACTCATGTTTAAAATGAATTCCCTGTCAAGACCAAGAAGTGAGAAGGACAAACAGTCAGGCTGGGGTTATTTAGTCATCTCAAATGGCTAAAGACATGGCTTTTCCCCAGCAGCTCAAGCCCCACCTTCCACTCTGGAGATGCCTAGCTGTGCTGGTTTTGGATGGGATAGGATTAATTTTTTTCAGAGTAACTGGTATGCAGCCATGTTATGGATTTGAGCTGAAGACAGTGTTGGAAAAACAGGGATAATACTTAGCACTGTTTTCGTTAATACTGAGCACTGTTTACACAGAGCTAAGGCCTTTTCTGCTTCTCACCACACCAGTAAGTGGGCTGGGGGTGCAGAAGAAGTGGGGAGATGACACAGCTGATCCAAGGGATAGTCCGTACCATACAGCTCATATTCACTATGTAAAGCTGGGGGAAGAAGGGGGGACTGTCAGAGTGATAGCATTTGTCTTCCCAAGTCACTGAACACCTGCCTGCCCATGGGAAGCAATGAATGTATTCCTCATTTTGCTTTGATTTTGTACACGGTTTCTGCTTTCCCTATTAAACCTACTTTTATCTCAACTCATAATTTTTCTCACTTTGTCTTTTCCAACTCTCTCCCTGATCCCAGGGGTAGGGGAGTGAGTGCGTGCCTGTACGGGGCTTGGCAGAGGCAACTGGAAAGATATGTTTTTTAAACACAGAGGAAACAAAAGTATTCAATTCTGACAGAACTGGAGTTTCCAGTGCAGCCAAAGGTCTTTCAAATGCCTCAAAGTATTCCATAACCTGGAGGCAGGACAAAGAGCTGAGGGTTCAAAGACCAAATCAAATGGCCCTGCCAGGCTTGATTCAGGGACATGCAACCAGTCACAGCAGTCTTTAACCATCCCAGTTTCTCCAGTGGTAGGCCCAACCTCAGACCCTGAACAAACATTAGGTTGTAATAGAGGTCTGGGGGTGGAATCGTTAATGGTGAAGAGTTTTGGTATCTGAAGAGACAGAAATTCCTGTCCAGTCTATACTCTTCAGGCACTGGAGGATGCCACACACAGCACTGACCACCACATCAGAGGTGAGTTGTTTTTAGCAGCTCACCCTGAATGGACTAGAGCAAACAGGTAACATTCACACATACAGCTGCAGAAGAAATCCATATCAGTTTTGATATTCATCAAAGTAATGAGTTATGAGAGTTAAAGGTTCAGAGAAAGACATTTCCTGGTATTATCTTCCCTTAATCGTTGATCAAAAACAGCAGTTTATCAGAAAACTGATTCTCACAAACTTTAGCTACCCACAGATAGGGAGAGCATTTTTTCTCTCTTTATTTCTCTCAAATATTACTTTTTCTTTACCTCTCCAGCCCTTCCCAAGCCCCCACCCACCCCAACACACACAAATTTTGCATTCTTTTCTGTGCAGTTCTTTCTGCTAGGAAACATTTGATTACATCTTCTTTCATGTTTAGAGTTTTCTATAAATTCTGCTTGGATTTTTTTGGCTCTTTATTCTTGAAGTTGCCATTTCTGTGAATTGTTAATTCAGAGATGCATGAACAATCTTACTTGATAGACTGTTGTATTATGTTACCTCTCACTTTCCTCTGTTATCTTACATGTTGTCAAATCAGACTTCAAATTATGTCACAGCTACTCTTTCTGAATGGTTAATTTTTCACTGAGAGTTACACAGATGGGCAATTATTTTAAGGCTTGAATACCTGCCAACAATTGTAGTGGCATGAAGCTGATCTCCAAAGCCCACACAACCTCAGAGAATACCAAAAAGCAGAAGACAGCTCTAAATGTAAATTATACCAATTTTTATGGGTGACAAAGTTTAAAGAAAAAATTTCCGCACCATTAAAAATGCCTCCAGTCACTACAAGCATGTGCTTCTGTATATATGAACATGCAAAACTGCACATTTTAAATTCCAAAGAATAACTAGAGAGAAACTAGCCAACTAATGGAATAACAATGTTTCATTTATTTGTATGTTTTAAAACAAGCACACTACGTGGCGGAGAAGTTGGGTAACCATCCTTTAAGCTTCATGTATTTATCTATAAAAATGAATAAAATATAAATACCACTCTTGAAAAAGAAAGGTCGCCTAGAGAAGTGGGAAGTGGGTCACTTTCCATGTCTTCCAGCCTGACAGCAGAATGACCAGTGACTAATAAATCCCCTTTTAACTATCTGTTTTTAATCCTCTGAAACTGGGACAAGGAATATGGAGTCCCTCAAATAAGTCGGAAAACTATCCCGGCATTGTGCCTGTCTCCTGCTGGCATCCATTGATTCTGCATCCTGACACTGATACTGCTGCAATGTTGTCCCGCTTACAGAAAAGCCCAGGGCACAACTGAGATCAAAAGATTTCACCAAACTTCCTTCTACATTGACCATGAACAATAACATACACATAACAGTACACAGAGAAGAGTTTATCTAAGCATACAAAGTCACACAGCACCCAGCCAAGTCTGGCACTCACCTAAAACACCTGCTGCCTTCCCCTCTCTCCTGCAAAATTTTTTTCAATTTTCCAAAACTCTAAAACAAACTACCAGAGGCTCTGAGAAATGTACACTGAGAATTATCACTTCTTGTTTTAACAGGATGAAAAAAAACCAGTGATAATAAGGATTAAACATAAGGATAAAGACATCCATCTAAAGCAGACTTTCAACAGAAAGCACTGCCATGAAGCAGTCCGTGCTTCAGGAAAAAATCTTTGACATCCTGAAGAATCATTTACAGAGAGACATGAATATGTGGTTCCGAATCTATAAATAATTAAAGTTAATAGCTAAATACACGAGTCAGTCTTGTCTGAAAAGAAAATTCAAAAATTGTTGCAAGTACTTCTTGTCACAATGTCATTGCCTTTCTTAAGCATACTACAGACTTCTCTCCACAGTGAACAATGAAACATGTTATGTTTCATAAGCAGACTCAGAAAAGGCTGGGTATAGCACCACAAATTTCTAGGAGAGTGCTCATTTTGCCAGGACTTTGTTCAGTGCTTTAGTAGACAATACTAGCAAGTGCCATCTCCATACAATATATACCATCAGAATAAAAGGAAAAGAGTTCAGGCGAACTGTAAGAACAAACCCTGCTCTTATTTCAGTATTTCCCTGATTTTATAATAACTTTGTTTCATGGGAGGTTTTTTCATATGCTATTCTCTTTCCTTTTGTCTGTTTCTTTTCTACAAATTTAGAGAATGGTCATGTTTGTAGAATGTCTATTACAGGATTTCGAGGAAATCCTGACATTGATTTCAGGTGCATGAAATTGCGTGTTCATACGTGAACACATGACCAGGCCTTGAGAGCAATAAAGAGCCTTCTTGGCCTTGAGCGTCCTGCTAACCAATTACAGTCCATGAGCAAATAAGGATGGAGAAAGTGAAGGGAACACAGTAGAACATGCTAGTCATTTATGATTAGCAAGACAAATACATTCCAGGGCTAAGTTTTAAAATTTTGTTTCAATCAATTAATTATGCTGTTGAAACAGAGCTGACTTCATAAACCACATACAGTTCTGATTCCAGAGCATGCAATAGTTAAAGATGTAATCAGTAGCTGCTGCAGAGATTTTCTATTTTCAACAGGAGTGAAGTTAGTACATCTCTGGCTTTCCACAAAGCATTAAAAACAAGAAGCCTTCTAGACTGTGGCAATTTGGCCAGAACCGGATTACTAAAGCAGCTTATCTACTTATGATCACATGGACTACCAAATGCATGTTCAACTCCTCATAGAGGCAGGACTGACTGTTCCTCTAACTCATGGCTACTTCCCCCAAAACAGTCCCCAGACCTGAGTGGAGGTATTGGTGGTGGTAATCCCTCAGCCAAGGGGAGGGCAGACTGCACATCTCACAGAACCATGACCTCAGTGAATGATTTTACACAGCAGATAACAAAATAAGCAGTAGTTAGCACAGAGACAGGGGGCATGAGAAAAAGCAATCGACTACAGGGGAAAACAGGCACATGATGAACTGAAAAAATCTCAGCAGGAATTAATGTGGACTCTTCTACCTCTTTCATTCAAATCAGTGCTCTCTGAGCAAGATACCTACATGACTGGGCTGGCCTTGCAACTAGGTGACTGCTAATTACTACCTGGACTGAGAAAGATGCTCCACTGTTTTAATACTTGAAAGAGAACTGGGTTGGCAACCTCTGTATAATTAGTTTCCTAACAAGAGAAAGGATTTCAGATGTAGGATGCCTGAGGAGGAGGGAGAGAGGAGAGCCCCATATTTATAAATACATTTTTGTTCTTTCTTTTCTCTCTGGTGACCTTGTCTTTGTTTTCCTGCACTAAGGGATGAGTTTTCATTAATGACATAAAGCATATTATTATGCATTAGCACTGTTTTTGTTATGTAAACCTATTCTACCTTGTTGGCTTTCACATTTCTGCCAGAGAGACTCATTATATTTAAATACATATATAAATTGCCATTACAGTGTTCCTTTAAAAGAAAACAGCTACTACAGCTGACCAAAAATCTCTCATTAAAACAATTTTCAATTACAGTCTTTGAAGGCAGTGTTTTTGGTAAGTATCATTAACAAATTTAAAATAACACCTGGAGTGTTTTTTCTAAATCAAAATATTTTATTTCAGAGCAACATCTGTTGTAACACATATTTTCACTTCATTCACTCATGAGTGTTTCTCATATTCATTCATACCATTGCTGACAGTAGATTTCCACTGATAGCCCAGAATGGCAAGATACCACAATCACTTGATTCAGTATTAAACTTGAATATTTAGGCTGTATGAAAACATCAAGGATGTCATTAACTACTAATACTGTCATGCTGCTAATAATCCAAAAATTGAGTAAAAGTCAAAATTAATTTGGTGTAGAAGAAAAAATAATATGTAAGATTTAACTCAAGAAAATGTTATTTATCTCCATCTTACATTAAGCTTTGGAAACATTTCAGTTTTGTAAACATCAACTCAATGCAAAGTACTTTCTCCCTCTCCTGTTGTCATGCTGCTTCAGCTGCCGTTACACACCAGAGCCAAACCCTCCCTGTCTCCACCTGGAGCTTCTCCCATCTTACATATGTCTGTCTACCCCTTGCAGGAAACCCAAAACACCAGTCCCCAAGCAACTGCTCTCTCTCTCTCTCTCTCTCTCTCTCTCTCAAGATCTACATTAGAAAATTATCATCTGCTTCCATGGTATACATGCACAAGGCAAGGATGGAAGTAACTTCAGTCCTTCCTTCTTGGGATTCTTCAACACAATTGCAGAACTGTTTTACCACAGTTTCAGTGACTAACAGCATGCAACCATGAAAGCCCTCTTGGACAGCCCACTGGAGAGGGGAAAATAAGCTATGATAATATTTTATAGGAAGTTTTTTATAAGCATCTCTGGTCTATTGGACATTTTGGTGTTCAAATCTCAGAAATCTTCTGAGACTTCACAATCTCTAAAGTATGTTCCAGGAGTTGTAACACTACTAATACTGAAGAAAAATGAATATTAATAAAAGAGTATATAGATGGAACAAAGAAAATTAAAATTCATAGAAAGTAAATTAAATAGGAAGAAAAAAAATCTCATTTCATTCAGATATATTTCAGTACTATTATTAGTACTACCATGCAGCCTGAAACATCTAAAATAATCACAGGACAATGAAACCTGAAAGACAAGGTGAAGAACTGCTTGCTTACCAACATTTTGCTGCCCCTATTTCACCTCCCTTGGTGGCAAGAAGCATTTAGCCTACTGTGCTGAGATTTGACTGGAAAAGAATTTTCTGCCAAACCCCAGCAGCTGTAAAATCAAAGAGAAAATTTTATAACTGGGTTCTATATCTGTACTGATTGTCAGTGGTCTTAGACACAGCTGGCATATCATTCTAAACTCTTTGGTCTGAGAAAGCTACCACTGTAGCATTTCTCTATATGGGGAGTTTATGAGACTTTACTGTAAGCTTTGGCAAGATTTTCCCATACAACATTATGCAGGCTCATCCATCACATAAAAGTTTTGAATTAATGACACTACAGCATTTTATAAAGGAGACAAAATCGATTTCATTTTTCACATTTCCTGAAAAATTTCTCTCCTAATTTCGAATTTCAAAGTCAATGATCAGGGACTACACTGCCATTTGCTAAGTTTCATATATGTGCAGAGAGGTCAGAGACACAGGTATCCCAACATTGACCATTACTGTCTGAAATTCCCACCAATGCATACTCCTTCTCCAGGCCAGTTAGCACCAAAAAAAAAGAACTCATACCTTCAATAACCAATGAAAGAGTGAATGCATAAAGACACTGGAAAGCTAAAGTGCATATATGAAAAGAACAGCATTTCTTTTCATTTCTATGAGCATAACATATCTTTCTAAACACTGTCTAAAAGTGCAGCCTAAACACTGCACTGAGTTTAGGCTACTTGTATTTTTTACACAAAAATATTCCATGAAAATGTGATCCTGTAAGCTGAAATTCTAATTTATATGGTACAAGGCTTTAAATGCCTGTCTACATTTAAAGCCATGTTCATTTAACAGCCAGTCAGCCCACTCCACCTTTAGCTATCTCTAGAGGGCAAAATGGATTCCCACTAGTAATTCCCAGGCTTGGAGAAAGCTCTGACCTGTGCTCAGGGTTTATCAAAGTCTTCTTTCTCTGCAACAGCTACAGATGGGGGCAATCCTCAAGAGACTTGCTTCTGCTGTTTTCTTCTGATGAAGCAACCTTTTGCACCGCCTCTGTTTTTTATTAACCAAAATACAGCTCAGGAAATAATAATCACAGGAAAGATATATCCAACTTTCCTTTTAGTGTTTGGGGTTTTTTAACCCAAACACAAGGCTAGAATATGAGGATTGCATCCATTAAGGTTTAATGGTGAAAATGGCAGCACCATTTTCTTTATAAAAGTTAGAAAAATACAAGGAAAAAAAACCAAGAAAATTCTTGGCAGGGGTGGGAGAGTATGCTCTTTACACAAAGGCCCTCCGCAATATTTAAAATATAATCTTAACCATGAAGACAAATAGAGCCCATAAATAATACACATATTCCACATCACCACCTTCACCACTTACTCATATGAAGGCTAAAGTTTCTTATGCAGTTCTGATCCAGTGTCAGCCCAACATAACATTGATGTTGATGATGTCTGATTACATTTTTATTATGTAAATTAAGGGTGCAAATTTTGACTTAAAGACATATTAGCTATGAGGCTGTTTCTGTAACAGCATTATGTATTTCTTTGTGGCATGTTTTTTCCCCCCTTTTTATCTTAAAAGCACAGCAATCTTTCCTTCTCACAGGGTAGAAGCTGGAAAGGTTTCCTTTTCATAGAGATTAAACTGTATCCTATAAATATTGTTTCTACTACATCTACATGATCTAAGATAATGGTTGTAATAGAAAAGACAATGAAAAATAATGAATGAACTCATTTGAAATACAGGAGGCTTTGTCTTACTGGTAATAGCCAGAGGATGCCATAAAATAAAATAATCTCTTAAAAATGCCAGTCCATAAAAGTGCTCAATAGACATAATGATAAGCACTTGCTAATCAATAGTGATAAATCAGTGTAACTTAGCTGATAGATGCTTCTTCAACAACAATACCTAACTCACTAGCATAAACATATCCGGCCAATGCCTTAATAAGAAAGCCCTTCAGTAGATAACAGGGCAGCAGGATGAAGACAGTACCATTCCACCCCCTTACCAATCACCTCAACCTGTTCTACATTTTTCAGGACAACGCCTCCCCAGGGACACTGCTGACTACCAAAGACTTATTTTTACAGGAGGGGGAAGGACATCAGGGGAATTGACGTTCCTTGCCAACAGCAACCCAACGCTGCAGCACTCCAACATGCTTTCAGAGAACGCAGGAAAACGTCATGCTGGATAAAAGGAACACCTGCGTAACCACAGCTTTCATGTCTCTAATAATGAGGTAAGGAATAAATCGGGAAAACTTATTTCCTAGATATTTGTTTCAAGTCAACTGAACTGAGATGGAACACCTTGTTGTTGCCCATTTTTTCAAGCGTTTTCATATGCCTTCACAGCAGAAACCTTAGCTGTGTGTGGGCAGACTTAAGCAATAAAAAAAAGCTTTTTAGGTATAACAGGCTGCAAGACTAACTTTTACCTTTGACAAATGTAGTTGTTCCTTACTCCTATCCATCTCCACATGGTGCTGTAAGAGGGGCTAGCCCCATCACTGTGGCCAGGCCACCTGTCTCTGGGTCCTCCTTGGTTTCTCCTGTTCTCTCCACTCAGACACGCTCTCTGACCACCAAGGTGCTCTCTGGCCTACTCATCCCTCTCTATATCCCTGAAATTTTGTTTCCCAGTTTGCCAAGGATATCCAATTTACCTTTCCTCCCTAAAGAAACAGCACAAAATAAGCATACAAAGCACTTTCAAATAAAGTCCCTTAAAGTATACCTGCCTCTCTGGAAAAGTTGAGAAGAGCAAATCGCATTAGTGAGGGAATCAGTTGCCTGAAGGAAGATTACTTAACAGAATTGAGAGCCATGTGAGATGCAGCGTGCATCTTAAACAACCCCAGAGACCAGCAGACATGACACGGACACAGGACCTGACAGAAACCAGCTCCTGCAGGTCAGCTGGGGCACTCAAGACTCTCTCAAGTGAAGGTGGAGGCTCACATGGCACCATCTGGCCCCTAAGGTGTTACTCAAAGTTTTCAAGTGCCACAGTAAGAAGAAATTAAGAACCTCTGAAGTAAAAGAAGGCCTCTGAACAAGGCTGTCATCCCTCACCTCCTACACAGCAGGAGGGCTCTGTCAGAAATGGATCTTAATATTGAGATCTAATATAAGAGCCTCTGTACTCTGTGTCTGGCTGCTCTGGTCACAGGAATTCAGATTTGTTTGATGTTTTAATGGCTTTAACAATGTAGCAACACTTCAATTACTGACCCTATTGTGTAATCTTAACAGAACTCGTGAACGATGGAAATATGAACATTGACACCACCAGAAGTTATTTTCTCTATTTCATAACGACCAAATTTTATTGCCACACCCCCATAGATACCTCATAAAATTAGACACTGAGGAGCAGAGACCATGACATGATATTACCTGGACTCTCAATCCCTGCATTTATGCTTATATTGGATGAAGTAGAGGGAGATAAGGGAATCCTTCAGATGCATTATAAATTACACTTGAGTTACAAGACAAGGATTAAAGTAAATTCTGCCAAAACTTAAACAGATGTATAAAGATAACATTTAAAATATTCTGGTGGTATTATCTTCCACATTTTAACACTCCCCCAGTAAACTGAGCAGATGACTCCTTTATCTCACAGTTGACAACTGAAGGTGCTTCATGAATGACTATACTGAGAAAAAACATGAATTATATCTGAAACACAGTATGTCCCAAATCCAAACAATATCAGCTGAATTTTCACTGCTGGCAATTATATTTCTTTAAGAGAGTACTAAAATCAGTTCCAATAATTCCTTATTATAAGGGGAAAACAAAATCAATCAAGTGTTTATCCTTCTGCTTTGCTTGTGGGGGTAGGGGGGAATATCACACAATGGTGTTGACTGGCTTGTAGTCAATTCGACATAACTTTACTATGGCAACAGTTGCATCACTTCATATCATGCAGTCTCAGATGAAAAAATTAAACCAGCACCTCCTCCTTTTATTCCTGTACGTTGACCTTCTTGGAGGTGGACTTAAAAAGCACTGCTTCCCAGATTTTCATGTCACTGAGCCTATGCTTATAAGATTTCTAACTGATTGAGCAGATTTTTCCTATTTACAACGAATCTAGTAAAAACAATTTGCTCTGAAAGCTCCTTTGTGCTACACGGTACATCCAGTACTTAGGGGGTTAATGCATGAAATGGATCACTGGGTTGAGAATAGAAATCACTGTTAAAAAAACGTGGTACCAGGAGAATTAGGCACAACATAATATTGTAACCACTGAGAATTCTCAACAGTAAAACAAAGCCTTATACTCCCAGCATTTTCATTAGTTTTCCAGTAGTGCTGGATGCAGCGTGAATTACAATGAGGAAGAAGCAGTGGTTGCTCTCTTTAAAGAACATGCACTGTATAGGGGAAAGTCATTTCCTCATCATACTGTGCTGGTTATTGGCTTGTATATGCTGGTATGCATTTTAGCACTTAGAAATTATATTTCTCTCCATTGCAGGGGATTCTGCATATAACCTGAAAAACCAATACATACTTAGAAGCTCTCAAAATGAATCTCATTGTAAGGTAAATATTTGTTTAGAAGTATAAACAGTGATATAAATCTGTAGAAAGAGCATTCTGCACCAAATTTTTCACTGAGAGGATGTTTTTTCAGTCTGGACAGGATGTGCTGTGTTTTCATTTAAACTGCAGAAGATAACATGAAGATGACTAAAAGCCAAAACTGGACAAAAATTGAGGTTAATAGAAGCTTCTACTACAGAATGTTGTTTTGTTAGTATTAGTTATTCATCGGAAGAAAAAAGGGAAAAAATGGGGGGGAAAAAAAAAAAAGGAAAAAAACCCCAACCAAAACAACCAAAAAAAGCCCCAGGAATAAACTCAGCTGGGCAAATGGAGCATGTATTTGATGTGGTTTAATCCCAGCCCAATCATAACCAGAACAGTATTAAAATACCACCAATTATCTTAGAAAAGAGGCAAATACGCTTAAGTGTACTGAACTACTAATTTCCCTGAAACCACTACTTACATAGCTCTTTAAGAATTAAGCATATGATCTGTATTTAAAGGAGGATTTGAGCTGATTCAGGCCTTAGCTTGAACCTTCCAAATGCTTATTTGGGGAATTTGTAAGTATCAGTCAAAAAAAAAAAATCCCATAGAAGATGTGCTCTCTGATTGTTTGCTGAGCATAGATCTCTGTTTTCAGCTGCATATTCTGGATATTATCCAGAAGACCAAGTTCAGATCAACCTGCAGAACCACTGGAAAACTGGACCTTCTTGTTCTTAAGAACCCAACCAGCCTAGACAAAATTGTACAGAAGCTGCAATATGCTCTATATCACAAGATGCTCCTCCACTGTGAGGACTCTGGTATGAATTCAGTGACGAGCCACAGGTAGAAATTTGTGGCAAGTAGCATTTGTCATTCAACCCTAACTTCATTCAAGTCCCTACATCTCAGAAAGCCTGAAAAGTGCTGCAAACCAACTGCTTACCTCCTAAGCAATTACCCATCCTACATAACATGGACATTTCACATCTTTTACACACAGTGAATTTTAATATAATTCACAGAAACATTGAAGAGTGCTAGAGAGAGTCTCTGCCCCTGCTCAGACAGAGATGCCTACAGCAGGCTGCCCAGGACCATGCTCCATCAGGTTTTAAGCATCTCCACAGATGGAGACTTTACAAAATCTTTTCCAGTATTTGATCACCCTAAAAAGAAAAAGCTTTTCCTTTTGTCCAGACGGAACTTCATTTCTGTCCATTGCCTCTTGTACTCTCAATGGGCACTCCTCTACCATCCTCATTCTTTCTAATTAGGCATTTATACACAGTGATAAAATTGCCCCTGAGCCTTCCCATCTCCAGGCTCAACATAATCAGCTCAGTCAGCACAACATTTTTTGATTGTTATTTTCAAATTTTAACATTATGTCCTACATTGTCTCATTATCCACCTTCTTTTGATGTGGCACTGCCTTTCCCTCAGGAAAACTGAGGTGGTTTTTTGTTTGCTTTTTAAGGAATGGATTAAAAAATAATATCTTTTTCACTACTTAAAGGGAAAGACTTTAAGCAACTATGCTAATAATAGGAGACTCTAAATCATGCAATTAACAAGTATTAAAGCTTTTTTCCTTAACAAATAATCTGATATTGTTCTCCTGAGGATTCCTACTTCTTTTTATCCCCCAAACACGAACAGCAAGCTGTTTACAAATTCATTAAGATTAAATACTTACTGAAGAAAAGTAAACAAATTTCAACAAGTAAGAATCAGATTTGGTGCTGTTTTCTGTTTTAGAGCACATATCTTAAATATCAAAGTTGGACTTCAGTGGCAATGAAAGGTTGGGAATGCAATGTGTAGGGCATTTGCTGTATTTTCAGAGGGATAACCAAAGCCGTGCAGCCCCTTTGAACAAGGGACAAGCAAGGATGGGTGAGGCAAGGAATGGACACCATATGATCTATCATGTGATCTATGTGTTGCCATTTACTCCTCTTATAGGATAGCAAAGGAGAAGACCACCAGTTAAATCAATGGTGGCTTCACATCATGACATAAAAATTATCACATTTCATGACCATATCATGAAATAAAGATCTGATGCAGCTCTGATCTACTACATCTGATCTACTACAGCAGATCTTTATTTCATGCAGAAGATTAATATGAACGAAGCAATTGCTCCTATGCAGATTGTGTGGGCTGAAGGAGGACACGACCCATCTGTGAGGTTTGTCACACCTCCCAGAGGCTGGAAAGCCCGAGGCACTCCCTGGTCAGCTGACAGTACAAAGCCTGGCTCTGGGGCCTTGGCTCACATGGATTCACTGGCACCTCTGCTGCTAAAGACAATCCACACCCCAACCTGTTCCTGCACTGGGCACTTCCAAACCAACCTATCCCTCTTGAGGAAGCTCAGACAAATATCATAACTGTGAGACCTTCATCTTCTTGCCAAAGTCAGAGTTGGCTTTAAAGCACTCCTAAATAAGGAGACAGCAACAGGGAGAGACTGAAAACTTTTGTTTTCCTAACGGATCTGAATAAAATCAGTCAAACTACAACAAAACGAGGACAGGGGTGGTAGCAACAGCTGGCATGCTAATAAAAATTCTCTTTGAGAATACAGATACCCAGTAAACAAAAGAAAGCAATCCTGAATAACCAGCAATCCACTGTATTTTGACTTCAGTTCCTCTCCACACCAGAAAAACAATTTTAAAACCTTACCCTAGAACTCTCTGCATGGAAGTAAGGTAGTGTCTTAGTATCACAGAACTCCAGGAAACAGGCTAAGAAACACGTGAAGACTGCAGGGTAGAAACACAACAGTGTCACAACTGTCATGTTTCCAATGCATGTTGACAAGTTTCAGGGGATGAGTGGAAGGATGAAGGAGCAGCAGAGACAACTTGTGATGAATTGTCTGCAATTCTCTTTCCCTGTTGCCTGTGCTGCTGCAGGTGGGAGGGGTAGGTAGCTAGAGAACATGAGGAGTGAAGGTGAGCCTGGGAAGAAGGAAGGAGTGGGGGTAAGATATTTTTAAGAATTGGCTTTATTTTTAATGACCCTTCTCTGATTTAATTGCTAATAAACTAATTTCCCCAAGTGATGTTTCTTTTGCCAGTTACAGTAATCACTGAGTGATCCCCCCTGCCCTTACCTCAACCCATGAGCCTTTTTCTATATTTTCTCTCCCCTGACAGCTGAGGAGGGGAGACACAGACCAACTTGGGTGGGCACCTGCTATCCAGCTGAGCCCAAAATCACAGTAACACAGGTACCAGTTGTGCAGTCTGTCCTTAACAGCAACACCTCCACACACCAAGGCAGTCCACAGCATTATTTGTGATCATCAATAATCACAAATTTGATCTCTATCTTTGTCCCACCTGAAAGTCCAATCAAATCACCACTTGCAAACCAGTCTCAAGCCCACTCTTAAGTAGCAATAAACCTATGAATTGACTTTCTTGTGTTATGATTGCAAATTACAGAAAAAAGTAATAAGCAAAAATAATAGTGTTGCATTTCCTGAACCACTCAAAAAGGTTGGTTCTGTCAATTACAAAAGATGCATCATTCATTTACTGCATTTAACACAGAAAATGTCTCATTTCCAATTAAAAAACACTGCCTAGGACTTCAGGTGTTTTTCAACAAATATTAGCAATAAAAAAAGGTGCATATTAAGGTAATCTGTTAAGAGTACTTATGTTTTTTCCAGGTGTTTAGTATGATTGGAGTACTATGTATTTGCATAACTTTTGGATTTTCTAGACATTAAAAGAGAAGAAAACAGAAAGAGAAGCCTGCAATTTATCAAGTGGTTTTTCAAGAAGGAAGAGCAATTCTCCTTTACAAGCCATCTGTACAGTTCACCACGTAAATAATTTTCTGTTCAAGATAACAAAATCATATTTTACTTGTGGGTTTAACATACACAGCACAGTCCCTCCTCTATTATGTTCCACCACCAGAGGACTCATTAAGAATCACCAATTAACAGCTACACTGGCAGGCACAATAATGAAAGGACATTTACACATTAAAAGTTTGTTTTCTTTCCTCCATTTTTAGCCATTTTCAGGGAGGAGTGGACAACATATTTGTATACAGTTTATGGATGTTTCTACCACAAGGTTTTTCGTAAAGACAAATTGTGATCACCTTCCAATGGCACCTCACAAAATCTCCTGAGTCTTTATTTATTTATATGGAATCCATCACTGCGAAGTCTAGGAGCACAAACAGATTAAATACACTCCCTGTGCGCACCAAGGCTGCTGCCGTTGACATTGCCCAAGAAAGAAACTCTATTTTTCTATTTTTTTTATCCCCTCAAACCTGAGCACAGCAGGGAGAGTGTGAACTGAGATTTCCTTCCTGGGACTAAACCACGCTGTTTACTGAGCATCCATCATAGACCAACTGATGGATGCTCAAGCTGTGGAGAACACAGCAAAGCTCCAAACCTTTAATTTTCTTAACACTTTGATACGCAGTGCTGGAAAGACAGAAAACCCCCAAAAAGGTGCTTGGAAAGGAAAATTTTAGCTAAAAACAGCTTACTGTTTGTAAACTGCAAATCTATAGCTGGGTTTTTTTCCGAAATATAAAAATCTGCTTTCTTCTGTAATTTCCTTGGCATGGGTGCCCTCTACCAAAGCCCTTGTAATTGATGCATTTCATTTTGATGGTCTGAGGTTCAACAGTGCAGTTTCAATGCTGCCAGCCCAGCATCACTGTGACACAAACAGAGCAGCCCAGATGATGAATCCATGGAGAAAAAAAAGAAGAAAAGAGATTTTCCTTGGAATTCTTCTGCATAGAGTATAAATTAGCATATTGATGAAGCAGTTGTGTCAGAGATTCTTCTCCATCATATTTTTTCTGTTACAGGAAAATTCAAGGATATGTTCTTCCAGGTATGATAAATTGTCTTCTGTGGGCATTTAGTTTTCACAGATAAGCACTAAAAAACTTATCCCTTTCAATAACCTGGCAAGAAATTGCCTAATAATTAGGCACCACAATTTATGTTTAACAGCCTGTGGGATTTAGGGCATCCACCTTCTCTAAAACTGTCCCACCTGTGCCCTTTTAGCATTACATCCTAGCCTAGTGTTCTCATTAGAGTCTGGAGATTAATATTAATGAGCCAGATTCTCACGGGAGGCACACTGACTTACATGACTTTAATTTTAATTTTTGAGTGCAACTTACTGTGAGAATTTACCTTTATTACTATTATTTTTCTTAAGAGCTTTCAGGTTCCTTTTCACCTCAAATAATGTCAGAAATAATTCAACCTTGATTAAAGCCAGGAAAACAATAATCAGAGTATCAGAATTTACATTAAAAGGAGATTTCCAAGTCTGTAATCCTTTTCTCTTTGACAACAGATGAGTTGGTTTTGATTCAGGTAGAGAAGCCTTGAGTAAGTAAATGATTTGTAAATACAGGGGTTGAGGAAGCATACTACTTAAGATTATCAGAATTCCTAATTCAGGCAGTCTTGTAAGAGGATGGCAATTACACAGTAAAAAATTGTTTTTTCTGTTATCTACAGCAAGAAGATGGAATCTGGCTTTTCAGAATGGGTTTTCTGACTGTCCCATAAGGAAGGAATTACGATGCAATTCAAGATTTAAAATTTCAGTCACCTCTCAGGGTTCCTTCAGGAACTCAATATACTACAGGAAAAATTTGCACTGCTGAGAAGAAAAAATCACTGTGGAATAGCGGTGGATTAATGATATATGTACAGTAATGCTTTGATTGCTGAATCCAAACAGGCAGATCAAATACACAGGGACATTTGGATACTGCCTCTGTAGCAAAATTAAGGTGTTCTTTTTTAAAGGCTGGGGTGGGTTTTAGTCACAGGATTTGCAAAACTAGGCTTGCACAATCCTCTCAGATCTTATCCAACTTACTATCAAATTTCTCAGTCTATTCTAGTTTTATTTGACAACAGAAGAGTGGTCTGGAAGAGGTCACATTTTAGCAAGTTACCAGAAAATGAAAGGCTGGGTAAAACAAGGGGAATATAAAAATTGAGCTTCTGAGGGAACATCAGCACAGTGATCCAGTGCTCTGGCTGGACACGGGGCATGTTGCCTCTTAGGTGATCTCAAAGACACACAGAATTCAATAAATGAAACAAAGAGCAGTTTAGGACTTCATCTTCAAAAATATTTTTTTTCTTTAAACTTTTAAGCTTTTTTTTGCAGATGAAAAAGCTGAGCTTCTAGACAACATATCAAAATTTATGGGACAGCTTAATCCCACAGCTGTGCACTGACACTTGTGAAATATAGCAGTTCACTGTCCTACTGAAAGTTGTTCTAAACTGCATTATTCTCAAAGCAAATAGATCAGAGGGTGATGCTAGGTTAAAATAGTTGCCATCTCCCAGATCCTCCCCATGCTCAAACATTTAGAAAAAATAAAATAAAATTTAAAAAAACCCCACTCCCAAGCCTCCCAAAACAACAACAACAACAAAAAAACCCCTCTAAGAACCATAAAACAAAACAAAAAAATCCCACAAAACAAAAAAAACCTAACAAACTTCACCCACCCCACGCCCCAAAAAAAAACCCCATGAACAAAAAGACCCTCAGAAAATTGCCTAAGCAAGTTCTGAGAATGCTTCTTGTTCTATGTAAATAGAAAGTATACCAAATTAACTCTCTAACATAAGACTCCTACATTGGGGAAGACCTCAGCTAAATATAATTTGCATTTTTTATTTACTCTTTAATAATGACCCAAACTCAATTATTTTCTCCTGCCTAGGTTTCTATGCTTTGGAAAAAGAGTAGAATATGTCAAATATATTTAAAAGCCTACAGCAATTTTGCAAAGAGCTTCATTATTGGCCAAAGGTGACAGGATACAGCAGCCCTGCTCTGAATGCAGGTTATTGCATTACCAATGTATCTACACTGGATTGTTTTGCATTATGCCTCAGTGGAACTACAATGAAAAATTAGCTGTTCCACATTACAAATTATCTTGTTTTCAGCTACAGCAGGTAATGGCATTTCAAGGTGCACTTACAGAATATGAGAGGAGGGACGAAAAAAAATTAGGCGCTTAGTCTGTATGCTTCATAATCCCTTATTCTTTCTCTACATTCCATGATAGCATTTGTAAATAATTCAGATTTGCTCTCTTATTTTGTAAAATAATAAAAATACTTAAGATCTAAGAAGCAATTGCATTTTAAAGTTTTGTTTACTACATATTTTACGGCATGCGCCAGAGAGGCTCACAGACAGAAGAGCAGCCAGGGCAGGCTTCGCTTGGGGGATGCATGAAAGTGCCAGGGAACAGCAGAGCAGGCTGACCATGAGCTGCCTGCAGCAAGGGGATTTGAAGGAGGGCCTTCCAAAGAGCTACCCACAGCTGCAGGAGACTCTGCCTTCCATGGACACTCCCAGGTCCAAGGGTGAAAGCACCGTGCTCCCTCCTGCAGTCAGCCTCGATCCCATGGACAGCAACTTGTAGCTGCCAACAAAGGCTAAACAAACTTAATCCCTTTAACCTTCTTCCCTTATAAACAACTATTATTTGTGGTATATCACTGTTATTATGACTGCTATTACTAGCATCTTTCTGTCTGCTTTGCTTCAGAGCATTTGAGTTTGAAATCTTTTTCCAAGGAAGAGACCAAAGAGAAAGGAACAAATCCCAGTGCCTCCCTTTCTATGTGTTCATGACGCTCCTTGATCCTGCAAGGCAAACCAAGGCAAAATCTTCCCATAACTGGTGTGCTTTTATCCCATGTTCATTGTGCTGAACATTCAGATTCCAGCCATAATCCTTCGTTACCTGTAACCCTTTTCTTCATAAATATTCTTTGCCAGGATTTATGCATACACTTGTAAGTACTCATTCCTGGTTCCATAACAAAGTGCAAAATTAATCCTCATAGCATCATTGATACTTTTGGTTATTAATATGACTTCTGTCAGTTTGACATTCAGTCCTCACTAATCTCAGACCATACAGCAGCCTAGAAGCACTTTGTGCCTGAGACACTATAAAAGCCACTGTAAAAGAGATTTGCAAAGTTCTTCTCTATTAGAAAAAAGAAAACATAAATTACTCTCAGACACTTCTGTTTTAGGATGGGCAGAGAATGGAGAGCACTCCTGAGGAAAAAGACTGGGAACATTGGTTGACAAGAAGCTTAACATGGCAATGTGCAATCACAGCCCAGAAAGCCAAACACGTCCCAGGCTGCATCCAAAGCAGAGTGGGCAGCAGGGCCAGGGAGGAGACTGTGCCCCCCTACTCTGCTCAGAGACCCTACCTGGAGTACTGCCTCCAGCTCTGGGGCTCCCAACACAGGAAGGACATGGAGCTGTTGGGGTGAGTACAGAGGAGCAACACCATAGGGCTAAAGCGCCTCTCCTATAAAGAAAGGCTGAGAGAGTTGGGGTTGTTCAGCCTAGAGAAGAAAGGTTCCAGGGAGACCTTATAGCAGCTTCTAGTACCTAAAGGGGGGGAGAGGGTGACAGGGCTTACAGAAAGCTGGAGAGGGACTTCTTGCATGGGCATGCAGTGACAGAACAAGGGATAATGACTTTGCAGAGAAAGAGGGTTGGTCTAGATTAGATATTAGGAAGAAATTCTTCACTACGAGAAATGTGAGGCAGTGGAACAGGTTTCCCAAAGAAGTTGTGGATACCCCATCCCATGAAGTGTTCAAGGCCAGGTCGGATAGGACTTTGAGGAACCTGGTCTAGTTGTTCCTGACCACAGAAGGGGGTTGGAGCTAGATGATCTTTAAGGCTCCTTCCACTATCATTTAAAATTTGACTGTAATGCCTCTGAAACTTGAGGGATAACAAAACAGTATTCAAGCATAAATGAAGGGTTTAGTCTTCCCATTAACACATGGCATGCATTTGCATAATCAGTTCACAGTCTTATCTCGTCATACCAACTGCCAGCTATAGTTCTTCAAACTAAACAAAAAACAAAGATAGACACACAAACAAAAAGCCCCACAACTCCCCCCCTCCCCCCCCCCCCAAAAAAAAAACAAACCCAACAACAACAACCAAAACCACCATAAAACACAAAAACCAACAAAAGCAATATGGTTTTGGTACTCCAGTAAGTAAACTATAAAGTGAATCCTCCACTCAAGTTTGTTACACCCAAATTCCCACAACATCCTCTCTTTAAAGATAAGGGGCAGACAGCTATCCTTTTCTCTTGCCCATGTGTCACATATCACGACTAAATGCTAGATTTGTCCAAATACACCAGGTCCAGACACTGCTGAAGGCTTTTCTCTCTCTACCCTCACACCCAGAAGGCACAACTACAAGGGCTAAAAAGGAGCACAGCACCAACACAGCTCAGCTCACACTGGAGCAGCATATGACATACAACACAGCTAGAAAAGCATGGTGCAGTTGTGTGGGATGGAATAACAAGAATAGCCAGCATTATGGGATGAGCTTTGACAGGACATGAATGCCAGAATATATGAGAGAAACAGAACTGTACAAGCAGAAAAGAATTATTAAAATCCCAAAGATAGAATTAGAGGGACAAAATATTATCAGAAGCCTGAAAACAGAGAATGAGAAGCGAAAGAACACACACACAGCCTTCAATATTTTAATGTTGCATTTGCATGTGAAAAGGGAAATGGGACATCACAAAATACGAGACATGATGATGTACAGCACAAGAACAATGGAGGAGAGGGAAAAGCAAATCAGTAGTGAGAAAAACCCAAAAGCAACAGATTATAATGGTCACAGGTAGCAAGGCATAGAAATTCCCTCCTTTAAAGAAAATACTGAGGCACCAAAACCTCTTTGCTTTGTGTGCTGAAAGCAGCTTGGCAGTAACATGGTTTAAACCTACCAGTTCATAAAAATATGCTACAGTATCACACAAGAACCTTTCTGAACTTGAGTTTGATTCTTAAAGGCATGTTAATAGAAGCAGGCTTGGATAAGTCTCATAAATGTTTGTGGCATGCCTAGTAGCATTGAAAATGAGATTCAGCAGTTTCCTTCCTGAAACCAGAGAATAAAAACCTTTTTGTCCCACATTTCTAAAACCCTGTAGCAGCTCCCTGGTCCTGCAGAGCTCCAATTGGCACCTGGAAGCCAGGAAATACAAGTTTCTGTAAGCGTGGACCTAGCACGCCAACAAACAGCAACTCAATTAGAAAAGCTAAAGAAACCCAAGAGCTGCATTCTGCACGCAGAGGAACTGGCAGGGATGGCAGGTGGCAAACCTTCTGTGGCACCAGCAAGCAGCAGAGCTGATGTTTGTGCTCCAACACCTTGGACACTACACTTTTGATTAGAAGAAAGTTGTCACTGTCAAAACCAAAATGTATGTATTTAATCCTAAAATCTCGATACTGGATATTCACGCTCAGAGTTGTAGAAAAGTAGTTCTCTGTAACTACCGTAGAATAATTTTTTTTTTTTTTTTCTTTCCTCCACTGCTCTTTTTCTCACGGAAAGAAGTATTTGCTTAATACAGAAAATATAAATCAGTCTTTTCATTCCAAGATTCTGGCAGTTGGGTAGGAATGAAGGCACCCTATGTCTGAAACAGGAAAAGAATCTGAAGGACTGGCCAGCTATAAATCAGGTGAAGGAACGCAGGGTGGGCTGCAGTTTTGCTCTGGCATTTCACACTTAGCAGATAGCACATTTATGTGTGGAGAATGAACTTTTTTTAATGTGGCTGGGCTGGTCCATCCTACCTCTGACTCTGCTGTGGATGGGGCCAGGGGTTAATACTGCACTAGGACAGTGCAGCATTTAACACCATTTCTGCCACACTGAGACAAATACTTTTTGAATACCTTCTAGTCATTAAACAGACCATAAAGCAGCATGCTTTACAGCTTCTGGCTTAGGCTTACTGTGCACATTTCAATAATAAGTTATGCTACATGCAAAAGCCAAATTTATAAATCAAATCTTAGCAGTGTAAACTAATATAAGAAATTACAACTATTAAAAGCTCAGGGAATTGCAACTGCTGGAAAATCAGACTTATGGTTACAATTCTTATACTTTAAATATATACGTATATGGTATTTAAGAACCACAGACTCTGACTGGAAGTGAGGCTATAAGGAGACAAAGAGAATAAAAAAATACTTATAACATTGTTTAAAAAGTCATTGTAATCTAACCTAAATTCAACCAAACCATATTTTCTCACAGAAAACTTTTTATTACATAAGATTCATTGGAAAGTATATTGAAGATATTCAGATGCTTTATATTTTCCTAGTTTTTCTAATTTAATATTTTCTGCAACTGACTCCAAAAATTCCTCATTTTGTAATTTCCAGTTATAATTCTCACAGACCAACCACACTAGCACCAGTTTTTGGTTCTTGGTATTTATCCTTCACTTCAATGGCATTCTTAAGTAATTTTTTTTCTAAGATTCATTACCTTTCTTTTCTTTAAATAAAGAATCCACATAAATAAAGCATCTTCTGCTAAACTTAAAATTTAAATAAAACTAGGAGCATTTATCTGGCAAGGAAGTACTCAGATTCCTTTTTTGACTCCTCCATATCTGTAAGTTTATTTATTTATTTATTTATCATATTAAACATTAAACATAGGTATATTATTTAGCACTGATGCTTGTCTGAAACCATCAATTAACATTAATCTTGTACAGCAACTCTACAGTGGATCAATCCTTCATTTCAATTTAACTTTGTAAAGGAGTAGAGTTCTCACTTGCAACAGAATTCACAAGATGGTATCTCTTTGCTATAAATATAGTGAGGGTTAGAAACACAACCGACAACAGCTGATGAATGTCTCTTGGTGTTAAGCTTTCCTCCCTCCCGACTTGTATTGCCCAGCCATAAGTAAGGATGATGTTAATAGAGCTTTATTAAAACATACAGGAGCTCACAAATGCACAGCAACTGTTGCAGCATAACAGTGTAACACTATCTGAATGGAAACAGCAGTCCAACAATAAAAGAGGAAAGAAAAGAATTGCTGAAACGTGTGCAATGGCAGCCTCACTCAGGATTACAGATCAGGCTGCTCAGCAGGACTGCACAGTCTCACCACTCTGAGAGGGCCTGGGCTTCTCTGTGTGACCTTACAGCAGCCCCAGCTTTCAGCACTGTGGTAAGCACAGGTTATCCTGTGGTGCTCTTCTATCTTTTCCAATATCTAGGATGATGGTATGACATTTGTTGTTAATGAATAAATGAGATTTTCTATTATACTAGCAGAATATTTCTATAAACAAGTTCTTCAACCACAGAACACCAAAAGTTTTAAAGTCTATATAAAGACTTGCATTTATTTATGAACAGCTGTCCCTGTTCATAATGAATCTGCACAATCATGAATCTACTCAACTGTACAGCAATCCAGAAGGGAAAAAAATCTTTCCTACAACAAATAAATAGAAGTGAATAACAAAAACATCTACATAGAATGACTGGAATACACTGGTATGGCTACACTGTGTTTTTCAAGCAAAGAGGGTCCCTAACAATCAACTCAAGATGACACTTCTCTATCATGATGCTCACGTCCATGTCATTACACTTTTTACTACATGAAAGACAAAGCTTTTCAGGTCACAGAATAGAGTCAGAAGGAACCTCTGGAGATAATCCAGTCCAATCTCCCTGCCAAGGCAGGGTTACCTAGAGCAGGTTACACACATCCAGGTGAGTTCTGAATGTCTCCAGACAGGGAGAGTCCACAACATCACCGGGCAGCCTGTTCCAGTGCTCTGCCACCCTCACTGTAAAGTTATTCTTCATGTTGAGGTGAAACTTCTCGTGTTCTAGTTCATGGCCATTGTTCCTTGTCCTCTCACTGAGCACCACCAACAAGAGATATTATAAAATACTGCACTCAGACCTTGCCAATTTTAGTAGGATCCATACAATACTGCAGTCGCAATCAAATATCAATCCTGTCAAGGAGATGACTAAACTTCAAATGACATTCTTACACATTAGCAATGCTACTTTGTCAACAGCCTAGAACAAATAACCAGGGACAGAGGTCTTGTTACAACAAGACAGCAAAGAATAAACAGGACTCAAACAGTACAAGGTGTTAGTGAATATACTCTGCCATAAAACATGAAATATCATCTCATTTTGATTGTCTCTCACAATGATTACATTGTGCAAGAGCTCTTGAATGAACTGAGCACAGCAAGTAAGAAGCCAACCTCCCACCAGAAAAAGAAGAAGGGTCTGCTTTCAAAACTTGGATGGAGTCTTTACTTCTCACTAAATCAGTCCTTCACAGCTCCTACCTCCTGATAGCAGGTGCAGTTTCCCGTCTCCAAGGTGTCTGTGAGCCCCCAGCCACAGACCTCCAGGCCAGCCAGCCCCACAGTGCTCCTAAAGCCATTCTTGTGGGACCTCTTTCCCAAATGAGCCACATCATACAGTGGCATTAATAACAAACAAATAAATAGATAAATACGTAAATAAGGTGATGTGACACCTTATATATTAAGATATATATTATATATTATATTATATATCTAATCCAAGTGTTCCTTTCATATGTGAAAGCAAATTTTCCCCTTCATTTCAAAACCAAACTGTAATCCTACCAGAAGTAAAACCTCAAATCCATGTTCCTTCAACTCGTCTCCTACTCTGAAGAAGCAGCAGTAGCCAGAAAGAGTACCACACACAAGAACACACAAACGGAGTTGTAACCCCAATATACACTTAGAAACTGCTGTAAGGAGATTTACTAAGAACCACTACAACCACTGCAGATGTACCAAAGCCAAGCTGGCCTCTGCAGGCAGAGTTGACCATGCACTTTTGGAAGTGCGCTGCTCAACACCAAACCTGCAGACCTTGTAGTCAGCTAATGCAGTTCCTTGGAACAGCTATTCTCTTAAGTCTAATCAAATACCACCAGAGAGGGAGTTGATACATGTGGGGATCTTTTAGCTGCCAGTCACACCTGTTAAGTCTCCCAGAAACTGCTCTGTGTTTCACCGTGGGCTGAGTGTTGTGCGTGTGGCTGGTCTGCAGCCTGAACTTCAGGCTCTGCCTACCACATTAACAACTGGCTTTAGAGCATTTAGCTTTGACAAATGCCACCCTGTAGCTATGGGAAATCTATCACCACCCAGGGAATATGAAAGTAAGCAACATTGATCCGTAGTCAACTTAGTGCTCAGCTCTTGAATAAGCAAGATCCATCAGGCAGCTCTTATTGACAACAATGCAGACAGTCACCATGCCCAAAACCACCTTAGAATTTGCCCTAGAGACCTCGCAGCAACATGTTTTTCTGGGGTTTGCCAGAAACTAGAGCTTAGCAGAGTATTTTATGTAATTGTAAGATACTCATAGCTTTGCCAATCCTGGTACTGCATATTCAGGCTGTTATTACAGCAAAATATATCATAAACTACAAAATATCTAATTTATTGGTAACTATCATTTACTAGTCACTGTGGCTTTTAATAGTATCTTTTGGTTAGGTGTAAAAAGCATTGTTTATCTCTGTGCTTTATCACAAACTAACTCCTTTTCCAATCACAGTTATGGACAGAGCAGACAATTAAAAAGGAGCAGACAATTTTGAGACGGAAAACCATTGTACCACTGAGCTACAACGGTCACAGCATCTTGGAATATGAGTGATCTGTGGCATCAAATGAAAATGTGTCAAATGCATCAAAGCAACAAACACATTGTTAACATCAGAAAAGCGAAAAATTAAATTAATGGTGAAAAATATGAAACTAGGTTTTCAAACCAGTTTCAGAGGGCACCTACGAAAAAACCCTCCAGTTTCAACATCTGTACTATGCAAAATGGTAGCAATAATAAAAAAAAAAAAAAAAAAGAAAGAAAAAAGAGAACAGAATTAATATAGACAGAGATTAATATGATGAGTCTATACACTTCTCTTAGAAGAAATGACACCTCACAAATCTACCAGGCTTCTTCAGAGAAATCAGTTAACCTATGGACTGGATGACTATAATTTAGCTTTCAGTCTACCTGTGTTTCCAAGAAAGGCTTTTACAAAACTCTTCACCAAAACCTCTCCCTTCAAGAACCTGAGACTTCATCAAGTAAGAGGAAAAACTCTATTTCAAATTATTAAGTTGTTAAAAGATAGAGAATTACTCTAAAAATGGTTGCTTTTCTGAATGGGGAAAGATCCTGTGGAGTCTCACATGCATCTGTGCTTAAAACTACACTATGCAAATGGAGGTGAATTCACAAAGTCTAATGACAATATAAAATTAGTCAGAATAATTAAGTCCTACACTGATCATAAAGACCTGTGAAATTTCTATAATAAGCAACTGAAAACTAAACTAGCAGATGACATTCAACTTCGATAATCACAGAGCAACGCATTTATAAAAAATAACCTCAACAACACAAACACCATACAGTGGTTTAGAGTCAAAATCCTGACACTCTTCAGAACAGAGATTTTCATGTCTTTGTTTAAATTTCTCTTAAAATTTCATCAGTTGCAAGCCAAGCAGCAGTGAAAATGGCAAATTACATGGTAGGTGCTTTAAGAAATAGAACAGAGAAAACCAGAAAAACATCAATGTGACAAGTAACTTCACTGAGCATCCAGCATCCAGTTCTCTAGCACAGCATGCAGCTGTGGCCACCTGATTCTAAAGGGAATGTAACAGAACTGGAAACATTACAGAGCAGAGCAATGTGGTGCATGCAAGTTATGCAGCTATGTCTCTATCGAGATAAGCTCAACAGACTCACGGTGGAAAAGCCATCTTAGATATGAGAAAAATTTTACATGGAATGGAGATCATGAACAAATAATAACTTTCTCACATATGAGAAAGATGAAGCAGAATAGAAATACGCCTGTCACTCTTACTTCAGTCCCAAGTAAAATTATGGAAAAGATTATTCTGGGAGGTGTTGAAAAACACCTAGAGGACAATGCAGTCATCAGTCACAGCCACCACAGCTTCATGAGAGGAAAGTGCTGCTTGTTAAACCTGACTTGCTTCTACAACAAGGCAACCCACCCAGCTGATCAAGAAAAGTCAATAGATGCAATGTTTTTGGACTTCAGCAAAACTTTGGACACTGTCTCTCACAGGATCCTTCTGGACAAAACCTCCAACACACAACTGGATAAACACACCACACAATGGGTGAGCAACAGGCTCATGGGTCAGGTGCAAAGAGTTACAGGGAACGGGGTGACATCAGCCTGGGGAGCTGTCACTAGTGGGGTTCCACAGGGCTTCATCCTTGGTCCTGTGCTCTTCAACATCTTCATTAACAACTTGGATGCAGGACTCTGAGGATGGTAAGTTTAATGATGACACTAAATTGGGAGGAGCTGACTTCCTCAAGAACAAAGAGGTCCTGCAGAGAGACCTTGACAAATTAGAGAGATGGGCAATCACAAACTGTATGAACAGGGGAAATGCCAGATTCTGTACCTGGGATGGAACAACTCCAGTTGTGTGTATAGACAGGCTAAGGAACAAGAGCCTGGAAACAGCACTTGGGAAAGGGACCTGGGTGTCTTGGTTGATGGCAAGTTGACTATGAGACAACAGTGTGCCCTGGGGTGCATCAGGCACAGCATCACCAGCTGGTCAAGAGAGAGGATTGTCCTGCTCTGCTTTGCACCGGCACAGCCTCACCTCGAGTGCTGGGGACAGTTCTGGGTGCCACAATATAAGAAAGACATGAAGCAGTTAGAGAACATCCAAAGCAGAGCAACAAAGATGGTGAAGGGCCTTGAGGGGAAGCCGTATGAGGAGTGGCTGAGGTCAGCCTGGAGGAGAGGGAGGAGAAACATCACCACAGTTGAGAATTTTCTTGTGAGGGGAAGTGGAGGTAGAGGTACAGATCTCTTTGTTCCTGTGACAGGATTCAAGGAAACAGCATGAAGCTGCATTAGGGGAGGTTTCACTTGGATATCAGGAAAAGGTTTTCCACCCACAGGCTGGTTGGGTACTGGAACAAGCTCCACAGAGAAGTGGTCACAGCACCAAGCATGACAGGAAGAATTTGGACAATGTATTCAAGGCACATGGTGTGCTCCTTGGGGTGTCCTGTGCAGGGTGAGGAGTTTGACTCAATGGTCCCTGTGGGTCCTGTCCAATAGCATATTAGCAGTCATTAGCACATTCTATTCCATTCTATCCTTGACAACAACATAGTTTTGACAATAAATTATACTTCAGATAAAGTATAATCACATTACAGACTATTTCTGTAAGATGCTGTAGAAAACAAAAACGGAAATTAATTTTTTAACTGGAAGAAAGTAAATTTAGATCTCAAGCAAATCCAGATTCAACTCTGCTTGGAAAGACTTAAACTACAGCATACTGCATCTTGGAAAGCTACCTTAGAAGGAAGGCAAGTTTCTATTTGTACTTAGGTATTTATTTCTGGTCGCTATCGGACAAATGAGTGGGCTAGGTGGATTTCGGCTTGACCTAGCAGAGCTGGTGTTTTGTTCAGATTGCCCCGTCCTTGTCCCAGTGAAACCCACCCTGCTGACATCCTACTTCAGGGCAGAGAAAGAGAGAGCTTGTCAGCTTTCTTATCTTGACCTCTGCTCCTTCATCTCACCAGTGGTTTCCAAAAGGCCACAGGAAAATCCCTGAGTAAATCACAGAGATGAACCCTAAGGAAGACAAATAAATCCTCACACAATCCTCTGACCTGTTTCACGTATCTCTAAGCTGCTGCTCTCAGTTTACTTTATAACACAACTGCCATCCCATCACTACTGGCATTAACCACCACCTTTGCTGACACTTGCAGACAGGGCCCACAATTCATGGCCACAAATGGCAGTCTCCAGGAACAACTTCAGAAAATTGTGCTCATCTCGCTCCAAACATCAAGGGCTCAGAGACACAAGCATGCTGGGTGCTGAAGGATTGATTCTCTCAATGAAAGCAGCACCTCTCTCATCTCATTTTTGTGTATCATTGGGGTTTAAAAATTTTCAGAGTCAAATCATTGGATACCAAGTCCTCTTTGAAAAAGGTAAAGTAGCTGTAAAATGACAGGACATTTGAGAATTAGTCCAGTCTCACCATTATCAATAATACACATAGATAGCATTTCTATAGTAGAGCTGGCACACAAAACAAAGTTAAAAAATACAAAAGAAAGGCTACAAAATACAAACAAGAAGAAATTCCACATATTTACCTGCATTTTCTGTAATTTATGTGTGAGGAAAGTACATGCTTCACAATACCATCTACTGAAGAACAAGCAAGGGGCAAAGTGATAGAAGCAGATGTGAGAGCAGAACAGTTCTTTGCAGTATCTCATGGCAGGCTGTATCTCTAGCATGTATCTCTAGCTAGTATCTCTAGCATGCATGCCCAAGCCCTTTGCCTCTTGTTCCTAATGAAGTTTACTTCCTTGCCACTTTGGAAAATGGTGTCATTTTCCTGGTTACCCAAATGTGTAATCCAAGCATAATCACCTTTTAAGGTATCCTTCAGATTACATTTACAAATCATCACTTATACTGACACAAATTTCAAAAACTTCAGTCCCACATAAAGAACAGAAACCAATTGTTTTTTTAAAGTACTTCTGTACTTTTATAGTAATCATGTAAGATTTACATAATAACTTAAAAAAAAACTCTGCAGGGTGTGGTGGTATCAAGGGAAGCCAAGTACCTGCATCACCCTCTAGAAGGTGGCTGTCTTTCCATCCACAGCATGATTCACTGTAGGATGGCAAAGAAAAAACAGGAGCATAACCAGGGCATCAGGGAAAGCAGCAGGACTAACAGAAGGCTTAGGATGATGTTCCCTTTAACATTATCAGTAAAAATACATCATTGATTATATCTGGAGTTGGTGAACTGATGATCTTTAGAAAGGGTCTGAAGTGATGTACCAATGAAGTTTCAATCAGCCACATGAAAAAGCAATTATGTGATAACTAGCTTGAAACAGCTAACACACAGTCAACAATATCATATTAAAAAGAATCAAAATAGATAAACAATATAATTTAAAAATGCTAAATCAATTTGGCACTTAAATCAATTATTTTTTCAATATTGAATATCGTTCCTCTCTTTGGAGCAAATGGATAACCTTTTTATTTTCACAGTATCTTAGCATTAATGTTCTAATTTATAACTGATTCTAAAATGCATGGACTAAAGCAGTATTTCAAATATAATAAATGTTTTAAAACACATGCTCTTAGTAATCCATCATTTCATCTTGATACAGCAAATAAATCTGCTTACGGAAAGAGTTTCTATTTTCTCCCATCAAAGCTATATAATCTTCAAACAAAGACATTCACTAAATTGAGGAAGGTCATCAATCTGCATTTTAATAAATGATATCAATCTAAGAAGCTATGAAAATTTTTAAAAAACCAAACAGGAAACATTCATAATACTGGGGGGAAACAAGAGTTAAAAAATGAGATAGCAACACGAGTTGACCTTTGGAAATATAAGTAAATGATCCCTTTTCCTCTTCACAAGTTATATACCAGTTTTCTTCTCTGGAAACTGCAGCAGAGATTAAATCTATAAACTAACCTAATTAATGACACAAACAACAGCAATCTTTTTTGCAGCTCTCATTTAGAAGGAAACTTACTGAATGTGGATACATGCCTCCAACCTAAAAGGTTAATAGGGGACTGGACATTTATAGCATTGAGTTGTGCTTTGATTCACTGCAAATGTACCTGTGCATTTGTGTTTATCTGCTTTTGCTTTGGAAGTAAACTGATCTATGATCCGCATACTGTATTTTCTGGGTTCACTAAATAGTAGAAAAATGAGGTGAAACATGCAAATGAAACTACAACATGGCTATCAATGCCACTCAGAAAATTCAGAAAAACATTCCACTTTCAGACAGTTTTGCTAGGAGATCCTTTTCTTAGTCTGACTTTTTTCAACAACCAGAAATATCAACAAGAAAGCAGAATCTTTTTATTCTTTTTTCACAGTTCTTCTCTCCTTGCAGCTTATTCTTCATCTAAATTCACAACTGTAGGTTGGGATATCACTGTTAATTGCTTCAGAGACCATGAAATGTTGAAAAGTAGGTGGTTTTGAATTGATGCAGGAAATTAAGCATGGAATACAGCAATTCCTCAAGTCCAAATTCATTAACTGACAATGTTTAAAGCAATTCTCTTTTCCTGTTTTCTAAGCTTTAAAAATTATTATGCAACACAGTAATTATATGTGGGGAACTATATTCGTGAGGCTAAATTTTTTCTATTTTTTTTTCTAGTTCGAACTTTTTAACTGAGAAGGAGGAAGGTGGCAGCTTTATACCTTTCATACTTTTTAGCCCCCACACACCTTTCACCACTGAAACTACACAAGAGATTTGGTTTGATTTGCTGTAAAAAGAGGCACAGTGGTACCTTTTCAGCTCACACCACACATGCTTTATATTTCCCATTATTAGTAACCTAGAATGGGAAAAAAGTGGAAATGGATAAAATAAAAATGGCAGTAATACTTGAAGACAAGTTATTACAGTGTGCAGGACTAGACAATATGATAAAGCACTTCAGAGCATACTAAATGAACTACTAAAGCAAAAGCAAAATATAATCTATGTTGATGAATGCAAAATAAGTGAGAAAAATGGCCATCCAAATTACCAACTCAAGAAATTCAGCAATACAGAGAGAAATGGTAGAGAAAAAAAACCAGCTCATCAGTAGTTGCAGTTAAAGAACAAGAAAGATGAATAAGGAATAGTATGGCAATGCATGCATATTTCATAAAATATGAAGGATATCACTGAATTATCAGAATAAAGAGGAGAGTGAAGAAAATAATATTAATCGTATGTATAAAAAACCAATTGTGACTCTTAACTTTGGAAAGAAAAACTAAAAGCACATGACAGTATGAATAATCTAGAAACCAGTCATGAACTGCTCATAATGTAAGAATTAAAAAATTGGAGAGAACACTTGGACAGTCCATTGGACAGTCCATTCAAAACGGATAAATCAAATACTCTTCTCAAGTTATGTGTTTAAAACTCACTTCAACCAAAATATAAGTGAAAAAATCTTAACATATTTCAAGGAAGATACTCTGGCATTTGTCAGTAATACCATCGAAATTTCAAATTAATTTCTAGAAGACTTGTTAATCTTCCTCAAATCAATTACTTATGAAAATAAGTCCAAATACCTGCCTATTAAACACTTATCCATACTTCTAACAATGTGGCAACAGTTGATTACCTTTGAAATTTGGTGACTGCTGTAGATGGTTACCATATCTAAATTAATTTGCTCTTGCTATGATTCAGACACCCATTTCCATGCTTCCTGCAGGACCTCCAACAGCTTAGAGGTAGAAAGCAAAGGAAGAGATGCCAAAAAATCCAATTTCCTACCTTGAGCAGAAGAAACAGTTTCTTCAAAACGTCCTCATAAATTTCAGAACAGCTAGATATTTTATCAGTTTCATTCTTTTAAAGCACAGACTTTTAAAGCACACACATTCTCTTAAAGCACATTTTCCAAAATGCTTATTAGAGATGGCATTACAAAGATAAGTGATCAGAGAAGAAGTTGAAAGGGCACCAGTTCATTCTGGAAGAAATAGTCTGCACAGCCTTCACTACTGCACAGTTTAGGAATAGGAGCTCATTAACAGAGTTTTACCTTGAAGTGCTGGAGTGTGTTTATGGACAGCTACTGTGGAGCAGTTATCAACACCTACTTTGTTCATGTGTCTAAATCCTAACACTCTCACAGCTTGAAACAACTCAGAGGTCTGACGTTCATCGCTGGTTGTTTTTTACTTTTCCCTCCTTTCTAAGATGAAACTCAATTTGATATTTCAGCTTCAAACACATCATGAGAAAATGAAGATAGTTTCATTAGTTGACATACCCCTCCAGTGAACTAAACTTCAATAGAAGAGTTGAATCCAGGCTACTGTATATCATCAGCACCCAAATGCACCAGTTTGAAATTAGTATTAAAATTATTTGTTAAGCTGAAGGAAAAATAACTCCATCTGTATAAAAGCAGTACAATGTAGTCCATACTGATTTAGATTATGTCAACCTTAAACAAGTCCAGATGTGTTCAAGTTAGATTTTTCACTAGTTTACCTAAACTAATTTTTAGCTAAATCGAACAAATTCTGTGCTTTTTCTTTTTTTAATAAAATTACTAGAGAAGGAAAAGCTGGCACCTTCAGATTCTTCCGAATGACAATGATGATCTTAATGTAATAGTTCTGAAAGAATTCAAAAGGAAAAGAAGTTCAATATTCTCTAGTGCTTATACTTGGAAAACCTATGAACAGGCATAAAGCAGAGAAAGATAAGAATGAACTAAAAAGCCTTCTGTTTACTGGATCAATACTGCTTTAGTCTGTTTTCTTTTTAACTAGCACACAGGTCATCCTTTCTAGCAATCTCTTTGATCTGTCTCTGGTATGCAAGTGCTGCTGCATAGAGAATACTAAATATTATTAATAATGATAATAAGTTTGTGTGTTATATTTATATTAATTTTTATGAGCTTGTATCTCATCTCTGCTCACATATTCATATAGCTGGATAAAGAATGGATGAAGTCAGTGGACTTCTCCTATTAATTTAATCTAATACCAGAAATAACAAATTTGTATTACCAGCATAGTGAATGGATTTATATAATTAGCATATTGACACTGGCCTAAGACAGATTTGACTTTGCTTTGTTTATCTTTGTAGCAAATATGGGCGAATGCTGAAAAACATAAGGTCATCCAAATTACTGCTAGCAAGAAAAGAGTGTCCTATTGATTTTTCTCCTGAATACCTCCTCTAATGCAATTTAGAATATTACTCCAGCACAAGGAAATGTCATCCTTTTCCATAATGTCTCTACTTTTCCACCATTGCGTGTTTTACATACAAGAAAAATTAACAAGACTATGTTCCTGTCTTAGTAACAAAACTACTACAATACAAATTGTTTAACAACATTAAGGGCAAAGCAAGAAACTAAAGCCAAGAAGAACACATCACATGTACAGTTTCATATTAATGAAGTCTTTCTTTTTACCAGTTTAGCAGGGAGGGAAATAAATATACTCTTCAGAAGGCAAAAAGCTATTCAAAGCACAGCTTCCTCTAAAGGCTTTTTCTTTCAATAAGGACTTTACCCCAAAGGTTGTACAGTGTGTCAACAACTCTTTCATAGCTGGTGCACAAGACAGTTTTGGATACTATAATTTCTGCCTCACTTCAAACTACATTTCTGAATTATATGGGCTGGGATGCAGAATGCCTAGATAGTAAATTTCATTTCATTTTTAAAAGGCCAAATTAAATCACTAGTTTAGACATCATCTTAAACTGGAGAGGAAAGCCAAGTCTAATAATTTGACTTCTATATATTTTACTCAGGTCGCTTAAGGAGCTTCAGAAGTCAGAACAAAAGACTGTACTACAGATGATACAGACAGATAGATATGGTTCTGCAGAGCAATGGACAAAACATAGATGCTTAAACCATTAGGTCCAAAAATATCCTAAATACAGTATAGAAAATGCATGTTGAATGTCTTCAGCCATTACACAAACTTCCTGAGAACCTATTTTTGCCTACCTTTGGCTCAACCTTAGTGAAAATATGAGCTTCTCTGACTCACAGAATAAGCTGAGTTGGAAGGGACACAAAAAGATCATCAAGTCCAACTCCTGGCCCTGCACAGGGCACCCCAAGAGTCACCCCATGTGCCTCAGAGCATTTTCCACACCCTCTTGAACTCTGTCAGGCTGCTGCTTTGACCACTTCTCTGGGGAGCCTGGTCAGTGCCCAGCCACTCTCCAGGTGAAGAACCTTTCCTAATATCCAACCTAAGCCTCCCTCGACACAACTTCAGGCCATTTCCTTGGGTCCTGTCACAGGTCACAACAGAGAAGAAATCAGTTTCTGTCCCTCCTCTTTCTTGACTCAAATCACAGCTGAAAACCTCAGGACTTTACTGAATTCCTGGCTCCTCTTGAGACCATACCTGCTCTGAAATGAAGGATGAACTGCTCATTGGAAGTTATGTCAATACAGTTAATCAAGATTGCTTCTGAATGCTGAAGGTCCATATATGTTGCTTTGCTTTAGAGAAGATGAATTCAAAAGTCAGGATGCTTTCTTAACAAAACCTGCCAATCACAGAGCAGAACAAATGCTGAAAATCTTATCTGAAACCCACTGGTTTTAAGCATCCATCTTCATTGTTTCTAGATGCTCTCCTATCCAATTTGTCTTCTTACCCTTCTGTTGTCTTCCCCTTGAGCAGGGATTGCTGAAGTTTATTTCATGGGAGAAGCTATGGACATAATTGAGTGTTAATATTCAACACCATTGCTCTACCCATATGTACGAGGCTGTTTCTCACATATTTTGTCCCATTTTTGTATGAAGGATGATTTGACAATATTGAGCATTGAGACAGAAAATACCTTCTGAAATAAAAATACATTCTGGCCTACTAGTTTTCCTTAAGTCCATTTCATTTAATGTTTTCATCAGCATATAGCTCCTTTGCATTTTTAAGGGAAACTCATAGCAAATAATTTCAAAGGAATTACTGAAAAGCAAACATCCTCTAAGTACTAAGAATCTTACTCACACTAGATCAATGCTTTCTAAGCTCCCTATTAAGATGAATTCCCTGGCTTCTGGCCAAAATATAACCGATAAAGATTGAGAAATTAAACTTTATTAGCCACAAAATTCCCACATTGTTATTGCTGCCTTGTAGGTCTGCTGATTTACACAAGCACAGACCAGCTTCTTCCTCAGTCATCAGAAAATACTGAAATCAGTCACATGAAATAAGCCATCTTTCAGTTGCAAAGGTGTCAGGGTGTGTAATGGTTGTTGGGGATATGGGGCTTTTGTGTTTTTAATATTGCATAATAGTGTGTTCTATTTCCTTGTGTGTTTCTATTTCTATACACGTCTTTACCCATCAGTATAAATTTGGGGACACTATCACTATCCTAGGTACCTTCACATAGAAATATTTCCTTGCCAAGGTTTTCACTGAAACATCAAACTCCAGAGAACCCTCTGCTCAGAGTCCTTCACAGGTGTCTGGTTTCTCAGACCACCTGCTTTATTGGAGCTGATACCAAAACAAGCCGCAGAAATTCCCACACCAGCTCTCACCCTGTTGGGCATTTATGCACCGGAGGCTTATACATTTTTAAAGCAATATTTCCACTTATAGACATGGCAGTTTCCTGTTGTTACTGTATTTCATCAGCCTCAAAGTATGCAATTATCAAGTGGTTATCAAATGATCTGAAAACCTGATGATCATAGCAAATCATTTCCATATTATGGACAGTTTCACCAATATTATCCTCTTGAGCCATTTCCCACATCTTGCAGCCACCATACTATAAGCCTAAAACACGTTCTGCAAGGATAAAAGCTCTGCAATAGAGTACAAATTGGGGCATCTTAGGTTTTGTACTAATTGACAATGACAAAACATTGAAGGTAATAGCAGGGCGTGGAGCAGGAACCGAAGAATCTTCACAGTTTTGGTGCTCCTTCCCACTTCCTCTCTGCAGAAAACAGCAGTCCTCCTCTAACACCCCAGCACACAATACTGGAAGGCCCAGGCCCATTATGGGTCCATGAATAGAAATACAAGAGACATTTTTTTTCAGAAACCTTGTTGCTGGAACTTTTCAAATCAGACATACTAGTTCAAGACTCTCACAACGTTCTCTAAGTAAAGAGAATCTAAACACATGAAGGGTCATGGGAAGAAGCCTTTACTTATTCAAAGGAACATCAGCAGTCAAGAAAAGAAAGGTTTTGTCCTTTGTGAAGGACAGAATGGAGAGCCACAAATAGTTCTGAGCAAGCAATCCTGTTTCTAAGACTTAAGCAAAGATGAAGACACAGTATGTGAGGACAGACCTCGAAAGGCTGGTGCCCAGTATATTTGAGTGCAAGAGCATAATAGAGGAAGGAAGTGATAAAATACTGTGGAATAGGAGAAGTCAGCTCAATTTTTGTGTTTAAGGCTTCAACTGACTAGAAAGAATAATGCCTTGAAATCTGTGTCCAAGACTCATAGATTCATCTCAGGGGAATTAGATTGGTAAGAAAACTATTCTTTTGTTGTCTGTCTGCGGGGATAAAAACCACAGGTGGCAACAGAGACAGGTAAACACATGGAATCACATAAAAGAGGCAAAGAACTTTGAATTGTGGCCGCTCAAAGAGACAAATGAGAAAGACAGCTCCCAGCTGATTTTGGACTAAGATTTACCAACACACTACTGTCTAATTGAGGAAGGAAAAAGGCACTCAACATTTGTAACATTCTGTAAGCATTAGCAATCTTGCAACCAGCAGTTTTTCACAAATTGGCCAAAGCTAACTTTTAAATGGAAAGCCAGCCAACAGGTGCATAATTGACAGTATAGGTTTTAAAAAGGAATATAGTTTGTTGCCAAATGTTTGCTGTATCAAACTTCACACAAGATCATTTGCAAGAATATTATATTCCAGTGGGAAAACGTTTCTTTTTGAAGTGTTTAAAAGTGCAGTGATTAAAACTGTATTCTAACTCCTGAACCTCTCTCCAGAGAAAACATGGTTAAGTCACTAAGACCTTTGAGAAATGTAAACATGGACTGAAGCATCTAAGGTTTGTACCCGAAGCCCCAAAGTTTGGGAAATCTTGAACCACCTTTAGATACCAAAGTCAAAATTATCACAGGAAATCTCTGAGAAATTATGACAAATAGGAACAGAAGATAGGTCCTTGCCCTGAATTTCCATGTAATCTAATTAGATATATTTTATTAATCTGTAAAGTCATACCCACTTCAGTTTAATAATATGCAGGATGTGCTAGAGTGGAATTGGAAAAACAGAAAACAGCAGGAGGATGATACAGTTTTCACAGAAAAGGAGATTAAAAATAAATCAAAACAAATTAAAAACTGTTACATTTGCTGCTGCTGCTACAAACAGTCATAACATTTTCCAATAACATGATGTTATTCCAGTCTTTCAGTCTTGAAATATGTTCATTCTTGATTGGGCAACAAGTTTGAATAAAACCCCCAATTTTGGAATGTTTTCAACATTATGTTTCCTCTTATAATTTATATTTATACTTTACTTAAAAACAGTTCCTTGTAACCCTAGCCTCAGGTACCTCATTATGCTGCATCAATTATATCATTGTATCAAATATATGATATAATTGTATCATTATATCAAAAATGCAATTAGCATTTGACTTAATTTGAACTCTTCTTGTGAAAGAGTGATCAAATACAAACTGAGAATTTCTACAGGTGTAGACTATGGAACTAACAAGAAAGTTAAACCTTTCTAAAAGATACATGCTGTCATTTACTTTTTCCTGGAATGTAAGACTCTAAAAATGGATGCACCCATGTAGTTCTTCTACTAATGCAACATACATCAAAGTGGCAAAGACTGCAAACAGAAGACAAAGCCAGACAACTGCAGAAAAAAGCAACTGGACAAAAAAATATAAAGCTCACAGTAACTCTCTCTATTAGATGTGTTTACCTTAACGAATAGCTATGGCCATAGGTGATCTCAGGCATACTCTAGAAATTCAAAGCCACACCAGTGGTTATAAAGAAGTCGATGCAGGTTTCTTTATGGGAGGAACGAAGGTTGGAGGGATGTAAAGACATCACAGAAATCAGTCATTTGCTCATATCCTATTGTTTCTTTGCCTCTTTTTGTTTTGTTATGAAGATGCACTTTTTTTTTTTTTTTTTTTTTGCAAAGTGTCAAACACACTATTCACATAATCTTAAAGGACTGAATATTGAAAATACTGAAAATATTGTGGGAAATCAACAAAACTCCAGAAAAGGTTATTAAATCATTGACTTTTTAAAAAAGACTCAAATCCAAATACAGTAGGAATTGCAAAAATTGTTTCAGTCACTCTCTTCCAAGTTATATACATAGTTTATTTGTAGTCTGATTATACAAACTTCACATTTGTTCTATCTCCTCAAGTGTACAGTACTGCCATTTCAATTTCCATTGGTGCTAAACTGACCCCTGCTGGCATGATTTGTAGTTGTTGAAAACACCTGGATATATTAAAAGATTTCTAAAGATGGAAACAGTTTTTAATGGCACCCAAAAGTGTGCTAATACATTTCCTTGTACAAATCTTTGTAACACAAGGAACTCAAAAAATTAGTTTCTGAAATGACCCAGAAAGAAGCAATGAGAGTATGGGGAAGAAAGATGAAAGCAGACATATAAGATTATGTGGCTATTCAGCAAGTCTGTGCATGAGATAACATTTTCTCCCCCACCTTAAAACCATAAAAACTCTTCCTAAGAAACTTATACTACGACAAAAATACTTCAAAATATTAATACAGTCACACATTTTTGAAGTTGCATTAATTGAAGGTTAAGATACTTGACTTTTTTGAGGTTTAGTATAATGTTAACAGCAAGTGTTGAAACTAATGGTTTTTCTTGAAGACTTTTTTCTCTATATATAGATTACTTTTTTTCCCAGAGAATGCAAATATGAGGAATAACATCTCCCCCGCACATGGATCCCATGACTGAATTTTCTCAGAAATATAAATTTAAAGGGAAAGTTGATTTTTTGAGCCTGGCCCAAGCTTCAACATCTCATGCAAGTAAAACCATTCATCAGGAGAAAGGTCACGCAAAAGCTGAAAAAGCACTGTCATACTTTCCTAAAGGTCTTGAAAGTGCTCCTGTTACATGATATGATTGCACTTCTCTCCTTTTTCTAAATCTGCCAAATTCCCTTTGTTGCTATTCCCTGTCTGCTAAATAGCAGCCTCTGGGATGGACAGAAAAGGGAGTCTCAGCTAATACAAGGTGTCTTGTCACACACACACGTGTGCATATATATGTGGTCCTTTTTGAAAATAAATGAAAATAAATGGCATCTAATTCATTCTATATGTCCATAATCAACATCACCACCATGATGAAACAAACATGACGTGTGTGCTTCATATGTGTTTTGGCACTGTAAATTCTTCACACAAATTGAATCCACAAACAGAACTCACAAAGCCTGGCATCCCTGGCTTTCATTCACATCTCTCTCTGCTTCAATTATCTTGTGTCTATTACTATGTTGTGGTGGCCATTTAAAATATTAAATATTTAAAACAGTAAGATGGAGTATGAAGTTTAATTTAACAGACAATAGAAACTAAAATTCTCCAAAGACATTTTTGGGAAAACTACAGGAGAAGTTTTATCCCACCAGGCTCAGAATACATTATTCTTGACACATGTGCTCACATCTCCCCAGTAATTGATAAGCAAACTGTTCCTCACATGTTTGAGTGTCACATACACGTGTGGAAAATGTAATTATAAAAAACTTCGAGAATATATCTGAAATATCTGGAGAGTTCAGACAGATGAACTGTCATTTGTGAATATGCACGTATTTTAGATAAAGCAAAATCAGCAGTCCTGATAAGAAACAATTGCCCAAGCATTTATGACACTCCCCAGATAATGCCTGATATGATCACAAATATGAACACAACACTGTAAATTATTTTTTAAAAAATTCTTCATATTTTTGTTGTTATCTTTAGGTAATGATGTGGGTTTGGACATTCTGAAATATTACTTGCTTTTATTTAGCATTTAAAAATATTAAGACTTACATCAATGAATTAATACTTATACAAGGAAATTATATGATTAAATTATTAGGATGATCTAAAAGCCTTACCTTAAATGAGGATTTTTTAGTTTTTATTTTTAATACGTTTTAATTTTTACAATTTTAATAAATGCTGTCAAGGCTGTGTATTAGCCTACACACAGGGAGGGGAAAAAAAATCTATGTTTTTCAGTCAGAAGGAAAACATTCTATAAAGTGACAAAAATATTACTTCAGGCATGAAATGGAAGTATTCCCTGTGCCCATGGAGCATATCCCCCCTACCATAGTCAGCAATGATTATGTACATCCATTCCCTTCCTTCCTACTGAACTGAAATCAAAACAAATCTTCAAATTTAACTATTTAAAGAAAAGGGGAAAAAAAACCACCTCTAATTTTTTTTTTCTGGCTACATATCTATTCCCATCCACCACTTTGCAAGTTGCTCCACACGAAATTTGTCATTTCTTTGCAAAGTGTGCGGAAGGACTGAGAATATGAAAGAGGTTCCGATTTACATTCTATTTTGATGAAAGAATACAACCCAAGAACTGCCCCTTGACTAGGCTGTCTGAAAAAATTCTTCTAGGGATTATACAAAGAAGTACATGCATATGCTAGGGGGTTGTTTTCTGCAATATCATAATCCAAATTGATGGAGAATAGTGACAAAACCTATGACCTTTTTAAATTGTATGATACCAACTTGCTGCTGTCACTTACTAGCTGTAAATTTCTTCCGGCCATGTGTCAACCTCATTTCAACAAGGCAAATATAACATATTTCTAAGCATTCAAGTGGAACTGTATGTAGTATGCTGCAAGAAAATGAGTTAAGAATACTCTAAAATAAACAACTGCAGCTGAAGAAAAAAAAAATAAAAAGGCAGAGAGAAGGCATAATGCAAAATACATTGGTTAAAGTCTCCCGCACCAAAACTCAATTCCAGGTTTAAATCTTGAACAAGCTAAAAACTAAAGACAGAGTAACCTAACAAAGAAGAGATAAGTCAGCAAGAATTCCAGCAAGTATTATTGATTTTTTTTCATTATACTCAGCAAATAAATTTCTGCCTCAGTTTTTTCATTTGAACAAGATATTCAAAATACTAAAGGAGTCAATAATAATAACAACAAATTAAACAGGAATATTTTAAAGACACAAAAAATCTCAGTTGAACAGTAAAAACAGTGTAATATATTTCATCTCTGCTTTGTCATCTTGCATCTTCTACTAATCATTCACAAATATAAAAAAATTAAAGACTAAATACATACATAAGAACATAGGTCCATATAAAAGGGCACTGAGCTGAATTAGATAACCACAATAATTCTGCTCATGTGTCTATTTCTGAATATATATAAATAAGTTATCATACAGAATTTGCAACTGAAATTCAATGTTTTGTTCTATAAATTGTATTTGCTTGTTTACAGCAATGCTGGAAGCCTAATTTGTGACTTGCATTTAGCCAGAAGAATTAGACCACATGTTTGGAGGCCACTAGGAATGTAGGAGGTCCACTGCATCTGGTTCTCCTTATGGTCTGGGTCCTGCTTATTTATATGTGGACTTCAGCTCAGTTTCAGATAAGGTAATCTCCTAAATTAAGATGAATAAATAATGGTTCTTCAAAAACTGCAGCAGCCTTCTTTAGAGATGATAAGAAAGGTAGATGAATGCTGAGAAACTTGGAACACTACCACATTAAAAATACGTAACTGTTTTGCTGACAGAGTTGATAAGAGCTGTTAAAATTGCTTAGTCAGCACAAATGTCCATATGCCTGGACCACTGAGTGCCACCACAGTTTGCACATCCAGCATGAGTAATTATCTCACTGCAAACTGAGCAGACAAAAACATTTTTGACAAGAAACAATTCACCACACTCTTTAAAAAAGTCAGCACAGCTACACAGCTAACTAACTGTATCTGGATTTGGGTGTTTTATGGATGCCAACAGATTCTCTTTCAAAAAGTCTCCTTCACCTTTCTCAGAATTACAGTTTCCAGTGTTGATCTGGCAAGATGACTGCCACATCTCCTTTCAATATCAAAGATCAAGTCTTCAGTAGACCAAACCTAGTACAAGAATCTGGTCTTAGGTGGGGTTCCTCTTGCTTTCTTTCTAATGGAAAAGGCTGATGTGCGAATTCATAATTTCTGCCTGTAGAAGTCTGTTTAGCTTTCACAAGTACATCAGTTTGTTAGTCACAGGACTGTTAAAAAAAAGAATGCAAATTTGAGGGCAGCCTTTCAAAATATTCAGTCAACTGGCACATACAAACAGCTAACATAGAATTTTAAACTGTATGTAATGGATAAATAAGTGCTTTCTTGCAGTTCAAACCAGCATACCAACAAGATAACTAAATTTAAAAAAAAATCTGTAGGTCTTGGTTTCTATTGTTTTCCTCTGTTTTGCTTAATAGAAAAAGAATAGTTTGGTAATAGATAAAGGAAAAGGTTCTCAGCAACTCTAGACCTGAGGCCCTTGAAGGTATTAGCTCTTCTCAGAGGCTCATTATTCTTCCATATCAGTCATCTGTTTCAGCTGACATTTTCAAAGCAGATTTAGGCTTTTTTTTTTCCTTTTTTAAAGATCAGAAGATTGGAAGGGGAGAGAAGTAAAATATTTAGGCAATAATACCTCAAAATATTTGGGGGCTGACAGAAATATTTTCTTTTGCACATGAGGGAAAAGGAATCTTCTAATTATTTTGCTGGGTTACTGTAACACTTCTAAACCTTAAAACAATAAAATTTGTTAGATGTTTCTAAAAATGGTTCACCAGAAACCAAATTTATAACACTTGGAAGAAATATCAGAACAAAAGAATTCAGTACCAATTTGTTAGAGATGAACAATCTTCTACTTTTCCTCCAAATACATATTAGTCTCTCAATTCCTATATGTAAATTAAATTGCATTTGCCACTTTTGGAGTTACTGGCTTTTTATGTCACCATCTTTAATTTACTTACCTTGTAGTTTTTGAAAACATAGAAATATGTTGACATATTTGTGTAAAGGAGTTACTGCAATTGTTTCAGTGAACCTGTACTGATCAGGACCATTGTTAGGATCCAAGTAATACTCGAAATGCACACCAGATCCCATGTTCCAGTTTATATTCCTACTACATCCTACATCTCATTGCTGGAAGACAGGCAAATCCAATCAGAAAGTCTAACTACTAAAAAATGAGCCAAAGGAAATTTCATCTCTTGTTAAAAATCCCAAGCCCTGTAGATGCAAAATGTAATTCAAATTCTTCCCTGTTGCAATGGCTTTTCCAGGAATGGAAATACATGAAAGACATCCTTAGCAAAACTACTGATTAAAGATACGATGCAGAAACATTAGTAAGGCAAACTTAACTCTATTAGGTTGCCAAAATTGTTTTTACCTTCTATAAATATACTCTTCAATTTAATTGTAACAAGATAGTTGTTAAGCCTCTTTTTTTATCTGAGTGTTTTCACTGCCACAGGCTTTTAGTGTTAACAATACCTATATACTTGCGAAGAGAAATTAGACAAAATATTAGCAAAGACCCAAATAAAGCAGCTGACATATAAAAACCTCAGACATTGTCATTCTGAGAACCCTGACAGCATCTAAATATACAGCAGCAGACCCTGGGGTCATGATACTCACTCTACTTGTAAAATTAAAAGATTTTGACCTTGACACCAAGGTGGGATAAAGCCACTAGCCCCAGACAGTTGGATTCCCTGAGCAGCAAAGATTAATTGTGAAACAATCAAGAGGTGTGCCAAAAAGGGGAAGAAGGAAAGGACACGAGGGATTTGAATTCATAAAGGCAGAACAAAGGTGAAGCGCAAAGAAAGCAAAGAAATTTAAAAAATTGCTCTCCTAATGTATTTCACAAGCAAAGTTAATTTTTGCACTCAAAACGTGCTTTTTAGCTTTAAGCTTTTCTCCGCTTTCAAATAGATTTTTTTAAGATTTGAAATGGCATTTCTAAATGCATCAAGGCATTGAGTTTTTATAACTCAAACCATGCTGATTGAATACACACTACATAGGAAGTAAATTGAGTAAGTGTTTGGGAGAAGGATGGCCTAACAAAAATCTACTAAGCAATCCTACCACTTCCATGTGAAGGCAGCAAGAAACATCTCTCCTGTATTTACCACCTCTCTTGTTGGAGCTACATCATATATCAGCTCAGCTCTTGCCACCTCCCCAGTTGTGTCACTTCATTTAGTATCTTATTTCCTGTCTTTTATTTTCTAACACCCTCAATAATAACATGGGCAGCTCTTCTTAGTCCATTTTCTGGACTCTATGCTCTCCTTTTTCTTTTCTCTCCTTAGCCCACTTGCTAGTTTGTGTTTCCCCACAACAGTAACCTATATTTTAAATGGTCTCCTTTCTACCTGGAAAGCAATCTTTTCAAATACTTACTCAAATCCTTGTCTCTTTGTCTGGTTACTGGCCTTCATTTCAGTGTGCTCTCCTTCTGCTTTGCTGCCTGACCTTAAAAAAATAATTCTTGCAGCAAAACACTGAAGGTACTTGAAATATTGTAGCTCATACAGCCTGTTCAAAAACTGTCAGGGCTGCAGCACCACAGTAAATGCAACATCTGCAATCTACCTTTGTACTCAAATTGCTTTGCTCTGCAAAATTCTCAGTTCCATTTTATAACACAACATAATCATTCCTTATCTTCTTCCAAACTCTTCCCTGAGACAGAAATGTGTATACTAGCCTTGTGGCATGTTGAATACACAGACTCACTTTCAATTCCCAAGATATGGGGTCAGAATGAATACAAAGTGGGAAGAGGGAATGTGGAAGGCCAGCTAAAGTCCACTATGGGAAGATTCCAAAAGGCATATCAGAAGAGTAATAAGCAAGTTAAGAATTGAAACAATTTATTTTTGCACTTCTTTCCCAAGTTGCAATTAACTCGCTTCTAAGCCTGTGCCATAATACTTCATATTCAGGTTTGGCAAAACATACAAAGGAGCATTTAGTTCTGTGTCATTCTGGATTCCTTTCAATGAGAAGAAATTAGTTATCTTGCTGTAATTAATCTGCATTTCTTCTGTGTGAAAATAGTTGTGAAATCAGCCGCTATCAGAAGAGGCCATGCTCCTACCTCCCTTAAAAGCAAAGCTAAGCACAACTCCTGATTGCTTTCTCTTTCCTACACCTGAGGGAGCTCCTCCTCTTCCCACTTGATTAGTTAAGAAAAGAGTGATTAAATGGAATATAACCAGTAGGCATGCAGGAGCAAATGTCAACTGAACCGACAGAGACAGAGGAAAGAGAAGAAGCATTGTCATCACCAAGCAGCCCTTCTTTAGCTACACACTTCTTGATACTTGGAAGGAAATCATTATGCTGCTTTGTTATTGCTGTGTTCTGTCCATCTTTCTCTGTATTACCTGGTTTATACACAGGATTATGCAAGTGCATATGTCAGTTTTTATAAATCAAATGGCCTGCTTTAGCTGTTCAGGCTTTGCAACCTCTTCCATACACTTTCAACATTGCTCAAAATAGAAAAACAATGAACTGACTTAAATACACTATAGCTTCATTTCTGGTAAACTGTTACATGGTGTAAATAGCAATTGAGGAGTCGGCAACAGCTCTGGTTACTGTAATCCATGGAAAGTGTCATGATTTTCAATACCAGATTATACCTGGACACAAATAAAAGTTTTAAACGCAAAAACTCAGAACAACCAGTAAGGAAATTCTGAAAAAGGAGAATGCTGAAGAGAAACACATGTTTATGTTGTCCTAAGAACCTCAGAATAAATTCTTTCCCTTAGAAGAACACATGACCCAGCATGGGGGAAGACAAGAGGCCACACAGTTCTAGCAGTTCAGGAATCAAGAGGAACTTCTCCCTTCCTTTAGGACATTCACCCCATACCAGGAAATCAGGCTTAACATTTATGACTTGCCAAAAGGCTAATGTTACTGCAGAGTCACACTAACAAGTTCAAGATGCTGTGCAACAAAGACTCAGGAATCTAGCCTTTCTTATGGTCCTGGTAAATCACTCTGAACAGTCCTGATAACTATAAATTTCCACTGTCAATTGCAAGAAAATTTATGCTTTTCAGAGGAATCAGAGTGCAATGCTAGAATTTAAAAAAAAAAAAAACAAAAACAAAAAACAAAAAACTACTCTATACCATTCATTATAGCAAAGTGAAGTATGTAGATGCCATCTCTAAAAAGTTACAGACTACAAAACCCATGTGCACAATCCCAATTTTGCTAGTAATTATTTCAGTATTCCTGGATCTGAAAAACTCAGGAAGTTAAATGCATTATGTCTCAGGATGACCATATATTGAAATAAGCCATCAATGTCTCAGACTGCTGGTCCAGAAACTTTATGATAGATAGATAAATTGATGTCATTCTAGCAAGATAGAGGTGATGAACATCAGCTTCATAACAGATGACCCTTGGCTATCAGACCAATTACAAGAAATGCTGAACCAGTAGCACAACAGGAGCTAAGGTGTTCCAGTCATGTGAAACAACAAATCCCTTCTCTCTTTTCAGCTGGAGGAATGTAGCCGAGGCTCATTAGCTGTTGATAAAATGAAGATTCATCAAGGAAAAGCAATCTCACTTCATCATAGGCAACTGTTTCTGTTAAAATGGAGTTAAGTGTATTATATTGTTCATCTGGTTCTCAGAAAATGGAAGGCAGCATCATAATGCAAACATTTTTTTGTTAAATTCTTAATGTATCATTTTGTTCTAAAATGCATGCTTAATGCCTTAGGTATTCTGGCCACTGAACAGCACCATATACAAGTACAATGGCATGTAATAGTCTACTACAAAAAATCCTACAGGCAGAACTTATCAGAACAAGTCAGTGTGGAAAAAATCTGGTTTTATCATTATCTTTTCTGCAGGAGGCAAAGGTTTGCATTGCCTATTTTATGTTTGCCAGCAAATTGACATTTAATATTTCACTAATTCTTTCTCCATCAGATAAGTTTCTTGGCAAAAAAAAAGTGATACTTTCTCATCTTTAAATGTCAAAAATACATTTATTTTTTTGGCTTGCAAACACTGCAGACACATAAAATCCAACCATAGAGGGTAACACAATCTCTGTATGATTAATTATGCTTTTAATTAAATTAAAAGATTCCTCCTTACGTGACCTCCATATCAGTCCCATATGCATGTTATCTCTTTTCAGGCTTGTCTCAGAGGGCAACAGACTCCCCATTGCAAAGCTAGATCATTTTGCCTTTTGTTGCATTTGCCAGGAGGCTGTTTGGAATTTGATTCTTGTCCTTATTTATGAATTATAACTTCAAGAACAGTTGTTCGTATGATAAATATTCTACGAATTTGAATTTTTACTGCAACGGTTACTGTAGAACTAAAGAAATGGATTAGGTTTTTGTCTTGTACCCTATTTTTAAAGACAAGTACAATCTGCCTTATAATTAAATTTCATGTGCCCAAACCAAACTATTGTAACTGAATACTAAATACTATAGACATCTAATTTAAAACACACAAAAACATATGCATAGGTATTTTAAACACAAATTTTTTGAGAGGCTAAATATTCCTGGGAGGTATCAGCATGCCAAATAGGTTACACTGGGAGGAAAATAAAACCAAAAATAAAACAAAAATAAAAAGCAGGCATCCAGTGGATACAAAAGAAGAGATGAACTGCAGTGGCATGCAGCAGTGCATACACAGCAGGTTAAAAGAAAAAGAATATTGTTCATTAATCATCTTCTGCAGTAGAGGTTGAATAAAATAAACAAACCCCCAAAACTGAATTAGGTATGGTCTGATTAAAAAAGCAAAACACATGGTAAAATATAAAAGCTGTAAGCAATGTAATGGGGCCCTTACATGAAAGCAGGTTTGTAAGACAATTCTAGATAACATCCCTTTTCCTTTCTGAGCAGTCACAGCAGCAGCATTAGTTTCTTACAAGGCTGTCACAAAACATGAGGGACTGGAAATCAAGCCACCATACAATGATGAAACAGAAGATAGATTCCTGACAAGTAGCAATCTTTCAGACCTTACTAGTGTTTGTTAAAAGAAAACAAATGGGAATAGGTCAACTCTTTTCCCCATGCACCTTAGCACAGCCTAATTCACATTTAGTTTTGGCTTGACACGGTTTTATCACAGGTGACTGAACTGGACTGCGGGAAGTGGCATCCATCTCTCAAGAAAACCTAAAAAGCACATTATATTAGCTCTCTAGGTCAGCAAGGCACTGGCTCATGATAAATTAACTGCTGGGAAGTGTACCAACAGTATCAAGGACAAGGAGTGCTCCTCTGGGCCATCACCTGGGGCACCCAAACCCACAGAAAATCTGCAGCCCAGCACAGCCAGCAGCACCAACACAGGCTTCCATGTGAAATGAGCAAGAGTTGGATGGTACAGCTTCTTCCACAGATAGCAGTGAAGAGACATGCAATACAACCCTTTAATTCAATTTTCAAAACTGGGAACTTATTGGTTAACAATAAGCTTGATACCAGGATGGATGAAGCCCTCACCCATTTTTAACGAATCCAGGCAATTTCTGTTGGTAATAGGAGCATCAGAGTAGTGATAAGGTCAAGCAAATTATTAATGAAACTTTGTTAGGGTCAGAAGGATGATCCAGGGCACTACAGACCCAGGCAAGGTTATGGAAGAGGTCATCCTGAGTGCCATTACACCTGCAGGACAGCCAGGAGATCAAGCCCAGCCAATATGGATTTACAAATGGGAGGTCCTGCTTGACCAACCTGATCTCCTTCTGTGAAAAAACTGACTTAATGCTTATAAGTCTCATCCAATCTTGATGATTCTGATTATTGTAGAAGGCCTGGTCCAAATATCTCTTCATATACTTCTCAACTGAAAAATCTATAGAGCAATGTTTAATAAGAAAGAAAAAAACCCACAAGGCAGAAACCCCTGATATATGAAACCTAACCCTCTTTAGACAAGCCCCACCATTCAGGTAACTGCATTTACAGTTTTGGGCACTGACAAGCCCATGTGCCCCCCAAGGACAACTAACAAATAGTACAAGTAGAGCACACAGTTATCACAAAATGATGTCCTAGAGACAACATTTGGAAAACTAATAAGTTAAAGAGGATTGATTCTGCAAAGGAAAAGATAAAGTACTTTTCTTGTACCTAAAATGTCTTAATTTTAAAATTAATTTTAAGATGGAATGCAAAGTACTGCTTCCTGGAATTAAGAACTTTGGTAATATAGTCAATATTCCTCATTTAAAATTCTTGTTCAACAAGACTTTTCACAACCTTCTTCATCCAAGCTGTCAAAGCCCAATAGCTTCCTCTGCAATGGCTATTCCTGTCCAAAGAAGTGACTCACATTTTAACGTAATGTGCTGAACAGTTGTCTTAACAGAGTGGCATTTTCTCCTTACACCATTAATTACCTCTGCATTTTGACTGAAATGGCTCAAAGTCCCAGTGGTGTATTTTTCTAATATGTCTATCACTCTAGCGTGAAGATGCCACCTGCATACTGGAAATCAACATGACTGAACAAAGGCAAAACATCTCCTCCCTCCCCATCATTGATTTGTTCCACTCTATGGGAGAGAGCATCTAATCAGGCATTTTCCAGGAATGACAATCACTATTCTGCAACTCTTTTACTGGAAGAGCTGATCAGTAGACAAGACTGTGATGTTCCTGGAAACAATGGAACTTCAGTCATTCTTGAGCTCAATGCTCAAGGATTCTTGTACTGACCCTTCTGGGAGGGTTTATCACACTGGGAGGTGTTCAGGCTAGATCCTGCCCATATTTACAATGTGTATCACACAGATAGGCAGCAAGGAAGATAAGACTTCAATAAATGTGATTTCACCCTGCCACACATTTTTAGTTGAGGATTACTGCCATAAATCAGATCTTTTCATGGACCAGTGCAGACTGCTGTAACAGACTCTCTTACATGAACTATTTTCAAAGCTAAGAGGAAGTCAGAAAGTTCTGGTATAAAAAAATTATTTTTCAGTCCAAAGGTCATTTCAATACTGAAGTGCCATCTGCTTATGCTGGATTTAAACTTTTTTTTTAATCATTGCATATTTTAAAATTAATATTATCATGGGAAGATCACCAAATACATGAATTACAGTTGAAAATACAAATTTTAAATGCAGAGATAATTTTTCAAAAATAATTGTAAGGGTCTGTTTTATAGAAAAATGTAAACTACTTTTAAATGGGACTGAAATTTTTTGTTGGTTTGGGATTTTTTTTGATTCAGAAATTCGACTGTTTCTAAACTTGAGGTAAAAAATTTAGCTTTCCACCGTGCTTGAGATTATCTCAGATTGCAGTAGCAACTCATGGAAGGGATAGACATGGATTACTCTCACAGAACTTTAAATAAAAACATATATAGAAGAATGGAAAGAAATCATAACATATTTTTAGTCCATGAAAAAGGGGAAAAATCTACTCTGTGACTTCTTACAGCCATTTGAATATTTGATAACAGTAACTGCAACTCAAAGGAACAAGATACAGCTTGGCAACCAGAGAAAGACACTTTAAACATGGGGCAGAGGGGAAAACAACATACCTCCTATTATTCATCCAAGTGATTTTTCATCCCAATGGAAAATTCTACAAGTTTGCAAAAAATTTAGCTTGTCTTTGGACAAACCTCTGACTTCTGTAAGCATGATTTAACATAAAAGCTAGGAAATTATGAGCTAAACACTGCTCATGTATTAACAAGTAAATCCCCTATCTCCATAAGGCTTCCAGAGGCTCCCTGATGGACTGTCATTACCATAAAGATTTCATTTAATTGTGATCTGTTTTGATAAACAATTAAAATACTTTCTTAAATTCATTCTTACCTTATAAGAATATGTGGTAATGTACTACTACACTAGAAGATTTCTAACAGCAAAGAAAATCTAAAATTAGTTTCAAACAAAGATTTCCCAGTCCAAATCTGAAGTGCTTTCTTTTTGGTATCAAAACAATAACCCTTCTTTACTTGACAATATCTCAGGCTACAGCAAAGTTTCCCATTCCAGCTCAAAGAAGAGCAAGGAAACACACAAATTTTAATGTAAGGGGGGTATGAAAAAATGTTGTAACAAAAAAAGTAAACATATTAAGGGGTTAGTTTTCTTTTCTATTTTCTTTCTTCTAACATCTCCCACAGAGTGAGTTATCCCCAACATCCTGTTATACAAACTGCAAGTTTCTCATAATATACCTGTGAATACATTTCTTAACTTCTTAATTTATAGATTTTCCCTCAAATTTACCTGATAAGGAAACAACAACTCAAAAACACTACAGAAAGAGGGGAAATAAATGGCTGAAGTGTAATGCATACACTTACTCTCATATACTTCTACAGCTATAGTTTGCTGTTCACTCAAATTTATTTCCAAGGCAAGTACCACTATTTCTAAAATTACCTCTGTCTGCTAAGGCAGAAGTGACCAGGTCTCACTTCTAATATGCTCATGAAATTTCACCCAGAAGCAGCATTCAACCATAGCAGAGCCAAATTACTGAAGTTCTCATTACTTTCTAGCTGGTGCAGTCTCATGGTTGATATATGAGTCCATCACTCTCAGCATTGATTTGCAGAGCTCTCTGAATGTCTCTGAGCAGTTCAGTCCCCTTAAAATATTTTTCTCTTCTCTGTACCATACATCATAAGTCAAATTGTCAAATCTTATTTCAATTTCTTTGCTACATTTAAAACATTCAGCAGGTGAATCATTATGTTTTAGTTATGCATCTTCTTGCCTTTAAAAAGAAAAAAACAACCCAAATCATGGCAACTAAAAGAAGACTAGAGAAACAGCTGATGCAGCTATATGAGCCTCTCGTGACTGCCATAATGGCAAAAGTTAAATATTGCAGATATATTTTGCTGAAGTGCATTGGTTAAGCAAAGACTTTCTTGTGTCCCATCACAGGCATGGCTCATGTTAGCAGTCTGGAGCTGAAGGTCAATGAATCTTTCTTTAAACACTTCATGGTCTCTAGCTCTCCTCTCTGGGCAGACTTACACAGAGTAATTGCATCATCTGCAGGTAAAACACACACAAAAGAAAAAGCCTCTTATTTCTTTTAAGATCCAGCATCTTAAAAAACCCACTGCTTTATTGTGTATGTTCATTAACACAACATATAAAATCATAAAATAATTCTTTTGACAAAAGTATAGCATGTAAATTCACATTACTAATGGCTTAGTACAAGTTCCTTCTAACAGAAACCGCATGAGTTTAATTCTACATAAAACAAGTTAAGATGAATATTCTTCATGGGAGGTAAGGAAACTGCTCCCTCAGCATGTTTACCCAACTTGTGTGCGCCTGCACTACATCTTCAGTAGGTAATCAAATACAAGAACGCCTGTCAAAGGCCAGATGTATTCAGCTGACAAACTGCTCTACTCAAGAAGGAAGGTGGCCAGCATTTTCATTTACTTTTACCTACATCATACTGAAATAAAATCTTAAAAAAATCCCTAACAACAACAACAATGAAAAACCAAAACAGAACACACTATTAACATAAATGTTTGCTAGCACTCATTACTGTAGCTGGCATATGATGGTGCTCTAACAACAAAGGCCTTAGGCAAACACACAAACTACAGGGTCTCTGCATGTATTGTTTATAATCATTACCACACATGACTCGACTTTGCTTAAAAGAATTTGTTTCCTTACAATTTTTGTCAGTAACCAAAGGGAAAGAGAAAAAGAAACTCACCTACAATTCTTGCCACTTGAAGAGGAAAAACTGGCCTAAATTATATTTACTACTAATTTAAGTATGTCTAAATCTAAATTTAATTTCTCGTTGTAAGTGGAAGTATCTGCAGTTCAAATACTCCCTAAAGCCCATTCTGGATAGGACCAAAAAGTCTTGCTTAAATTGCTCTGAGAATATTCCATGCAAAAAAGCTTAGCATTTTTTCCCCTTACTTTCAAATAATTCCCTTGGCTTTCTCAAGCCAGAAAGCAAATACTGGTTACTCTGCAGCAAGTATCAGCTTTTCATACCCCTTCAGAATTGCTGATAAGTATGTTCCATTTAAAGGAATCTGAGGTAGTAAGAATGAATTCTCAACAACTAGGCCACTATCATTTTTTCAGATGTATCAGTATGGTCAATAAGACTTCTACCAAGAGAAACTTGGATCTTGAAATACTTTGCTTTTCATAATACAGGATTCCTGATGAATTATTTTATAACCAAAAGGAATGCTCTATTATGTCAAAGGCAAATGTGTGAGATCAGTTAATCTACTGAAAGGTCACTCACAAATTAGTTATAGCAGAAAGCATTGAAAAACAAATATGCTAAAAACAAACACAACAGGAATTCTGAACCACCAAGCCCAGCGATGCCCGGACTTATAATTAGGATGCCAGTTTCAAGCCTACTATTTTTTTTATTCTTTCACAGACCTGGAGACTTCTAAATTCTATGACCATCTCACACAGACGAGACTGACTTTCTCCAGGATTGGCTTCAACTGGTTCAGACCCTGACTCATGCTTCTCTTTTTGGTCAGCTGAGCACTAATGCTGTGGCAAGGAAGAAGAGGCCCTGTGATTAATGAAGGCAAGAAAGGGAAATCAACAGTAACCCCACTTCAGTTTAACTTACACAGTCATGTGAAACAGAATGCCTGATCATAAAGCTGTGGGGGCAAACTGAATGCCTCCAGCTCAGTCCTCTAGCCCAGTCCTGGCTGTGCCCCATCTCCCCCTATACCCTCTCTAGGCCCTTGCAGCCCTGCAGGTGGAGGATGAGACATTTCCACTGGCTGACACTGCCAACACACACTAACTGCCCTTTGAAGGATTAGGTTTCTCTATCAGCAATGCTCCACAGCCAGCTCAGTTTAGTGTAGCACTAACTAACACTCTTCTATTGGTTTCCATTTCTGGCAAAGGTGCCTGGGGTCCAGGCACATAAAAGTCACCAGTTAACACATTCCCTCTCATCAGCCTGGCCTTGCTAAACCTATGATTCAAAAATTCATAGTGTAATAAGAATTCAGATAAAATACACTGTTCTGTTAATTTAGGGTTAGGTACACAACCTCAACAGCCAGAGCAGATGTTTGTTTACACAGCACAAACACAGTACAGGGCAGCAGACATGGGGAAGTCATTAAGAGTCAAATTTACCAGCAGAATAAAAATTAAATAATTCTTCCACGACAAACTTTAACAAACTTTTGGCACTTCATGACTGTACAGTTACCTATTAAAAAAAGACTTAAAACCGAAGTTGAAGTGACAGCTACAATGGTGGCTTGAGTACAGGCTCATATGGAAACATACAGTGATAATTAATCCCTTGTGAGCAAAAGCTGGCCTAGTCCTATAACAAAATAATTGAAAACTGTCACTTCTGCTCTGATATTATTTTTGGATAGTGATCTAATGTTTAATTATATTCATTTAGTAGCTGACTGGCACTTTTTATAATACCTGTCTGTACCTGAAACCTCTGGAGATTCTTTTCTTACGTGAATGCATTAGAAATCTAATTGAAAAATGTGCTTTTAAACAGTTTCAGTTCATTGTTTGAGATTTAGAAATAAGATTGTGTGGATTACAACATGCAATATCAAATCATTGATCTTGTTTGCTAGAAACACAAGTCAATACAGCAAGTATAGATAGTAATAGACTAAAAAATATAGAATTATATATTTGATTCATGGGAGGAAATAAGCTAATTCAGATAGCTCAAGGATTACTTTTTTGTGACAGAAATAATTTTAATGACAGGGAGAACACAATCTTTTAATTGTTTACCAAGGAGTGACTTCAATAGACTATTTTCCCATAGAAATGTCACTTTTCTGCTTTTTTTTATACAACAGACTATATTTCATGCTTCAGAATACCACATTTTTTCAACAATACATTTTTCTGAAGCACCAACAAGAAAAGGAATGAGAATATGGGAAAAAAATAAGTAGAAATAAAATAAAATCTGTAGAGAAGCTAGCATGGGTCTGGAGCTTCTTATGGAGAATGGAACAAAAATGCTAAAAGGTAAGGAAGACTGAAACAACGGCTTAGGGGGAAAAGGTCTTATTTTACCTGTTGTTTTTTTTTTCTTTAAGGAGTAAAATGCAGATGAAAGAGGTCTCTGTCCAAAAGGAGGAGGTGGTAAAGACAAGGGAGTTGTATGAACATTTTAAGTGAGTTTTGAATAGTTTGTTTCTCCTTTTTTAACCAAAAAAGCTCATTCATCCTGACCACAAACATAATTTCCTTTAAGAAGCCTGTAAGGTATTCAAATACAGCATCAGTGTGGCATCTACTTCACTTCCAAAATTTTCCTTTCTTTCTTCAACTGTTTAATTTAAACACCACCCAAGGAACTCAGAAAGTTACAGGACCAACTTATTTTGTGGTAACAAAAATTCAAGTTACTATCATTCTAATTCTTTTCTTGACATCCATCATAGGCTGCATCTCAATTATACCATATTTTCCTATGTGTCTTCTCATCAAATGCATTTACATTGACTCATACACTAAAAAAATAATAATTTAAATGTTACTAAGCAATGTTGACTGATAACACATGCAACTAGTAAAAGAGAGTCTTGCATTTTTATTTATGACTATAAACATCAGATATTTGATACAATACGTGATCTGTGGTTACATACATATTGCCTTCCTTCATAAACAAATATAAACAGAGGAATAAATGCACAAAATGGAAAGTATTTAATAAGGAAATGTCTCACGAGAATTATAAACATCATTAGGAGAAAAGTAATTTTGGTGGGGTTTTTATCTTTGGGTATGTTTTTTTTTTTGTGGTCACATTTATACCATTGTACCATGTGGTTACGTTTGTACCACACGTTCAGATTTTTTAGTGGAGGGGGAAATTTTAAAAATATAGTAAAAGTTCTCAATGGTAAATACTCTCTTCTAGAAAAGTTAAGAACTGTCATTTTATCACTGTGTTGATACTAATTATTTCCTTTTGTCTATTTTTTCCCATTTCCAAGTATTTGAGGAGGGAGGTACATACACTAATTATACACAGAGTATTTGGACACAAACTGTGCCTCCTTTACAAGCAGTACCTTTACAGACCTACAAGGGTTAGAATAAGGTTATGAAGTTATTACATCATATGTTTTATATAAAGCTGTTATATAGGACTTTCCTCAAACATAATAAAAAAAAATTATGCAGCATTCCTGTGTGACAAGATCTACTAAGCAGAAATGTTATGGTTTAGACAAGTTGAAAATCCATAACTTTAAGGACTATGCTTCCAAAAGCTACAATATTATAATTTGATTTGATGGTTTTTAATGAAATAGCTTCATGTTTCATTAAGGAAGTTCACAAGTTCATTTTAAGTGACTACAAATAGCAAACTGTGAGTTCCTCACTCAGAAGTGTTGAAACTAGTAATTAAATGATAGGAAATAGCTGGAATTGGTCTTTCATAAAATGTCTGAGATACCTGGGTCTACACATGCTGTCTACTCTGCCTTGGTCTAAAGGAATGGCATCCCACAGCAGTAAGGGAAGCTCAGTATTTCCCACTTTCAGCATCAAGTTTCATCTCTATAATCTATAAAAAAACATTAGTAAGCATGTCATTAGCACAGTAGTACCCTCTCATAACTCAAAACTTGAAATATTTGGCTAAATCTCACAGCAAGCATTATTAAGCATTTTTTTCCTCCAGCTCCTTTTTTGTGACTTCTGACCATGCTTTAAGTACTCACAATTCTTCCCACCCTACCTCCTAAAACACAATTTATTAGAACACTCTTCCACCAGAAAATCTGAGGTAGAGAGAGGTTACCCTCTGTAGTTTAAGGGAAAGAAAAAGCAAAATTCCATAATAGGTCACCAAAAAATGCACAAAACATACATTCATAATGCACACCAAACCAGTCATATCTTATGGAGATCTGAAGAACTTAAAGAAGAATACCAATATGAGAGCATTTGTAGTCACTGATTCAGAAGGACAAGCTGAATTGACCTGCATCCACACAGCACACCAACGCTTTAAAATAAACATTAAAGAGGGGAAACCATAAATGAAAAAAACTGTTGATATATAAACAGTTTCCAGCAGAGGGTCAATGTATTTGCTCTTAGAAATTCCCACAAGCTAGCTACAGAAAATTGCAGCCCTCGTCCCCATGAGGACAGTGCAAAGATTTTGTGGCCACTCAATAAAATTACATAACTGGTATGCTTGAAAGGAATTTTGGTCAGGCACAGTTTAATTACACTGATATCAGATAATCCTTTGTTTTATCAGACTAACTTGTGGAAGAACTGAGGGCTGCAATAATTTCTTCAGTCTTGAACCACATGAATCAGACATAGATCTTTCACTGGAGCTACTGACCCCCTGCATGAATGCAGCCAGAAGCTGGACCAGCTGCAGATGGCTAAGGCTGCTGAGGCAAAACTGAGCTAATGCCAGAAAACCCTGGAAATCAATCAGAACAGTAGGGGATTACCTCAATACTTTTGCTTGCCAGCACTAACAAAATTATTGTAATAAGAGTATGGAGCCTTGCTCTGAGGTAGAGCAGTCAAGACACAGTGCCACGGCTTCTACAAAGGCAAACTTAGGAGCATCGACCAGGTGAAATCAGGACAGAGAATACTGGGCCTGTAATTGAGCTGGTGAAACAGATTTCTAACAGGACAGACAAAAACCTTTCCCCTTCTGGAGTAAATACATGGTTGGTTTTTACAAAAACCCATAAGTAAAGGGAAATTTCCAGAAAAAGCCTAAGTTTCGATCAAGTGATGAAAATGTTCACAACTGCTCCGGGGAGAAAATAAACTGCATTTCTTTTCACATAAGATCATGCCTAAGGGTCTCATTAATTCTTGAGAAACTCCTATTCAAATGGAGAGTCACAAGTAAGCACTACATTTTTGTCTCTTCTGTTACTATGAAGAAATACGTAAGAAAAGACAGTACCAGTTATGTTCGCTGCTATGTTTACCAAAGACTGTCACATCAGGAGCAGATTACTGTGACATAACCCAGCCAGACCACACAAGGCCAGCTAAAAGCTGAAGGCAGTGCAGAAAACAGCTGCTTGTTTAACTTTGCTATACGCTGGCAAAATAATACAGCTTGCCTGTAGATTGGCCTCTAGCTATATATTGTTTCTCAGAAGGCAGTTAGTCTCTGAGTTTAAAGCTCTACACAGGGTACCATTTGTTTACCAGCAAACATCCAGCTAACACTCTACTTGATAGTCTTTGAATAAAAAGCAGAAATGATCAAGTGTTTCCTATGAAAAATCCCTCATTTCAGAGCTCGCCCCTCAGCAGAAGGCAAAGCCAACTTTACCATACCAAGCTTGCATCTTTTCCTCCTCACATGAGACGGAATACTGGCTGCAGGGCTTATTTTGAAAATTGGTTAAGCATCACTGAATGAGAATGTCAAGATTTTCCTTGGGATGTGACATGAAGATGTAGCATACTTTTTCAAAAAGTGTTCCAAATTTTTGCCTGTTAGATTTTAAAGAGAAAAATCTCATATATTCCTCACTGAAGTTTCTTTCTCAGTTCTAAGAAACATTCCCAGTTCTATCAGGTCAAAAATTTACTTTTTAAAATCACCTGCATAAAATGACTGCACAGACATAGATTTATGAAAACAAAGAATTTTCTCAGAAAATTTGATTATCAGGAAGAATATCAAAAGATGACTCCAAATATGACCTCAGCATTAATTTTGTCAGTAAGCCACAAAAATTTAGGATGCTGTATTTTTTGAACTTGCTGTATTTACCCCTGACAGTCTCGAGTCTACCAAGAAATTCTGCATATTTACTTCCTTCTATGAGGCCAAGACTAGCAACTTTTAAAAATGCTTTTGTATAATTATTGAATATCCATTTATCAATCAGTTTTGTGACTTCCTAATACAAAAGGCTTCTATTTGCACAAATCCAAGATCTACTACCACAATAAATGGAAAATAAGTTACATAAATATTTTGAAGCATTTTAGCTGTTTTCACTTACTGGAAGTGAACATTCAACTTCATTTCAAATAAAACATTGTAGAGACAACATTCTTATCTAGTCAGCAAGTAAGTAACAAGCTGGTCCTATCTGAAGGGGCAGAATGAAATTGTGCATTGGGGGAAAAAATCTTATTAAAATGTTTTGCCATTGCAAAACCAATGTCTAGATCAAGACAATCCATAGTATTTCTGTGACTATAAACCCCATAGAAATATTTGTTTGTCATTCTCCACTGTATGAGACCACCATCTCCTGCTTTTCTTCCAGGAATACACACCCTAATGAGGTAAAGGCTGGACACAACACACACACACATCCCACCTTTGCTTCTGATCAGTAGCTGCTTCTTTCACAAGCACCTAAACTAAAATCTTTAAATACTAGAGAAAAATTTATGTGGTGTGTCCCAGTACTTCTGCTGTGGAACATGTGACATTTTGGTAGGGCATAATCAAGAGAGAACAACATTCCAAGAATCATTCTGAAAAAGCTAGTAAGTTAAAATTTCAGCTTCAGAGTTAGTAGCATACAGCTTCTGAACTCTATGTCTTTTTTACAGACAAAAGTAACAAAAGCATTGTCAAACTCAAATAAAGTTGCATGAAAGGTTATCCAGGCATAATGAAAACAATCAACAGTAGGAAGACACACTACTGTGATAATCGGTTGGATGGAGGGAGAAAAAACTGTATGCTGTTTTAGCTTTTAAAACAGAAGACAACATTTTCTACACACTGAATGGTGTAAATAATTAATTTTGTTTTCTTTAACTTTCAAATAAATGAAAGTTGATCGGCTCTCTTTCACCACAGAAACAGAATAATGAAGACTTTAGTTCTGACTCTTTAAAAATCCCCAGAAGTTCGTCACTCTATGCCCATAAACAATTTCTCTTACAGCAAGAATACATGCTTTTGGCAAAGTGAAGATGCAATTCACAGGGTAACAATACAGTGGACTAAATATTGTCTGTATTGAAATAAAAAGTTTGGGTTCATCCCAATGGCTTACCAAACAGCTGTAGTTTAGCCTAGTCTTCTGTTAGTGCTTGGGCAAATGAATAAAGTCATCATCACCTGCAAAGACTCTCACTAAAGTATTGAATAGCACAAGGTTAAGAGTCTACCCCTATGAGTCAGACATCAAAAAAGAATGTACAGGGAATATTCTCATTTTCAATAAATGATAAAACAACTGTAAAATTCATAATTTACATGACCAAAAAGATAAAATTTGGTTTAATAGCAGTATTACCTTTCTCCACCAAACATGTAAACTCATCAATAAAATGCTACAAACAGTTTAGCAAGGATCTATTTTCCATAAGGTCATAGAGTCACAGAATTATTCAGGCTGGAAAAGACATTGAAAATCAACCATAAACCCAGCACTGCCAAGTCCCTAAGTGCCACATTTACACATAATTTAAACACCTCCAGGGATGGAGACTCCAGCACCAGGCCACCTGCTCCAATGCTTGACAATTCTTTCCATGAAAAAAAAATTCTTAATATCCAACCTAAGCCTCTTTTACACAACTTGAGGCTGTTTCCTCTTGTCCTTCCACTTGTTACTTGGAAGAGACTGACGTGCCACTCAGATCTCCCCTGTGCCACCATTTCACAGGCTAAATCAGTAAAGACTGATTTGGTTAGATTTGATGTTCACCTATATATTGTCTTTAGCGAGAATATTTTGTATTTGACAATGACATTATCACAAGGGCAAAGTGGAAAGTAACTGATGCACGCTGAACCTCTTATTTTTAGTTACTGATTGATCATTTTTATGGTGAGAAAAAGATACTGTGGCATTAAAATAAAGCAAATATTAAAAATAACTAAAACAAAACTGAACAAACATACTCCCACAATACATTTTTTCTATTAAATACACTAAAAAAGAACAGCAAAAATACAGACTGGTGTCATGTCTTATTCGCTTGTTTATAAATATAACTGCCAATAATTTAAATTTAGCTCTACATTCTCAGCTAAAGACCTGCTTTATGTAGCAGGCATGTATTCCTGTGAAAGGACAAAAATAATTTATTTGTTCACTTTTACCCATAAAAATCAAATGCAGATCATTTCCACCAACTGACCATAAAATCCACGTTATACATCAGCTGCCTCCTTGCCAGCAACCATTATACTTTGCTTCTGGAAAGTTTAGAGCTGCAGTTCCCAATGCTCCCCACTGAAATCAGGAAAGCTCTCTGAATTTACACCAGCTAAATGATTTTCACATGGTATGGAGAGAGCATATGAGCATACAAAAAATGAGCAGTGTGCATTATAAGGTTTAAGATTTACAGTGATTGCTACAATATTGTGAATATACCACAATATCCATCCTGTTTAATAACATCATCTATTTAAAATATTTCTATGCATTTGAAACACGTAGGATTTAATTTTACTCTGTTAGGGAGTTTTAATTCTTATTTTTATGAATGTGAGTCCACATGGGGAATTTCAGCAGTAGGCTCACAGATCATCAGGTTACTTTTGATAAACAGTATCAAAGGATTAACAAATCATCATTTAAGGATGATTTAAGGATCCAGGTCTAAACAAATGCGGATATGCAAGCACAGTAAAATGCTTCTGATCAGCCCACACCAGATCCTTTGTGAAAATGGGTAGTAAATACACAGAGGGAGAGGAATCTTTCCACCAATATATCCATCCCAGTACCCACTAACCTCTGCCTTAGGAATTTCCTGACCAAAGGCTGTATCCATTTTGAAACTGACAGTGACTTTTTTTTCAAATCAGCAGACCAGCAGTCACACCAGTCTAGGACATGACAAATCTGATGTTGCCTTCTCCCCTCAGGCCTTACCTTTTGATCTCTGACTTCTTACAGATAACAGTACTACAGCAACACAGCATTACAAACACAGGATGAAACAGCTCCCACAGCTCCACCCAACTTACCAAAGACTGTGAAGTAGAAATATCATGTCAGAGCAGCCAGATGGTACCACTGATGAGAGAGAATATTCCAAAGTCCAAGGTAACAGCTGTCAAGGCAAACCTGCCAACTCGTAACTTGTCTGTAGCTACCCAGCATCTTGGATCCAATGCATATAGACCAAAAATAAATAAAAATCACCAAATGATAACCTTTACTTGTCCTTTTCCATGCCTTCACCCCCACCTTTCCCTCCCCCCTCAACTTTTCCTGTGTTGTCTTCTCTACAAGGGAAAGCTCGGCCACAAGAATGAGTTGCCTTTTATTCTGTACCATGCTAATCCAAAATAGTTTTAAGTTAGTAAAAATGTTCAATAGCATTTCAAAATCTCATAAATCTCTTGGTCTGTTTGGTACAGCAATAAAACCAGTGAAAATCTTAAATTTTAAAACCTTAGGTATTTTACTTCTTTTTTGAAGGGCTTCATTAAAACCATTTGCCATAAGATCCAAAGCTTGTTTACTGTGAAATGCTACATAAGATGCAACTGGAATGCTGGCCCTTTTCTCATTGATCTGATATCCCTCTACCTGGAACTAAGTGGGAGAACAGGAAAAGGCCACCCAACTCCTTACTTCTGCCTTTCTAGCTTCTTTCCTCTAGGCATGTCAAGCAGTTTCTTGGTTTTCTACTCTCACCTTAAGAACAATTACTATTTTCTGTATTTAAATAGACTGGAAAAAAAATTATTTCACATTAACAGGCTGTTAGACAAACCAGAGCTTTGATGTGAACTAGTTCTACCCTTTTCAAACTGTTCAGTAAGAGAACAGGAACAAATAGAGCCTCTGTTAACAAAGCAGTTTCTGAAGACTACACTTAAACACCAGTCATGTTATTCTAAACAGTCCAAATTGGCCTGCAAAAGCTTAATATAGCCTCTTTTTAATAAAGACAAACGAGTTCTAAAACTAATCAAAATGGATTGTGTTTAGTCAAAAAAGAAAAAGCCACTATCAACAACAACATCCCTTTAAAGAAAGCCAAAATGTCTGCCAGATTTTAATTCATGCACAGTAACCTACTGCATCTGGCTTTCCAAGGGCAATCCCAACCCTATAATTATCCAGCAGTCACAACTAGCTTTCCTAACAAAGATGAGCCTACACAGAAATAACAATTATTATAAAGATGCATTGAGATTATTCTTCCCTGTGTTGTCTAATGCTAAAAAACGGAAATTTCAGATAAATGCCAAAAGGAATGCAAACATGAGCAATTCAATCCTAGATCATGTCACACATGATCAGCATTTCCTGTCTTCTAGTTCAGCTTCCACCAAAGGCAATTATACTTTTTTAATTATGAGAAAAAAGAGTCCCATTAAATCTTACATCACTTCTGTAACATACTTTGTAAAGGACATAAATAACTCCACTGCAGCCATAAAATTCATGAGCGATTTTACTGAAAATTTCTACCTCATGAAATGTCTGAATATAACTACTGCCTTCACAAAAGCAGCAGAGTGATAGAAAACCATGCTTAAAATAAATTGATTATTTCTTATATTCTTGTTTTGTCTCCATGTACTGGTTTCTTGACACACAGAGTAGCACTATCCAAAATGTAGAAAGCAGTTAGAAATAACACTAATAACTGTTTACATTATCTGTTAACCCAGTGACACTGCAAGAAGAGAAAAAAAAAAAAAACAACTCTGCAGTGAAATGTCTTCTTTATTTTATTTTGCATCATATAAAAAACCCCCACGTTCAAATGACTTTGGATTGCCTCTTCTGCTCTGTTCAAACCTCCCTAGCCTGTAGGACATGCCCCTGCCTACAGACATGTTCTGCTTGCAACAATGCTTTCCCGCAGCCAGAAATTTCCACAGGATGCAGTTCTGCAACTGTGGCATTACCAGGCCCATTTGGACAAACCAATAGGAAAGTCATTCAGATCCAACGAGAAAGACAGATCTTTCCATAAAGAACAGCAATACTAAAGATGTTTATGAAGATTTAAGTCTCACAATGGCTCTCCTATTCTGTGAAGAAGATGGTGTATTTCAGTTAAGAAAAAAACCAACATTGATTTCAAGTCCTTAGGAATTCTTCTGTTATAAACATACCACTCAAAGAACCTCAGTATTGTTATCCTGGCCTCATCTCTCCATGTGTATAAAACACGACTGCTAGAAAATTATCAAAATTTCTTCAAAAGACTTAATTTTTTATTTCACTGTCACTGACTTTCTAAAAATTTCAATTCATCATTTGCTTGGAAATAAGTAAAAAATAAAGATTCTTATTTGTATTTGAATCTAACAATCTTTTTCAGTTTAGGCACTGACAGTTCCTTATCACAAAGGGAGTTTCAGAAATTCCCAAAAGCACTCATCTATTAAAAGAATTTTATTCAAAGTATTTTGGTGCAATTCAAAAGCTATTTAGGTCAGACAGGTAGACTGTTGGCAACAGCTGTTGAAGCTCAAACTACTAGACATCAGACAAGGAATCTGTCCCACATTGCAAGATATAAAAGGAAATTGTTTTGGTTTTTTTTAACTCATCAACAATTAGGAATACATCTGAAGTAAGTTTTCCTGGGTGAAGTCCATTAAGACAAATAATTGCATAATCAAATGCTGTTTTCAGGTTATCTTTTAAATCACATGATAATTGTGAATGGATGAACCACAGCTCAACAGTTTTAATTTACAGTGTATTTTCCATCCCTTATTCTTTTGCATCTAAGTCTTCAAACCTATTTCCCAATTATTCAGTCATAAAGCCCTCAAAACCTGAAATGTGCAAGAGTTAATTTGGGGAATGTTTCAGTCTCAGAATGAAGCAGCAAATGAGTACATTTTCACCTGCTGCTTTTCCTTTCTCAAAAGAAGCTATCAATGATGACTTCCCTGGCAACAGGCACAAGCACACAACATCACTGGTTCAAGCAGCTAATCAAGGACAGATGTCTCAAGAGAGCATCAAAGCAGCCTTCTGCATTTCCAAGCATGTCAAGCTTTTCTACAAATAAAAATATCCCTATAGCTAGGAAATCCAGCTGAATTCACAAAGTAAAGATATGATTTTTTTTTCCAGTGCATCTTTCTATGCTTTAATTACAGATTACCCTGCCAGTTTAAATAAAGGAGCAGAAACATTTGCCACATCAATATGGAAGCATCAAAGAGCAAGAGTGTTTTCATGGGAAACACTTCTAAAGTAGTTTTCATCTTAACTTCCAAAGTACTCCAGCATTCCTTTATGATGCTGAGTGCCTTAGCTTACAATAAACACATCAATAATATTTTCAAACTGATTTCAGAGTATTCTGGCATAAAGCCAACTTCATTAAAGGTCTTGTCTCAGGGTTTCAAAGACCATAGACTCACATGTCCCCTTCTGTAGAACCTACATGTACAGAAGTCTTTTCTGTGATCTAAGACTTCAGCTCCATTTTCCCTAGAAATGCATCTACATCATAAAACCCTAGGCAACCCTGATTTCAGTTACCTTTCTTTTGCATAACAACATATGTCTGTTACACATGTGAAACAGCTTATTGAACAGATTATTGAAAACTTTTTACAGCATATGACTACAGTGAACATTAATTAGTAACACTTTAATAATAGCAGTGCTAATTAATTCTTCCTAACCCATAGCAAAACAGCATGTGCAATGCTGCTAGTGTTATCACTCCATGGTGTACTTTTCACACTGAACACACATTGTGCTGATCATAATTCCAATGTAACATCTCCCAGAACACAGAGGAGCTAAGAGAGATATGAGGAGGCAGATTGATTTACCAAGACAGAGTGACATGGGAGTGGATGCTGGCAGGTTCTGGCTACAAAGCAGTGTGGGAAAAATTCAAGTTTTGTTCCCTGTTTGCTCTTAAGAAGCAACGAGGGCATTCGCATCTTGTCCCAAATTCCATTAAATCAATGACGGGACTCTCAATCTACTTGAATCTCAACACACAAGGTTGAACTCAAGGTCACAGGGTCAGAATGGATTTCCAAGTCAAACAGCACATACATGATCCTCACACAGATCTGCAATCTGGACCAGAACAGTAGATCACCATCACTTCAGGCTTAAAAATGTTTCAGGCATTCTGAATATAAAATCTGTTTGTTTTCTTTCCCATAGACCCAGTTATAAAATCAGTGAGTGAAACACGAGTAAAACTGACTATTTTAAAAAAAGCTAGTTAGTTTCCAAAAAGACCAAGTGAACACTGTAGGATCCCATGGCCAGATCTTTTACTGTATCTTTCTTCCCCAAGAACTCAGCTTTACTTGGAACAATAAATCAAAAGTACTTTGCCTCACTATTCTAAACTCCTTAATTGATCATTACCTGTATACGATCAATATCATTTGCTTTCATGAGCCAGAATAGTCACCCACTCTCCCTCTTGAACGTCCTCCAAATTCTCTGTGCAATTTTGATTCTAATAAGTGGGACTTAGAGCTTCTCATTTGCTAGTAGTAGCACCACAACAAGCAAAGCTTGTTGGTCTGAAAGAGTAATTTCTTTTTTCTTCTTCTGCCATAAAGAACTAAGACAACTAACATCTCCCCACCGAAATGGCAGAAGGTGTACAACAGCTACCCACTGGAAAGATAAGACACGAGGAGAAAACTTGACTAGCTGCAAATACACACCTTAATTCATATTGCTACATGTAAATAAATCATTTCATGAGACCCAATGAGATTTCTAATTACTAAGAATACTAATTACAGAATTATCAGCAGACAATCAAGCATTCCCTACTTAATCCTAGCTCAAGTAAATATCAACTGCCACTGAATGACAGCATGTAACACACTCCTAACTTCACATCTTGGACAGCTGACCGTAAGAACTCTGGTGTAAAACAGTTCAGAAGGCAGCAAATAAATACAAATTACTGTTATTATGTGCTTGTTTGATCCAAAAAGCTGGATTCAACAAGCTCCAGCTTATTTCTGCCTAGGCAGCATTCCTCCTCTGCATCACAGCAATGCAAAAATGGAGCCCAGAGAAATCTACTCAAATTGCACATTGAAAACAGAACTCCAGGAAGACAGTGTGATTAAAAACATATACTGACATATATTTACAACTTCCTCCTTCCCCTATGTGTACAGGCTAATGCTAACAAAATAATTAATACAGAATACGATGAACTACACAAATGAGTAGGAACTCACCAGCCTCTCACCACCTCCATTTCTCACAGTTACGCACTTCTACTTAAATTCCTACAAATATCTGTATGCTCATCCCAAAAAAAACCCAGTGGTGCTCGAATGCTGTCTCAGAAAAATATTGTCTCTGTTGTCTAGCTGGAAAACTTATGTTCCCTTATAAGCAGGCTTGTTTTTCTCTTTCTGTGCCTTTCTTATGAGCCTCCACATTCTTCTCATGCATCTCATCTTGAAATTGAATGAATTGAAAATTAAATTTGCAAATGCAAATCTACAACAATTAGATAGTAGTAAAAAGAGTTACTAGAAATCATACAATTTTGGATCTACTAAACTGGGCTGGTCATTTGCTTATATCATGGTTGACAGCACAAATTTTATTTATTCTGTTGTCTGTACTGCAATTCCTTGATCTGAAGATAAAAACATCAAGGAAATACAGGTGGCAGCACCACACTTCGAAAGTAGATGTGTATATGCTTACTCTTCTCCCAAACAATAGGCTACTTCATGGTCAAAAATCTCTTACTGCTGTGGATAGTCCAGCTCTTTCAGTTTGCTATTCCAGCAGATCTCTACCAATGGATCACAGTTTCTTCCAGAAAACAAAGCTACCAGACACATCTCTATTTATTTTGCAGTGCTTTACTGCATTTACACAACTTGTGTGGTTATGGAGATTGATTATCTCTCTGGTCTTGTACCCAGATACAGATTTGCTTTTAGCCCTGACCCAAGAGCATGCACTATGATTTATTATCTATTGATGCCACTAGCAACATCCAGGGCCATTGTGAGACATCAGACTCTATCTATACTCAGCTGTTTCCAAGAAGATGCAAGCTTGCAAATAAGAACCATTAATGTTTTACAACATCCTGCTGTTACTGAGTACTTTTTGTTTACACATTCTCATATTCTCTAATTTCTGCCATGACAAAGTATTACAAAGACAGTTCAATAATATATTGGAAGTATATCCATTAACATCATGTCAAGAAGCATTTTCAGTAACTGTGTAAAGTGGAAGTTAACCAGGAAAAGGTATTTTTCAAAACCATAGGTAACACAATTAACCCAAATTGCTTCTATTTTTTATACCTTGTGGTTCACTCATTCACTCAAGATGATGGTACAAAGCTTGCTGTGCTTCTCAGCACGTACTGTTAATTCATTTCAAGTCATATTCTTTTTATAGGAGATGATTATTATTCCTGATTTAACTATCAGGTACAAGGATGTCAAGACAACAAGCTGAATTCTCTTCTTGGTCATTCCTGCCATCACTCAGCTCTGGAGTCAGCCTAGGTACATCATCCAGGCAATGGGACAAATTTTGGTGCGGAGTAAACTGCCAGACTGGGAGCAAACCAGTGAGGTGCTGCACTAACATTTGTCACTGGAGCTTCTCAGAACTATGACTTTCCAATCAAATGAACTGGAACTTACATTAAAAATTACATCTGACTGTCTGATATGTCCAAAAGGATAGTTTAATGGGGGAAAAATGCTATTGAATTAGAAACAGTGATCTTGTATAATTAAGGCAGCAAATTATGTTGGAGAGTCATTGGTCCAAATTCCAACACTATCATTATAACCTCACAAGCTACTTCTTAAGCTACTATATAATTTTTTTCAAAATCTTTTCTTTTGTAAAATAAAAATTTTACTTTACTTTTTAATATGCAAAAATATAGTCAATACATGAAATGTTAGTCATAAAACCTAGGCAAATGAAATCTCTCATTCAGAGAGATACTTGGTTCAGATTTATACCACTTAAATTATCACTAGGATGATGGACATTGTCTCAGGTTAAAAGAAACCCCAAAGATATAAAAATACAAAAAAAAAAGTTGGAAGTTTAAAAGCAAAACAAGCAATTCTATGCTGCTGCAATAGCTTCTCACTATCAGCCAGCTCATAGAATTTTACTCGTATTCATAAAGGATAAAAGCAAACATGACTCTTTCAGAAGATTAGACACCACAAATGCACACCATGTAAGCTGCTGTTTAAAATACTGGGGTTTTTTTAGTTTGAGAATGAGTTTAAAGGCTGAAATTAGTACAAAATGAGAAACATGTCAGCATTACTTAGTCTACAGAATTTCTGCATAGCAGGAAACATTGATGCCGCAGACAATGTGTGCATGCTTTTTTACTATCTTCCCAGACTAAAGACCCAAACAAGCAAAGTGATTTTCACCTACAACACTGAATGGACACTGACAAAGCAGTTGGTTAGCACTTCACCATTTCTATCTTGACTAGGAGCAACACATCATCACATCCTATCTAGTTACATGATGCAACTCTGACTTCAATGACCTCGTGATGCATAAAAATACCCATCAGAGAGTGGGTATCCAATCCACTTTCCTCTGAAAGTTGAATGAAAACTTGGCCTTGATGGTAATATAAGAAGAAAGAAGATGAATTTTATATTTGTGAGTACAGGTGAAGCACAAGGTTTGTTGACAGACTGAAGAATATTCTTGTGGAATGTGAGAAGGAAGAAAGCTTTAATACTGCAGATTTCTCTTTTAAACTAGAAAAATACTGCCAGATTTGCAAAAGTGATTTTAAAACAGCCCACAATTACTTTAAATTCAGGGAGATAAATTCAAATCCATTATCTGTAGTATCTAAGACGTTAGGAACACATTTCAGTGAACACATTTAAAATTTAAAAAAAAAAACCAAAAACATAACCAGCACAGAAAGTCTCAAAGGATCCATACGAATATAATTTACTGGTATGAAAAAAGTCTAGTCAATATTTATATAGTCATAAAGGGGGGGGAAAAACCTCATCCCTACATGAGACAGAACTTGTTGCACCCTCAATTGATACTTCAACTATAACAGCTATTCAGCTCTACAGCATGCCTTAGACAGATATTATCCTCATTTTCAGAGAGACTGAAGCAGCTCAGAATACAGCAAGTCAACAATAGCATCACAAATACATGGTTCCCCATCCTATATTCAAAGAGCACCCTATATTCCTAGAGCATGGTCTTTTCCAACTATCAATCTACTGCCATGTCATTCTGGAAGAAAGAGTTTTTTGCCTTTTCATCCATTAAACATGTTAAACAAGTCTCAGAGGTGATCAATAATCCTTCCACACAAAATCCTAGCTCTGCCACAGCCAAAGCAAACAAAAAAAAATGTTTTAAGCAACCCCACTGCAGGTCATCCTAAAGACAAGGATAGAACACTTTGATGCCAACAGCATTACAAGCAGATATCAGACTTATCCTCCTAAATTAGAGGCTTTTAAAATTGCTGATAGAGGGACGTAAATGGTTTTCATCTACTACTCAGATATTTACTAAACATCTCCATGACTTTATTTCATGCTGGCTTTTCCTAAACATAAAAGGTGCCTCACCCCACGCATTTTTTTGCACGTACTCCAATTGCTACACTAAAGCTTTTTTATCATTACTGCTTCCAGTTCACTTCCATAAGGGTGTCAGAAAACAGGCAACAGACTGATGTATATCACATTGTCAGAGACCATTGGCTTTTTAAAGTGTATTCTGTGGATATGCTCTGAGCAGAATTAGGCAAAGTAATGGTAATAATGTCCTGGCCACCTGGGTCCTTTTCAGTTCGACACTAAAATATAAGAAATAAATTAGAAAATTCTTTTTTAAAAAATGAACCTGTTGCAAAATAGCCTACACTATCCTGCCATTTATTTCTCTAAACTGTTTTTTGCAATCTTACTTTCAACTTAGCACAGCAGAAGTGTCAAGTGAACAAGAAGTATACAATTTTCCTTTCACATCTCCCCCATGCTGGCTCACTCCAGTCAGTAACTTTTCTATCAGTTTATGCTTTTCAATCTGTGCTGAATTAGCTTCCTTAAAAATTAGTCTTTTTGCTTCCCTTCACCCTTCAAGAACAAAGCTTTCTTTCCTACCACGCAAAAACAAATTATTACAAATTCTACCCAATCACTCCTTGTAATATATTCTTGTTTTAAAACTCTTCTACCTCATTTTCTACACCTGGTGCTTGTTATACTACAGGCAGTTTGTAAAACAGATGGCACATACAACTAAATGAGGGACCCCAATTATACCATAAGTTCAATTTGAAGTATTGATGTCATACAGGCTTACTTTCACTGCAATAAGCTTTGTTAGCAAAAGCTTATATTTTAATTGTGATCATGTACTCTAATTTAAAATCAGATAGAATGTCTGAAGCCTTGTTTCGTGGTCTGGTATATATCCTTTTGCTCTTCACAGTAACTACTGTGACTGAAAATTAAGATAATAGCTATGGAAAATTATCTCCCCAAATTATAATTCAATGGGGAAATAACAGAAAATCACTAAAGCTGAAAAATCACCTTAGATGAAAATAACTTCCTGTGATGACTCAACTTTCATTTGGCAAAGTAAAGAGAGAGAAGTCTTATCAGACTGTTTATCACCCTTACTCCAAAGTAATTCTGCAATATTTCTTCCTATGTTATTAAATTGTTTAGTATTTTTTCTCTACTCTCTATTAACACTATTGCTTCTAAAGCTGATGCACAGTGGTTGTCACTTCCTCTGCCATCTTGACTTCAAGAAACAGCATTGAGCTAAACAAACGCCATGAGAAATACCATGCAAATCCTAGCAGCACCATAGAACTATTCCTGCAAAATGTAAAAGATACAGCTTAAGATGTAGGCTCTTAAAAACAACTGTGCATATTCCAGTCATCTTTATATTTGTTTATTGTCCCATTGTAGAAACAAGCAGCAGACAGTGACTGCTACTCTGTGTGGTAGGACAGATATGGTTTGGTTCTGACTGCCCTACAGAACTCTTGTGAAGAGGCAGCAGTAGGAACACTTTCTATTAGCCTTAATTCTCTTACAAATATTTGTCTGGTACACAAGAAAACTATGAAGAATTGTTGCTAAATCCTATTCAAGTTCCTCTTGAAGCTTATTGGAAGCACTACACAAGTAAAAACCATTATTGCCATTTAACAGACATGCTGAAATCACAGGCAAATTTAAATTAAAATAAAGTCAGCTTCAAGTTTTCTACATAATCTATGCTTCAAGAGCAGCAGAATTAAAGGAGAAACAAGGGATAGCAGGTTGAAAACCCTGTGGTACCAGACCAAGGGAACAAATTATTAAATAGCCCCAAGTCTTTCCTCACCATTCTTTCCTAAAACACCAGCTCCTTGCTTTTTTACACCTCCTTGTACTATAAAAAAACCAACCTTCTTCAAAAGAGCTAAGACCCAGAATGAAGTTATAACACAGATTAGTCACACACTTTTTCTAGTACTGCTCTCAAGTCAGGGGTCAAACAGCTCTGCTCAGTAGGTGACACTGGTTCATCCAAGCTTCTGCAAGGCTGCCTAACAAATCCAAGGGAGCCATTTTGTCAGGAAGCATTTCCAAGCACCTGAACCTTTCTGTCTCAGCCACTTGATTACATCAAAACAGGAGCTTAAAATGCTGAAGTTCAAGAATGTAAACAATAAAATACAACATTCAAATAAATTCTGGCTGTTTTCTATGCTGCACAAACTCGTGCTTGGTTTTCTCCTAATACATTTAGCTTTTCCCATTTCCTTTGTGTACTGTAGAGGCTGATCTTAGTTTATTCTCCAATTGCTAGATAAGACAGCAACTCAGAATCAACAATATATGTTAGGCAAGTGATCATTCACGTTTTCTCAGTACAACTATGAAGGTCTATCAGAATGACTTCTGTTCTGTTCCTGTGGAATACACTAGAAAGAAAGCACAGAAAAATTCTTCTGAAATTCTTTTCACAATAACTAACACAGTATTTCTAATGATTGCAAGTCAGTTCTTCTGTAAGTGTGAAGCTTTCAAAACCTTAAAACCACACACAGAGAGAACCAGAAAGTCCATATTCCCACCAACCAAACAAAACCTTATCAACTAAATCAATAGCACTACAGGGAAAAAGACAATCACAAATCTCATGCAGTAGATTTAAGGATGGCAATGGTCAGAGAAAAAGGTTCTGTTGTAGTTTGCAGAGCAGGAACATATTCCTACAACTCTAAAATAAAAAGAAGGTTCAAGACAATTAACAAACACAAATGTATGTTAAGCACCTAAGCTTAAACAATGTTGTTTCAGGTATAATCATTCCTCAAATTACAAGACTTTGGCATTTATAATAAAAAAGAACTATCAGAATTAAATGGGTTTTGCAAAATATTTTCCTGGGCCACTACTAAAGATAAATTTGTCAGTACTGGTTTTCAATTTACCATGAGACAGGGTAGCAATGTACATTAGCTTCAAATTACACCAACAATGATGGATTAAACATTCAGTTGCTTTTTTTTCCTGCCTCCAGGAAAAAAACTTCACAGCCTCCCAATCAGAGGGAAACTGAACAAGTGCATCCAGAGTTAATCAGATCAGCAAGCATAGCATCAGAAAGCAACCTTCACCTGTATGTCTAACAAGTCTAAACCTCCTCATAACTTTATCCTAATATTTCTTTTTACTTTCTTGATACAAATCGATTTTAATTTCTCTGATTCCAGGAATTATTAAGTTAACCAGTGAATCCTAAGAGTAACCTACTGAAAAATATCTTGACCAGGCAGATGTATCTTGTATTCCAAGGTCTTCTCAGAGAACACTGAGCCTGTAAGATCTGAAGGAGCAATGTGAAGATGAAACACACTTTATCAGTCATATCCTTCAACTTGCACATAAAACAACACACAAATAAATTACCATAATTTAGTATTCAGGCTTTACAAAGGCCAAATGACACTGCTCAACTCCTAGTTCTCTTCTGTGTATGCAGATCCATACCAAAACCCTTTTAACAGTGAGATTTCATTTTAATTGGTACTAATACCTCTTACGTTGAAAATAAATCCTTTCTTTTCCACTCAATGCTTTTGAGCATTGAGTGGAAAAGTAAAATACAGAATAAAAAAAATTAAAAAAAATAAAAGTAAGTACAGAAAAGCTAGAAGAACAAGTAAAAATATCTAAGTTTTCATAGGAGAAATAAACAAAGGATTTTAAAGGGACTAGGACACTGCCTCTTGAGGGATATACCTCTGCACTTTATAGAGCCACCTTACTACTTCTTAAGCTTCAAACAAAACCAACTACACCAACAGCCTAAACAGCCTACTGGTCTTTTTTGTTGTTGTTGTTTAAAACATTTTGTTGGCACAAAGACTGGCCTAAAGCATAAAACTTGTATCTCTTTTTTACTCCAATGTCAATTTCACAAACCTTAAAAAAAGTAAGACAAAAAAATTAATCTGACGTACAAAAAGTTGCACATATGTTTCTAATACATACAGATATACCTTTTTGTACTATCCTAGACTTACAGCTCTGCAGTAATTCTTTGATCTGTGTCAATTCTAACCTGACCTGGGAAGGAAAGAGTAGAACAGCACATGAGCAGACAGTGCTGAGCAGCACATCCACCACCTGCATAAAGAGGACTACTCACCTCCCACATATGCAGGTATGTGACCTCTCCAGTGAACTGAAAGAACTCAGCATACCTACTTTCAAAGTAGAATCTGCTCATAACAAAAATGTGTCAAGATTGGAACTGCAGGAAAGATTGAAAATTTCAGAAAGCTAAAAATTCTTTGTCTAGTCCCTATCATCCCACGTGTGGTTAAAATACTGTCCACAAGTGACATTTGGCACAACAGAAGAATTAGGATGACTGCTAGTTTAGGAGGTAAGTATAATATCTGCTCTCTGTGTTGCCTTTTTCCCCACTTGGAAATGAAGCCCAAGATAATTTTAGTAAGGAGGTAATATAAAAGAGGATCTTTATTTGAAGGTCTTCAGGGGCAGTTATGGAAAGATGTGCACAAAAGCCCGCCTCCACTGGGATGAGTACGTATTACAGGTTTTAGGAAATTAGCATAATTGATAAAAAGCACCAATTAGGAGGACAAGTGGTGATTCAATTTCACACTCAAATCAAGCCCCTTCTCTGGAGTCCCCCCCCTTTAGCACTAGTTGTACTTTGTCCATGAGAATGTATCTCAAAGGGCTGTTCTCAGCCTTGGTTCCCAGGAAGAGCTAAGATAGCACTGGGGCCTTGTAGCCCCTGGGGCTTGGAGCTCTGGATTTTTCTTTGTCTTTCTGCCTAGGAAAAAGCCACAGAAAATTACTGGGAAAACTAGCCACTAATGCAGTAGGCCACAGAGCTACAAATACACGTGCAAAGAATACAGAGAATATATAAAAGGGGGGGGGGGGGGGAAGGCAAAACCCAAAATGGTATCATATGGGGTTCCCTAAAATCTTCAATGCTGTATCCTTTGCCAAAAAGTCTATCAACAGTTTCATTAAAACATCCTGTAGAAAACTTCTTTCCAGTAAAATTCTAGTTTAAGTTTACTGAACTGCCCTAGAACTCTGCTTCTAACAGTTAATTAACTAGCACTGGATTTTATCTCACTGCTAGGTAATGACAGAGGCAGTGTAGACCTTACTATTCTTATAAATGTGAGGACCTGAAATTAGGAGATCTTTAAAATGGCTATTGCTCTATTAAACATCAGAATCTATTTTAGTAATCAGTAATTGGAAAAGAAATTTTCCAACTATTTCAAAATGCACAGAAAGTAAATTCTGACAGAGGAGTAGTTGCAATTCTATATAAAACACCAAGCCTATATCTGGTCTAAAAGAACCCATCTTAGGCCTGATTCCCATCAGTAGAGTCACTCACAGGTTTACAGTCAACATGGCAGGTAAAGAGTTTATTCAACGTCTTAAAGTGGTTGACATTGTTCTGTCTGCAAGTATTAAAAGAATCATAAATGTATACAAAAAATTTCACTCTTTATCCCTCATCCATTAAATGTCTCAAAGGACTCCAGGCCACCTCCTCACACATGTAAGTAAAAGCTGAAGAATAAAAAGCAAGGACTGATTTTATCTCAAGGTTATGGAAACATCATTAAACCATAAAACCACGCTGTCAAAAATTTATCTTGACATTAGAAAATGTCTCAGTAGAGTTAAAGCCTTACCACGTAATTAGCTGCAGATAATTCTGTTTAATACGGAGGATCAGAATTTTAAAACAGTCACAACCTTGATAAATGGCACGTTAAATAAACTGAAGCTTGCAAAAAGTGATCAGATAACAAAAATGAGAAAATTCAACTCCAGCTCAAAGGACAGTTGATACAAAAGCAAATTGTCTAGTAAGGACAGGGCAACATTGTCAGAAAGAAAGGTACATAACCCTTCTGAAACACCTCCCCATCCAGTACAGCTGGTATTTTCCACAGATCTCAAGCAAACTAAAAATACATTGGGCTGAAATTCTGCCCCCATGGAAAGAAATGGCCAAATGGTCTTTGATTTTCAATGAGTAGTTTCTACAAATGAACACTCTGGGAGATTCTCTGCCTATTAAGCAAGTGAATAAAACTATAATTAATTTTCACAAAGACAAGACCAGTGGACAGCAGAGAAGGAGGACTGCTTAAAAGAGCTTCCAAGAAGCTCTTTTGACCTAAATCAGGTTGGAGATTTTCCAAGAACCATCTGGAATTTAGTCACCTCACCACAGGATAATTCTTCTCTTTTGTCTGGCAGTCTGTTTATTTTCCTTCTCGAGGATACAGCATCAAACAGAATAAAAAATGACCTTTGACTGGATCTTTTTGTGGCATGCAATGAAAGAATTGATCCAAAAAAGTTCAGTGTTCGAATAAGCATCCACTGAACTTGAAAGGAATGTTGGAAGCAGTTGAGAAAACAAGATTACATCTTCAAGTTATGTATCTGTAGTATTTCTTTCTTCTATGACCACACAGGGAAGTCATCACAGTTGCTCTTCTTTAGAGTTACACTACAGAGAAGAGACTGCAAAAGTCTTATCAGACTTTACAGTTCCAAAGTCTTAAATTTTACCTGCTGAGAATAAGCATCCCTATTCAGCTCAAAAAAAAAAAAAAAAAAGAATTTGCATGGGCATTCAGCTTATCTTCCAAAGAACATTCCATGGGAATGGCAGAAAATGTCTGCTGCTATCTCCCTAGGGACGGAGGAATACTTAATTAACATTTTAACACAGTATCACTCTCATAACAAACTCGTTTGACAACCAAATTGGGAAAGCTGTAAAATGCCACACGGAAAATTAGAGAGTGACAACAAGGTCTTACAAAAAGCTTGACAGTTGTGCTTGACTGAACTGTGAATGAGATAATAATTTTACTCATGTAAAGCACATGGCTGTTGACTGCTCTTCTCTCCCAACCACTCACCTGTCCAGTCAGATTCTCCTATCCATTCTGCCAGCTCTTTTTAGTATTAATGACATCAAGTATGTGTACACATGACAGGCCTATCTCATTTTGTCTCTATTTTCCCAGAGCAGACTATCACACAGACTAAGCAAAACCAGCAAAAGAAAGAAAATGAGCTCTAGTTTAAAGGACAAAAAAAACCCCAAACCACAAACAACTTAAAAACTCAGCACTCTGCATTACATTCAATAGGGTGGGGAAAAACTCACAGTCAATAAACAGAATATATCGAGTAAAAAAATACCTTTGGAATACTAAAGGTACAGTAGGGCAAACATTGTCCTTAACAGGAGCATTCCCAGTTCTCCAGTTAACAGGATATTGATCTAGGAAGTCTTGGCTTTCACTCTGCCCTTGATGGCCACTTACATCATCTTTATAAAATACATGGGAGGGGAGAGGAGGTGCACATACGTTCACATGCTTGTGCATGTGTGTACATAAAAAAAAAAATCAAAAACTTTCTGCATTTTCTTCACCAGTGCACCAGTGTTCCAACATGTTTAGTAATCAAAGTGTTTCTGTAAAGCCACATGGCCATTCTCCATCTTAAGCTTATTATTACATAGAAGGCAACATTTGGAAAGAATTTCTTGCAAGCTGCAACCCAGTTCCAACTGAATAGGCAGTGATCATCTTCTGATAAACATTTTTGTCTTCAGCTGCACAAATTTTGTACACCAGATAACACAACGTGTATGTTTCATGTGAAATGCAGCTGACAAAGTTCAGGCCAAACCAGCATGCCAACACAAGACAATAAAACAGCTGGAGTGGAGACGAGGTAGCACCTAAGGGGTTTTATCTATGCACCCTTTTGACTCGGTCTATTTCAGGCAGTGTGATTTTTCAGGTAAAATTCCAGCTTTACATCACAGCAGTCTAATAATCTATTAAAAAAAAAAATCCAGAAAAACAACACAGTTTATTATATTGTACCTACTCCTGTCCACAGTAGGAAAAAAAAAAAAAAAGATTCTGTAACTGTGCAAACAGATTTCTTTTAAATGTCAAAGAAAATAATTTATAGCATTTTTATTTAATTTTTCCCAAAGAGGCCCTTTTATTTATATCAGAAGAAAAAAAAATGTTATACTTTGGCTTACTTCATAAGAATACACCTACTAAAACAACCAAAACATAAGTTAAGAAACATCTTACGGCAGAATCTATCAATCAATTAGAAATCAAAAAAATTAAATGGAGTTAAAACTATAAGTACTCTTCATATAAAATATTTCTGCTAGCATTATTTCAATTTACCGTCCTGAATCAAAAGTAATAAAATACCTACACCAAAAGCCAACAATATTTAGTTAGTAACACAATAAACATTTTACGTACTTTGGAATCTAATTTTAAATACTTTATATGTCATCTTTCAGAATAAATAATCCACAAGGCCTCTGGAAAAAGCAGCTTGTAGGATACAGTACTATCACAAATGTTAGCACGTACTTCTAAATGACAGAATAGGATGAGAGTATATCTGCAAATATATTTCACTTTGCAGAAAATTTCTAGGCTGAAGTGTGATGTTATATGCTCTTTATTACTGTGAAAAAATTACTCAGGTTGATTGACTTAACTATATTTGAACTTTCTTGCTTTATTTCTCACCCAACAACTTTAATATCGTCATTTTTTAAAAGGAAAAGAAAAAAATGTCCTCTGTTTACTGCTTTAGTTTTGAAGTGCTGCAATTACATTAAAGTTAAGCATCTGCCTAAATACTGACTGAATAAAAAAAATAGTTTGAATTCACTTTGTCATATATCACATTCTGAAAGCATCTACTGAACTACCGCTCAGAAATAAATCATGAACAGGAGGAAAAGATAATTTATGAGTTGTCAAGCAATGAGATTTTAACACTTACTTTTGTGAAGATCTGAAAAAAGTCAATTGCAGGTGGCAATTGAGACTCATCATGGATCTCAGTTTTCAAATACAGTTGCAAAGTCTGTGCAAGGTGCCTGAGGCCATCTTTCATTTCTTCACTTAACTGTTCAGCATCTTAGGGGGAAAGGGGAAAAAAAGTAGACCATGTAATAAACAGAACATTTCACCAACATTTTGAAAACATCCAGTGGCAGCCATACAGTCTAGACATTTCCAGTCCAGGAATTAATCTTGACAGAGGGCAGACATTTCTCATTTTTTGTGACAGTTACCTATCATCACACAGTAGAGTTTATCAGGTTGCTACTGTCAAATCATATAAACACAACAGCAAGTTAAAGATCAAAAGGCAGTAGATAAAGCAGATGTATAAGCAGATGTAAGACATTACACAGAAAAATTAGGCATCTGGGTTTGTAGCATTAAGCACATTAGAAATATGCTTGGAACTTTATGCAGCAGTACACACTTTCATACTGTATTCTCCACAGATGTGTCAGAAACACTTGGTGCTAGCAGATGAAACAGAAAACTATTTATGAACAAAAGGCGTTTCATACAGAGCAACTGGTAAACAATGAATATAAAAGAATATGAAATTAATATCACTTGATTATAAAGCACCACTATTCATGTTTTACAGATAGAAATCCTGAAGCAGAAAGAATCAGTGTCTCATTTTCTAATTGAGTGATTATGCATGCATCAGGTCTCTGATCACACAGAAAGTGAAACTGCTGCTGCCTTAGCAAGTTCACTGCCTGACTACCTGCTTCACACTTTTTCCTACCAGTTTGTACAAAATGGAGAATGTGAAACTGAACATATTCAAGCACCAGTCTATAACAAAAGGCAGAGATTTATTATGCACTATGAATCAATTTTATTTCTGCATAATGGTGAATTGCTATTTTATTATAAACACCTGTAGATGTTCACAGCACTACCCAAGTGCAACTAACAGTGTGGATGTTTGCAGGTGATTCTGCAAGCATGAATGAATGCAAATGTTAGAAATCCAGGCATGTATGTTTTTCACAATGTACAGAAAGTCTCTGGTATAGCAAAGTATAGTATCTGTGAGGACTGCATCTTCAAGAGAAGCAGGAAACTTTTAGATGACTGAAACAATCAAGTTTAAAAATATAAAAGAAAAATTATAAATATATACTTGCATTTCTCATATAATATTCCTTTGAAAACAAAAATGTTTTTTCCTTCAAATGTAATTATTCAAGGCAACATGTGATTTACTTTAAACTATCTGTAATACAATGAAAAATGTATTACAACAAAGAGAGGAAGATGCGGTTTGTTTCACCATTGGCAAATAAAACTACCCCAGACTAAAGAAGAGAAATCACATAAGAAGAATTTTACAAATGGACACTGCAGCTTAGGACAGATGTGAACACGAATACCAAAACCAACTGGAACTTCAGGGAGAACTGATAGAGATAGAAGCAGAATGCAATTATCCACACTGGAATCTGTCCAGGACATCAGAGCTAATGATCCAGAAAAAAATCCAGTGGGAACCTTAATGGAAAATGATCAAGACCTGGTTTTCCAAGCGCATAAGAAAAAAAGGCCAAAAGCAAATTGAAATGAAATTTGTGAATGTCTTCATCTTTTGTTTCTAAGAAACTTTTTTCAATTGTTTAAGAAACCTGCTGTGGGAGACAAAATGCTATAAAAGGCCTATGAAAAAAGTTCTAAATAAGTCATGGGGATTTAATTAAGTAGCTCTGATACATATACAAGTAAAGTAGCAAAATATCTGCCCCATAATACAGCATACAAACTATTTTCTTAATACTGAGTCTTGGTAAGTAAAAAACAAAGATGATTTCTGAATTACTGTAACATACAGAGAGCCCAAGGAACTAATGAAATAAGGAATCATCTTAAAACAAATAAGAACTAGCAAAAGTAACAATGCTCAGAGACATCTCTCCTATTTAATCTGAGTTGCAGAGAATATAAAGGAATTTTAAGGAAATATGGAGATTGGAAAAGAACTTCATAAAGGGTTGGATGCCTCCACATGTTTTGTGGTTTTTTATGTATCATATATTTTAACAGATAGTTATTCCATAAGTGTATAAAACTTTATACTCTTCTATTCAGTTTATATGTCTCCCACAGTAAAAATTAACCAACAGTATAAAGTAATGTTGAAAAGTAATAGCATAAAGCAACATGAGACAGCATAGTGTCAATAACAATTTTCAAAAATAAAATTTTTTTTGGCATTACAAGTGGAGAAAAAAAACAAAAAGGAAGATAAAAAGAGTATCAATGCGAATTCTGTCACATTTCTGATTAGTGTTGAAACATTATCTTCCATTACAAAGATGCTTCCTGAGAATGTTTTTGTTTCAGATTACAGCCTGTACTCATAGTTCATGTGATTCTGTTCAAAGAAATCTTTTCTCCTATATACTTAGGCATCTAATGAAATTGCATTTCTGATTTTCCTATAGATTCCACTAAGTACACAAAGAAACAAAAGCTTTGACACTTTTCATAAATTGTGCAGCAAATGGGGAAATTGTTATGAAATAATAGGAGCTTTCGGAGCATACAGAAGCAGCAAAAAAAAAAAAATTATCACAGCTACTATAAGTTCTCACGCCAACTCAAAACACTTTTGGATTATCTTAACTCAAAAACCATAGAGATCATTTATTCACTCTAACAAGGAAGCCAGGAAAACAACACAAGTAAAGAGTCAACCAAAGTGTTTACATAAGATTATGCTTAGGGCATTTGTACTGTAGTCTGAAGTACCAATTTCAGTTAACGCATTAATGTCCTAAACACTTGGTGCTGCAGACTTAAGAAGATTCCACAGGAACTGTTATTAAGACTCAGAGTAAGTACAGATGAAACACTACATGTGGATCTCTGATTTGTCTCCTTCTAAACTAACTGGCTACGTTCCAGTTGTTTATGCATCAGTGAGAGGACAGTCATCCCATCTGTATCACAGACCATATCACCATTTCCTTCAAAATGAGAACTTTAGCAGAAGCCTCTGGCCACTCTACATACTTTTGGACTATTTATCCATTGCAGCTCAGGCCTGTTCAACACCAACCCTCTCTCCAGACAAGTTATCACACTATTCCCCTTGTCTCCAGTCAGGTCCAAGGGAAAAAGGAAAGTCCATAGTCTACATCATTTCAACTTAATTTGAAGCATCTGTTTTGCATAAACTTTTTTTACACGAATTGAGGATACCCTTTGCAGAAAATCACTATGTTTTAAATACCTGAATTCTATCCATTTTAATGTGCTGCCTTATTAAGGTCTTTTGCCCTTGCATTTTGGGAGAAGGCAGCAAAATGTCAGAGTGTTCAAAAGTAAAATTAATGCTATGTATTGTATTTTTTATGTTTATGTGGGTTTTATTTCTAACTAGCCATACCAATTTATAAAGCTGGTTTGTAGCCAAAACTGAATACTACTAAAAAACACAGAGGTAATCAAAATGTTCACATTACTCTACAGAAAATCCCCCTAAAAAGATGCAAAAATGAACCAAGGATTTATTTCTCTCTTTCTAAGTCTTCAAGGTGCCATATGGAAAAATGATTCCTATTTCAATATTTTCTCTGCTGAGAGATCATAATGAGCATATTTTTCTACCCAAGGAGTTCAAACTTGTGAAGCCATGAAAGTAATAACTGCACAATTTCATCTTTATTCTCTATTGAATGGTCATGTAACAGAAAAATATACATATATCCCTTTTAAATCTAACTTTCTTTCTCATTTCTGGAAGCCATTTTGAAATTTTATGCACTAGCATGTAAGTATTAAAAAAAGTAAAACCTCCACGTAAAAATATATGTACTATTGTATATGTATGTAGAAATATTGACACTCTATGTAGTAAGGTAGACATAGGGTAAATTAACAAACGAGCAGGGAAGATGTTCATTGTAAAATGCAAAAATAAAAATCCTAAAACAAAAAATCAGGTGAAGGTTTTGCATCAAGAAAACAGACATGGTTTTCCTTTTATCTTTGAAATAACTGTTCTTTCCACAGAGGTTTTTGTCTTTGATTCTGTTACTCTACAGCGCAAACCTTCAGAAGGCAATATGCAAGAAAATCAGATGGCCCTTTCGTAAAGCAGACCTTGGAAGTATTTCCTGAAATCTGGCTGGCAATTACTTACTTGACTGAAGATCGGAAAAAGAATAGAGTCTCTCAGAAGGGCATACTGATTGTCTGAGCTGTAGAGGAAAAACAGATAATTAAACACTCACAAAACATGTTTTATCTTGAAAATACTCTCTAAGACTGATTATTCTTGTGATGAAAATATAAGATAATTAGATAAAGCCAACAGCATCAACATAAACCCAGGACTTTGCAAACTATCCTAAAAACTAAATTTCTTTGTTGCTACAAGATTTATTACTAATTTTATTTTTTTAACACCTTGGCAGCTTACATTTAGTAACTTACTTTAGCCCTTTAGAACATAATTTAAATCAGTTTATGAGGTTTCTTGTTTCTGAGTTCATGTGACTATAATTAATGCACAGTACTGCAAATACTACATATTTGCCCTTTAAAAACTATCCTGCACAAACTCTTCGCAACAATGTATAAAAATAATGTAAAATCATATTTTATCACCTCAGACCACAACAAAGGCCCCCACTTCTATCCAACACAGACAGTATCATAGCAAGTTTAGTAAGAAAACTAGCAAATCCCTTTTGATTTACAATCCCACACATTTGTAAGCTGCTTAAACTAACAGAAAATTTAGTCCATATAAGGTAATCAAACCGTGGAAATGTCAACCACCCAGAACTTCCAAGAGAGTTGAGAAAAACATCAAAAAAGGTAATTGAGATGAAGAGGATCCAACAAGGAAAGCTTGGCACTATGCCCTCTAAAGAAAGTGCTAACTAGCTAGCAGTGCTTCTGTCCTTACCACTCATTCAAACAACCGAATGAGGCTTCCATTCGGTTAACATAAAAGCACCAATAACTTCAGTAGTATTGAAGGGAAAACACTATCTCCCTATGTTCACCTTCTGGGCAGGAATAAGCTTCAAATGCTACCACATAACCGTAGGAAGAAAAGTCAATAAACATGTCCCTTGAGCTTAGTTATGTCCATTTTGGAATACCTTGATCCTTTCAGCATTTCTGCAAACTAATCAGTAAACTTGTAATGCAATTTGCAGTCTAAAATTTTTCAGCACTCCCAGTCACTTCAGCCTTGTAGCTCATAATTACATTAAAAATGTAGAGTGAGAAAGCATTTATCAGAATTTGCTGCACCAAATCAATCTAAAAGAACACCACTTACTAGTTTAAAAACAATCCTGCCAGCAAGTCTGACAGAGTCTGGAGGAAAATTTGGCTCGATGCTCTTAAGACACCTGCATTCCTGCTTGTGGTCCAGCCAAGCTTCTTTCTATCAGGATATTTTGAAAAGGAAGAAAAAGAAAATAAAGTGCATTTTATTTCACATAGTCTGTATCCTACTTTTTTATATGTACACACACATTTTATATATATAGTTATCTATAATTATATAGGCACACAAACATGCTCAAAACAATACACACTGATTCTCCTAGCTGCTTACTTCCCAAGATTGGAGAGAACTAGAAAGGGTGCCATCTAATATACACAAAACTAGGCACATATTCACTCAGCAATCAAGACTGCAGAGGCTTTCAGAGTCCATTCACTGCACTAAATGCAGCTGCTCTAATGCAATGGCCAAGTTTTCAGTGCTGCAAAAACTGTTCCCAAATATCCCTGAGCTGATGAGGTATCAATGCCCACAGCTGGGAGGACTGGTGGTGATACTTTTCACAGCTTAGACCAGGAGTGGTCACTGATACCAAAACAAAAGACAGAACCAAAAATATTTTAGTTGCATATATTACCCAAACACAGATTTTTTTGTTTCATGAGCCACTTTGATTAGAATGGCAGAGACAGACTAACACTTCCCCAGCAAGGAAGAGTCAGGATGACAAGATAAAGGAAACATTGAAATATGTCTCTTTTTTTCTCTATCATTTAATGTTGCCCCAAGATTAGCGCAGAAGAGCAGCAAGAATGAGTCTTCAGCTAAAGAAACATGTTAGAAGAAAATTTCTGATCACTTTTTTCCTGTCTTCTGTCTCTACAAGCAGAAAATTCTGTTATAATATACAAAAACTCCAAGTCCATTTATTAACATATTACATATTTACACATTTTATTTGCATATTCACAGTTTATGTTTGAAGTCACACAGCTGTTTCAAATAGCTTTAAAAGCAAATTAAAAGATCAGGGCACAACAAAAATTTGCTAAAATGACAAGTACTCAGAACCAAGGGCTTCTGAAGGTCACATTTTCTTGCAAATATGCAGTAAGGGGAAAAAAATGAACCCAGAGAAACAGTTTCTGTTAGGTAAGTGCCACAGAAAAAAATGATTGTTTAATGTTAAGCACATATTCAGCTATTTAAAAAAAAAAAAAAAAGAGAGAGAGAGAAAATGGCAGAGCTATGTGTAAGGGCACATCAGACCTGGAGATGCTGACAAGTGAGTTATAAGGATTCCAAAGTCAATCACGCAATTTTTTCTTAAGCTGCATTTAAGTGAGGGAATTTTAGGAAGTTTCAGCACCAGAACTTATTATATTTCATTCAGGATTTTTTCCCCTGTGGCTTACATATAATAAATAAATTGAAATTTTTATTTCTTTCAGATACATGAGAGAATTGTGATTTCATTTCTTTTACCCATAACTCTACAAAGGGAGAGAAATGAAACCAAGAAAGCATTAATCCAAGTACAGTTAGTGTCACATACTGTCTGACTAATACAAGTTAAGTATTTAGTGTTGAACAGAATTATCTTTGTCTAGGAAAAACAAGGTCATGCTTGTAAATGTCCAGACATCATTCTGTGTAATATAATTATATTGGCATTTTTACCTAATTTAAACTAAAAATGTTCCTAGGAGTATGCCTTTATCTGTCAAATTCTTTCCTTTACATAAATGGTGCATAGAATTTTAAATATGCTAGAGGTGACATAAAAATGATTAATAACTTACCCAACCAATATAGCTCTAATGAGATGAAATATGCTGTACCACATAGAATCATATGCCATGTTTCTTTGAGACTTTTCCCATGTGATAAGTATAGTTCAAACACATACCTTTTGTGAAACAGCACTTTGGCCAAAACTGATGCCAGAAAAGGAACCACTCTGATTCCTCTGCACAAGGAGCTGGAATGGGGATTGCCAGACACTTACTCCCAAATGGTCAGGGAGAGAGAGGAAAGCTCCAAATGCATTAAATACAATGAAATTCAACAATATTTATTCTTACTATACACACAACATACAAATTATAGGACAATGTGAAAACAAAGATTTGTGACCCTGAAGAGACCCACTTTTAAAGTCAGTCTCTAACAATACCTATTGGTTAGACTTCCGTTAGTCCCACATTTCTTGGTGCAAGGGTTTTCTTAATTCTGTGTACTCTGGCTTTCAGTCAAGGTTTTCATATCCTATATCCAGCAGGAGTATAAACACTGTAATGCAGAGACATGGCCACCTGGTACGATCTTTCCCCTCCACGCCATGGAAAGGGATTTTGCAAAGGTTTCTTTTCCCCCTGTTAGAAATGAACACTAATAGGAGGCAAAGTAAGGCAAGTGAACAGTACAGGGCAATACAAAACCCTCGTCCTCAAGGCTTCACTACACTTAGGAACTTGGAAATAATATCCTTCTGTTTATCTCCTCCCAAAGCACTGTCTCTCCTCCTGTCTCAGTGTAGCCCAAGAGCAAACCCTCAGGCCCTACCCAAGTAAAAAAGGTCAGCACCCACAAGGCTACAGAGATGGTGGAGCTCAAAGCTCTTTGCTGGCGGCAGACTGAGAGGCTTCCCACTGAACCAGCACCAGCTCCAACACCTCCCTGCACAACCCAGGCCCAGGATCACCTCCTGCTGGCTCAGGTCAATGGGCAAAGACCCCTCACAAATGCCTTCAATGTCTTCATATTTTCAGCTGAGCAGTTTTGCCAATGCACATCCATTCTTTCACAGACATATGCTCTTGCTGTCTCCCCTTGGAAACTGAATCTACAAAAGGTCCTAAAGCAATGTTGATGAAACAAAGGTTTCCCTTGTCTTCTATGCAAAATTTAAAAAAAAATTGCTTCCTGCAGATTAATGTGCTAATAAAAAGCTATAAGTAATAAAAACTAGAGCTGATTAACAACAAAAAAAATCAAAGGAGAATATTTTTCCATTGGAAGGTTTTGATCTGTTAAAAGCAAATAATCTGTGATTTCCACAGGATTGTTTGAATTTTCACAGAATGTCTTTTTTTTTATTATGACATTTTACTTTTACTACATTATTTCAATAATGTTTGGTAATAACACATTCTGAATTCTGGATTATCATCTATACCATTGGTCCTCAATCCATGGGATAACCATATTAACAAACACTGCCAGGGGTGATCACAGTAGTGATTATAAGGAGCAGCAGATATGATAACCCTACCTTTGGTGAGACACCCAGACAATGTAACAATGCTAGAAGACAGGCAGCCCATGAAATTAGGCATCAACAAGTGGAAAAGGGGCTACAACAGGAAAATGCCAAATAGGAGCAAAAACCAAAAGGTTTTTGCTAAAGGATCTCTTGTGATAAGATCTAGTTCTATATTTCTAATATTTCTTTTAATTAAATTAAAGTGGTAAAAGTGAAAACAGCTTGCTTCAACTGGCTTGAAAAAGAAAAATTATGGGAAATTTTGAAATTTGGAACAAATCACTCATAATCTTCAAAATAGACATTATGGAGATTTGTAAAAATTAGATATTCTGATTTGTATATAGGTTTTCTATAGGACAGCTGGCTCTGCATACTTATTCCCTTAAAGAACTATTCTCACTGCAAGTTCCAAAAAAAGAGACATTTTCAAAGACTATTTCTTCTCCTTAAGGTTAGCCTGAAGACAGCTTTTTGTACCACTTGATATTTAAAACAAATGTAGATGTTTACAAGGTATTTGCAGCTTTATAAATGGCTCTTTTTGGTACATAAAAAGAAATGTAGACCCCTATTGCATTTACTTTGAAGTTTCTTTCAAAAAATCCATCTCTATTCTAGACTCAGTACATCTACTCAGATTATTTTTTAAGCCAGATTTTTATATTAGTTCTGATTTCATTTAATGTATTAATGTATCCAGAAAAATAACAGGTTTTAAGCCTGTGTTTTGAGTTGAAGTATCACACATCCAAAAATAATCAAATCGTTCTGCAACTAAGTGTGAACAGCAAATTCAACTGCATAATTTGCATTTCAAAGTTATCTGTATTCATAAAAGTAAAATAGTCCAGTTTTGCCAATATTCACTTTTTTAATGTGCAAAATGCAGTTTCATCAACAACCTGCTGTTTATTTGTTGACCAATTAGTTCAATTAGAAGTGCACATATTAATGAATTGCACTTGAACTACAGAGGCTAAGTAGGGCACCAAGCATTTGGTTTAGCCTTCCTAACAGCTGCCATAAAACCAGAGCAACACAATGGTTTAGCACAATGGTTTATTAGAACACATATCAGAGGACAGTTCTCAAGAGCAAAGAGATCGGGCTGGTCTCAATTTTATCAGTATCACTTGTTTCAAGTATTCAATCCCAATAAATTCACCGATTTGATGGCAAAATAACTTTTTTTTTCCTGTTATTCTCTATCTAATATACAGGATATTATACACATTAATTCAATATTAATTTATTTATATAAACAGTTCAGGAAATTATGTAACTGCAAATACGCAGCACATTAAGTGCAGATGACTTTAGCAGCAGTATCCTGTCTCACTGAAATCCATACAACTACAGATGGCTTCAAGCATGTGAACCCCAGAGCTGGAAGCACAAAGATACACAAGATGGCTTCAGGTTATCCCTTATGAATCCTTGAAGAATGTTCACACAATTGTGCTTCTCAAAGAGGAAGCTCCAGTTCCTACCTCCATTGCCTCTACACCTAAGTTGGAACAGGTTATTGCATTACACCTTGTGGAATTGCTTTTTCAGGTCAGTGCCAGCAGTCTCACTTCACACGAGAGACCTGCCAACAAAAGCTTTACCAATGAATCGCCAAGAAGACATTTGTTTTAAACTTACCTTGCAAGTCCTCTGGTCTCTTACAGTCTTCACAGCCCTGTTTCCCTTATGATCTCCCATAACAAATCTACCTGTGGCATTATTATTGATGCTACAGTAAGAACCTAATCTGCGTTGCACACATTTGCCATAGAATGCGCCAAAATTACAGATCTTCCTCTTTTCCCACTCCTTATGTTTTAATCCCCAAAAGGAGAGATTTGTGGCATCTCTTGAGAACACTACAGATAATATTAAGGAAGAATTGTTTACAGAAGCACGTGATATGTGACAAGATCAGCCCTGAGGAGAAAGACTCGGAGATACAGACTGGGTTGCTGGTTGACAAGAAGCTCAACATGACCCAGCCATGGCACTCACAGCCCAGAGAGCCAAATGAGCTGCATCCAAAGCAGAGTGGGCAGCAGGGTCTGGGAGGGGATTTTGCCCCTCTGCTCTGCTCTCCTGAGACCCCACCTGGAGTGATCCATCCAGCTCTGGGGCTCCCAACATAAGAAGAACATGGAGTCACTCCAGGAGAGGGCTACAAAGATGACCAGAGAGCTGGACCACCTCTCCTATGCAGACAGGCTGAGAGACCTTGCAGCAGCCCTCCAGTACCTAAAGGGGGGTCTACAAAAGAGCTAGAGAGGGACTGTTTACAAGGGCATGTAGTGATAGGACAAGGGGGAATGGCTTCAAACTGAGAGTTCCTTTAGCCTAGACATTAGGAAGAACTTCTTTACTGTAAAGGTGGTGAGACACTGCAACAGGTTGTCCAAAGAAGCTGTGGATGCTCCATCCCTGGAAGCGTTCAATGCCAGTTGAATGGCATGCTTTGAGCAACCTGATCTAGTGAAAGGTGTCTGCCCATGGAACTAGATGATCTCTAAGGTCCCTTCCAACACAAACCATTCTATGATGTTTTCATTGGAATGTCAAAGACAACATCTAGTCAAATATAAAAGTTAAGATTTTAGGCATTTGAGAACTTTTCACCTTTGAGAAATATTTCATAGGATAGAATCACAGGATAAGTCAGGTGGAATGGATCCACAGAGATCTGCAGTTGCAAAGCAGGGTCAGCTCTGGGGTCAGAGCCAGCTCAGAGCTTTATCCAGTAGGGTCTCCAAACCACCAAAGACAGAGATCACACAAACACCCTGACCAGCCTGTCCCACCTCTTGGCTGTCAAGAGCTTTTCCTAATATCCCATGTGAACCTCTGGTCTTTCAACTTAAGCCTGTTGTCCTCCTGCTGTGCACCACTTTCCTTTTTGAAAACCTCCTCAGAGATGCAGTTTTCCTCAAGGCCTTATCTCCTCAACACATTCTTGACCCCTATTTCCTCTTAAAAAACTGGAGTATAGATTTTACCATTATAAAATGTACTCTTGAAATACAAATTGTTTTGCTTCAAAATTGACTCAGAGCTACAGAACGAAACTTAAGAATTATTCCTCCCCATCGCATCAAGTAGTCAAACATCACACACTTCAAATTAGTTGTGTCTTTTGTACTAATCAGAATCTTATATTTGTAGCTATAGAAATACTCAAATAAAACAAGGCAGCATGCTTACTCACCCTGTCCAAAACTTCAAATAAATTGCAGTGTGAAGGTATGACAACATGCAAAATGTATGAAGACCCTGTAAAAAAACTATTCAAATGCCTATTTCTTAAATATTTTATAGCTGTTATTTTTCATCTTACCTGACAGGATCTACCACAGTATTTAGCAACCTTGCACTGAGAGCACCTGTGCAGATTTCCATTCCTGTTTAGAAAAAAACAAAAAGGGGTTATAAATACAGATAGAGTTTTGTATCTGTCCTTCTTTCCTAACTAGCAATTTACAAATATTCCAAGTCACAAAAAATAACTTAAAAACAAGAATGGTCTAAAATGCATTGTAATGTAAGAATAAATTGTACATATTATGGTCAAAACTACAGTCACAATCCTTTACTTGTGTAACTCAGCACCTCTGGGGCCACTTTGGATCGTCAGGAAAATTATCAAATGTGCTTTTGTCATGCAGCTGTAACTCTCAGGAGTTTGATCTTGTAGATAACATCATAATTAGAGCTATGCAATACAACTAGCTAATCTATTTACTGAGTCTTGTCTTAAGCAAGCAAGCATCACTATCTGTCTTAAACAAGACCTTGCTATGAACCTGCTGCTGTGACATCAAATTTTATCTTTATAACACAGGCCAAAGTTGGCATGTCAGCAGAAATCTCTATTCTAAGGAAACACTTCTGATCAGTGGACAATGAAAACAAAATAAAAATTCATGGGGGAAGTATAAAAATCCTGTGAAAACTAAAACTACCAGCTCTATACATTACAATCTAAAGGTTAAAAGCACCTTCTGACTGTAGTACCGTCTTCTGATACTGTCTTAATTTAGTTGACTTAAGAAAACATCACTGAAGTTCTGTACATTTTTAGACACTAATTAAGCCTTAAATGTGAAAGCGCACACAGACCAAATCTTGTACCTCAAATATATAACATATTTACTTCATGTGAAAAGAAATAAGACAGATTTTAAGGCTTCTCTTCCCTTTCATTTTCCTGTAGAAGATACTGAACATGATGCATTATTCTGGTAACACTGCAAAGTGTTCACTTTCATTTCTTAATGTGCAAGGCTGCCTATGTTGGTTATGGTAATTCATTAGGCTGGGAACACAGTATATGGTTTGTTGTTGCTATTAAAACCAAAGGCAGGCAAGTTGCATTACAGACACAACAATTATCTGGGCTCTGTGGACAGCACAGCCCTTACTACTTCCCCTCAGACTTCCTCCTGGCCCCCCCTCTGTCCTTGGTGAAGAAGCACAGGTATCTCACTGGGTGCCACCATTCCTTGTGAGCTGCACAGGGCTGAACACAGCTCACTGACACCCAGCAAACTATCACCAGGAGTTCTTCCTCAGTACCCCCTTTTCCATCCTTCTACACAGCAAGGAAAGAGGTGTCAGTCATGCCACTGTCCCCTTCCAAAGGTAATTTTAGTGGTGGCATTTTGTGCATTGCTACAATGTTTTACATTTAGCTGCCCTAAATCTTATTATATAGATTAATTCAGCTTTGCAGTTTAATTGGGAAAGAACTGTCTAAAACAGCCCACTTCAAATTGAAGGGGCAAGTTTACATGATCCGATGAAGGTCTTTACTTTTCAAGATGCTTGCTGTCTACACATCAGTACATTTTCACTTTTCACTTGCACTCCCAACTGATGCAATTAAAAAAATGTAATTTGCTGTCTCTGCTGTTACCGAAAGAAAACTCCTCTGCTGTTGTCAGCCATCTAGAGATTGTTTACCATATAGTCACATTCCCAGACCAACTGCTTTACAACATGACCTTCTTTTACTTACACCACTCAGTTGTTCCCAAATCTTAATTTCCCTGGGTGACTTCAAAAAGGTAGAACACTATCCAAAGGCCACATGCAAACTGGACAGAACCAACATGCCTGCAAACTTCAATCTAGAACTTCTGGATAAACAATGTAGCCCACTTGTTTTAGCTATGACACCAAAACTGAAGAGTAGGGCCACACCAGAAATACCACGGAGCATCCTCTAGAAAAAAACAACCTCTCCTTACCCTCAAGTCCCACAAGTGGGGAAGGTATTTTGCTGATATATCAGAGTTTTACTATGTTTGAATTATTAAAAATAAGAGCTGATACATTATCTCTAGGAATTGTATAGGCATTTGGGGAGTTTAGACAGCTGCATTGGTCAAAGATTGAGAAGAGCATTTTAAACAGATCATTACAATCAAGTAAAAACATTTTCATTTGTACTACTTAAAAATCCCTATTTGGTCACACAGTATTTTGTAGGTATTCATACTAACTACCAGGAGAAAACTAACTTATCAACATTTCAGATATAAGTAGGTATTTTCATACAGCATTCTTTACCTTCCTACCTGAAAATCCAGCCCAGGACACAGGAAAACTAGCAACAGTTGGATTTCTATAAACAGAATCTAAAATCTTGTACAAGCACAATAGGTTTGGGGTTTTTTTATTTATTTTAAGATACAATGCCTGAGGATGATTCAGAGTTAGAAACAAGTGTGAAATCTTCATTTTGCCAGCTGGGGAGAGCTGTTTCATCTTCAAGGTTAAGTAATGACCCTACCTCAACCATGTCCCGATAGAGAAGGATATATTTCTCAATTTACGTTACAAGCTCATGTCAGAATAACCTGGAACAAAAAGAGATGGCCAAGCAGGTAGAACTTTGATCAGCTCTCCAGCTCCCCACATGCACATCCATGGAGATGGTCACTCTGCAGCATGTCCCTGATACCTTTAACAACTCTGTTTTACCGGGTTTAGAGTCTCATAGGTCACCAAGGACCTTCTGGCCTCTGTCTTTAAATACCTCCTTTGTATTCAATATTCCACACTCTTGCCAGCAGCCTCGAGAAACTTCTCTTTATTGTTACATAGTATTAGCTGAATGTCTAAGTGCTCATCCTTCTACAGAACGACTGAGCAAAAACACTTTGAAGGCAGTCTTTGTTTGTTCCACGTTATTCACCGAAACACAATAATGAGTTCAGATACTGACCACAGAGCGTGTGCAGTTTTAGTCCCAAACACACCAAAATACCACATAGCCCCAGCAGCAACAGGTAAGATGCAGATTTCCAAAGCAGACTAATTAAAACTTTCTGGCAGCTGAATTTAAATGAATCAATACCCACAACAATCAGAGGAGTCCTTCCTACAGTTTTCACATTCTGCCATGAGAAGGCTAGATGCAATAACCTTCATACATACCTGGTATATCTCTTGGCAATTTTCCAAGAGATGCCAGGATTTACTGGAATCATTAGTGTCGAGTCACCAACATGTAATCCATCTTTTGTAACAACTAGCAGACATGTAGCCACAAAGCACCAAATATCCAGGAACTTTGGAAGCTTCAATACTTTACAGGGCTATTTCCTTTGTATCCTTTGTCCCCAAGGGTTAACAGCATCCCCAAGGGATGCTGCAGTAACAAACACATACACAAAAATGTAAGGATCATTACTCAAAACTGGAATTTTTGTCAAACTGACACTACCAGCCTAATTATTTAAATAAGGTGACTCCTTCCTGGTGCCATTTAATGAATGAATTATCCATTCATCTTTGAGATTTCTTTGAATGACAAGTAGATGTAGAATGCCTGTCAGAGAGCTTCACAATAAAGCTGCTAATGAAATCAGTGCTTTCTCTTCCAATCCTTCTTCCCCCTCCTGGACTAAAAGAAAAATTCCTTTGTATTTATAACATCTCTGGATCGTGCTACACAGCATAGTAAGTGTAAAAGAGAATGATCTAAAGCACTACCTCTAAAATCCTTTATAGTCAGATTCATGTACTGATATATAGAGGATCTGTGTATTTTAGAACATTTTAAGTAAGGCAACTTCCCTGGTTTATTTCTGTCCTTCTCAATATTTTATTGATGTCATAGGCTTTATTAAAGGAATTTTGAAGTCAGTGTCAGATACTCTCATGTATTTCTTATTACCTGTAAACTTCACCTGGAGATAGTATCAGGTACCTGCTGCTTCTCACCTAATGTGACTGATTTCATGGATGAGAAAATGCACAAAATTTGATCTAATGGATTTGGTTATACTTTAATCTCTAAAAAGGTTTCGGCTGCTTAACAGCTGTTAAGTTGTTTGCTTAACAACAAAAAAAGAAAGATTCAGGAATTAAAAATAAATTATTAATTTCCCAACACAGTATAAACAAGATTTTGCAAATGACCACAACCCCTTATGAAACAACAAGAACAATTGAGCATCTTAGCCTTTACTAAAACAAACAGTGAAAACCAAAAACAACAACAAAAAGCCAAAACCTACACCTGTAAAGTAAACAGGGGTTGTTAGTTGACCCCTAGCATTATGGTCAGGCTAAGAATCTTTCCTCTAAGGAATTTGGTTATTGCTAAATCTTGCCATCATTATGGTCTGCAAACACCGTTCATAGAATTAGCTCTTTCAATGTGTACTGTGAGGCAAAAACCAACGCCAAATGTAGAGGTGGGTAGAAGAATTTCCAAGAGATTTATATGGACAGGAAAAAAAAGAAAATTTACGAGACAGGGAAAAAACAAGTAAGGGGCACACCCTCCCCAGAAATTTTTTTTCTTTTGTTTTTGAACGCACATTTAAAATCTTAAGAAGAAGGTGAAGAGGTTAACAAGAGTTTGCCTGGACTATCAGATCCTATCACAGCCATACCTGAGCTCTCACAACTTCAAAAATATGTGCACTTTTAAAAACATCACATAATACTTCTGCTTGCCAGGAAATGGCCTAATAAAATTTCAAATACCACAACAAAAGTCAACCAAATACAATTAGACTACTTAATTTATAATGGAAATGCATCTACACTTCTCTAGTGATTGCAAGCACTTGACTTTCAGCCCTACTCACAAGATAAGTGTCAGATAGAACAGAACTGATTACCAGACTGCATTCAACATGCCTTCCTGTGTAGTTTATTTACACTTCTGCTTCTGCCACATCTTGCAGGCAAATAGGACTATCTCACACAAATCCCCTCCTGCATTTTTGTTGTTGATGTTGTTTTTCGGTTAATAATCTTGCCCTGTATACATGAATGAAAAGAGCAGCTCTTTCCAATGCGTGTCAAGTTGAACTAATTTCCTGAACAAATTCTTAGACCTTTGCAATTCAGTCAAGTCTGTCAAGTGCATGAAGTCTACTTGTATTTTCTCAAGTATGTGCATTTCAGAGCTGTCACAAAGTGAAAGCAATCAATACCTACCATAAGCAAAGAAGTCATTCATCATTTTAACTAATATGCCTCTGTCTTCTAATAATAAAAATAAAGTTGTGAAGAGCAAACAGCCATCTTATATTTGGTAGATTTGAGAGCACTGAGGTTACATTAAATGCAATTACAGTTTTCTCTCCACACCTCACTCCCAATAATGAGGTGCAGCAACACAGTAGGTCCCCAGCTGTTACCCCACTGCTGACTCAGGTGGGCATCAGGCACTGTGGGGAAGATGGCGCTGGGGACAAGGATGAAAAGTGCTGAGGGCCAGCCAGCACACCCTCGGGGCATATCCATCTGCAACATCCCAAATCCAAGCCCTGGGAAGCAACAACTGTGAAGCCAGAGAGCTGTGCCCACAGCAGGAGTTCCCAGCCCCTTTGGTGCCCTGGGTGCTGACTTGGCTCAGCCTGGCAGGCTCGTGGCTTTCCCTTTGCCAGGACCCTGGACATGCTCTGCAGTCTGGGATGAGTTGGCAGAGAAGAAGACGTCTTCCATAACCCCCATGGCCCACAGCCTCTGAAATAAGGCTGCCAGGCTTTTCTGCCCTAAAGTTATTCTGCACACTGCTCTCAGGTCCCACACTGGACCTGGGCAAACAAGAGTACACCAGGTAAGATGCCTTTGAATTCCCTGCTCCTAAAAGTAATGAAAAAAATCTCCCATATTCTCCACTTGCACACTTCATTGTGTTAGGTATACAAATTAATATTTTTTAACCTAAGAACAGCACTGGGAAGTGGCTTTCTCGGAGGTAGAATTAGAGTTACAAGATAGCAACTACAGCTAACCATCAGTGATCAGAGTCATTGTTCAAGAACTAAAACCTTTTATATAAGGAAAACACACCTACTTTATTTCCAAACAGAACAATCTTCATACCTGAACTTCTTCATACCTGTTCATATTGTTCATACCTGAACATATTGTTCATACCTATTGTTCATACATATTGTTCATACCTGAACAATACTTCATACCTGAACCTTCTACAGAAGTGGTATTGCATTGTCCAGGTTGGGAAGAAAAGGGGAAAAAAAAAAAAAAAAGGTAAGGCAATTTGAACTCTAAAGGACACTACTTACTAACAGAAACAAAAATTTGGCATTCAGGAGGTCTCCCCAAAAAACTTAAGTCTTGGTTTCTGAAGTCTTACTTGTAACCCTGAATGTCCATTTGCTGTTGTTTTCTGTAATTCTTGCTATACCCAGACACCTGTTTAACACCCTGAAACATTTCTGCCTATATTCTGCAAGGAAAAATTAGAATTCAAATGAATGAGGAAAAATAAGATCTTTCTGCTTAGAATAGGTGTCAGTTCTGTTCAAATCTTACAAATATTTTTTACATATGTACTGCCTGTATTTGGCTTTAAAATACGCACTCAACAGATGTATGGGTCATATGACTTCAGCTGACAAGAGTTTCTGGATCTTATTTTCTCTCTGGTTTTGTGTATTAGGAACCTCTCCCATCATTCTTTTCTCCATCTTACTTTTTCTTCTGAAGAATACCTGGTCTGCAAACTGTGAAAAACATATTCTGAATAAACTTTGTGTCTACAGTATTTTCTTCATTGCAGTATAATCTTTGCTGACAATCTACATCAGCATTTTAGGTGGGTTTTTTTTCTTTTTTTCCTTTTTTTGGAGATTGCAGGAGCCAAAGCCAAGGCTGGAAAAACAAATAAAATAAAAAGATATCCAAGTACTAGATTTCATTTACTTCTATGTAGAAACTGGTCTTTGTGTTCACCCAGTGATTGAAGTATTGCCAAATTTGGATAAGAAAGTGTTTCTTTTTCAACACCTCTTTGCACTATTTTGAAATAGAATGGTGAGACATTCCTTGCTGAAATTGAAGTGCTATCTAGAGCCACAAAGAGATGTTGCTCCCATGGTTAAATTGGAAAAAAAAAATACATTGATTTTTTTGAAAATAGAGATGCTAAAAGTGTAGTATTTATTCTGATACAACCAAGAACAACTATACTCCTCTCCACTAAGTTGGTAAATGGTGAAAAGCCTCAGATGAGGTGCTTTCCAATAAAATTACTGAAGGAATTTACAACAAGAAATAACAAAAAATATAGCCCTCAAATTGGCATAAAATTTAATCTTACCTTTGAATTCTATTTCTCCATTCAACATTTACCTCTCATCCTAACCTACACATGAAAATACAAGAAAATCTCTCTATTGAAAACCAAAAGATTTACCTTAGAAGGAATTTCAGTAATACAAAGCCCTTAAACTTGTTCAGGAGAAGCATTCAGCATATCCCAAAACAGTGAGGTTTTTGTTCTAGAAGAAAAGATTGGCTTTGGAATATAATACCTTTTACATTTATATAAGTACACACACAGTATATGTACAAACACACACACACTTTATCAACGTCCACAATGAATAAAGCAAACACTATCACGACTGAAATCAGTGGTTGTGTGAAAACACTGCGATTATTCCCCCAGCAAAACTCACAGCTGTCCTCCACTGCGAGCACTGAAACAGCACCACACCAGAAGCTGGCTCCAAGAGTATGAGGTAACTACTACAAACTCTGTGGCAGCTTTTCCCCCTGCCCTGCACAGCTACTGTGACACAGCTGCCCTCAAATCAAGGCCATCTCCAAGGTTTCCCTGCAGTGGGCACGCCAACACGCCTCCAGCAATTTCAGGCTTAAACAGATTATTTTCAGTCACACAGGACATTCATTCCACCTTGGGACTTCAATCAAAGAAGAAAGCCAAATACTGTGAAAGACTAAGATTATATTTCAAAATATGAAAAGGTCATATCTATAACTTAGAAACCTGGAAAAAAAGCCACATGCAATATTTTTATATGCTCAGTTCTGGAACATGTGGTTAAAATCCAATGAAGCCAAGTATAATAAAACATCCCATCTTTCACTTCTCCCTATAAAAATGATTAATTTGTTCATTAATCTGCTGTATATCTAAGTAGCTTTTTCTTCAACCCATAGGTCAATGTTCCACCAAAACAAAGCTGTTACTCTAAAATATCATACTGATGTAAATATTTACATCCTGCTAGTATTACCTCCGGGATCATATGGATGTATCATTTTCAATGAAATACAAACTCCTCTGACCCTCTCAGAGAAGAATATCTTAAAGAGCTTTTTTCCTTTTTTTAGGTTCCTTTCCTTTCTTGACCACATTTATATTTTTAGCATAAACATTTTTAGAGGTCCTGAAATGCCTGCCTATTCACTTGCTTTTCTTTTTCCAAATATGAACATTTATGCCCAAAAGATCTTTCATTCCCTAGGGAATGCATTTTGATGAATGAAAAAATAAAATATTTCAGGCAAAAATTTTTGACAGACATAGTAATACAGATGGGCTCAAAATAAATTCTAGTGCTTTTTGCCCTGTAGATTTAGAATTGGAAAAGGATATACATCAAGTGGACTCTTCATTTTCAACCTGCTTAGCCCTTATGGTCACATCACATCCAAGTTAAGACTCAAATATTGGTGACTGGAGCAGAATAGTCAGTTCTGCTTACTTATAAACTGAAGAACCTGCAAAAATAGAAAACAGAATAAAACACAGGAAATATGTGCTTCTATTAAATAGCAGAAAGAGCAGAGAAACAGCTTGTTTCCAGCTCAGGTGCAATCTGATGTCATGAGGCCTCACAAGACATCTGAAGCGGTCTCATCATGAACTCATAAAATCCCAATGAAGACTTCTGCATTAGACGGATGTGAAAATGTTCTTGACATCTGCAATTCCACTTCCCACTTCGATCCAGCCCTCCAGCACAGGACAGTTTTCTGCTGTAACTGTTTCTCTTGGGATGCACTTTAAATGCACATAAGCTTTCCTCAGACAAAAGTGCTTCTCATATCAAGTCCATCTTCACCTGTCAGAAATGCAGACTATTCTTGAGAGTACCACTGTTTATCTCGAAAACTATTCTACACAACTATGAGGCACAGGGGAAACTTGAATAAAGATCACTTTTATCAAGTAATAAAACACCTGTAATAAGTTTACAAACAGCTGTCTAAGCAGTTCTCTCTCAGTCTAGTTGGATGGATAATCTTTTAAATTACCATTAACTGACACATTCCATCATGTATGTTTTCAAACCTTCTGTATTTTATCAGTTCTTTTCCTGTCATTTCATTATCTCCAGCTTTGCAGGCATTTTGGTTTGTGTGTCACTGTTCATATTTTTACTCTAATTTACTCTATTTCAACACCTTTCCCATTTCAGAATCTCTTTCTCCTTTTCTAGATTACAAAGGCATTGCTTTATATCTCCAAGAAGTCTTATTTTTTTTCTCCCACCAGGCTCAAATCCTTTTCTACTTTACACTCTTTCCAGCAATTTTCATTTCACATCAGAGTGGCACTTCCAAGCATTCATCTGAAAACATTTTACAAAGCTTCTTCCTATCAAGTGCTTAAATAAAATCTCTTATGTCACATTTCTCACTTGTTTCTCCAACAGATTCTGGATGTCAATACAGAAGGATGTCTTCCCTTCTGTGTCCCTCCTTTACGTGTCACTGAAAGGTGGATTCCATAGGTCCCACACTAATGCTTTGGAAATGCTCACCAGTAAGAATAAAGGTAATTTATGTCAGCATAGGAACAGCAATGCTACATAAAAATTATTCAGAAAATGCAGAACATATATACCTATTTACTATTGACTCCTATAAGACAGTTAAAACCGAATTGTTATTTTTACAGGCCTGCACTGCACTGTTACTGATGGAAAACAAGACCTTCAAGGTCGACTATACATATAATAGCTAAAACTTAAAGTTAAGCTTTAGGACTAAAATCCCCTAAAGTCCATTTATAATGTCACATTGCCTGGAAGAAATGTTACTGTTAAAAAAACATATTCGCTAAACTTTTCCCATCTCAAAGCATAAAGTCCTTAAAGACCCACTGGAGCGACATCTGGTTCTCAAAGGTCTTTGTAAGGGTCTCCTGTGCTTTAATTGACCTGTTTGTATTGGAACTCCTGCAGGCACCCCCAGACTCAGCTGAGCCACTGCAGGTTCAGGGCTGGCAGCAAAGCCCAGGCAAAGCTCAGGGCTGCCCAAAAGGCGCCTGACAGAGCAGAGGCCATGGCCCACACACCTGGCAGGGCACCACCACCCAACAGCTGGGAGCAAATGAGGCACATCAGCTAATTAGCAATGCCAGCACAAGGTGCAGCAGGGACACAAGTGGCTTTCAAGGCCTCTGCCAGTTATGCCACTGTAACTGGCAGGGAAACACCAAGGCTGAAGTGCGTGATGATATTTGTTCACTTCTTGTTTGCTTCCTCCCCTGCTTCACTGGTGTCAATGCCCCTACAGATGCAGGACAAGGTGCTGAACCCATCTCGTGCTCAATATTCTGAATTTAAGAGAGTCACAGAGATGGTGAAACTGGCCAAGATGCTGAGACTTGATCTGAGAAAGCCTCTGATATAAAAATACTGATCTGAGAAAGCCTCTCCAGGGCTGGAGCCTTCCCAGTCCAAAATCAACAACCAAGGGAAGTCATAAATCAGTTCCACATCATCTAATACTTACTCTCTGTACTCTGGTGACATCTGATGGCTAAAAGTGTAATAGATGACTCTTCAGTTTCAAAGAGGAGTCATACAAGTTTTCCTTTTCCTTTTTTTCAGTAGAGCAGCAAAAAAATAGTCAAAAGAAATGCCTTTAACTATAGTGACACCCACATATTTTCAGAGGAAAAAAAAGTAATTATAATCTAACAGCTATGAGCCCTAGTGTTAATTTCCCTAAGTCTACTTCCCATTCATTCTAGAGAATTTTTCAGTTAGCAAAAACTATATATTCTTCAAAGTTTTAAAATTTGCCCAATTGCCTGCAAGGTCGTCTTTCTAAAGAAACCAGGCCAATTCCAAAACGTATTTTAGAGCTCCATGTCATCACTAGCTTCAGTAAAATTTGTCCTGCCAAAAAATTGACAGTTTGACCAAGAAGGCATCGAACCCCAGGAGTAATGCTCAAAATTTCTGTCTCACTAACTGATGTGCTTGAAAATATGCACATGCTCAGGCATGCCTGTAAATGGCAGCCCTCTCTCATAAACTGGTTCTGTGATTAGTATTGCCACATTTCTAACTACAGTCAATACCTTCACAAGAGACCTATTCAAACTACTGTCAAAATAATTTAGCATCTCCCAGAAACTATTTTAGAGAAGAAGCACAGATAATACTTGCAAAAAGGTTTTAATAAATTCTTGTGGAAATGTAGAAATGAAGATAAAGCTCTTGAAACTACTTTTGTTCCATCTTGAATTTTTAAAAAAATTTTTAAATGAAAGCGTCTCCATTTCTAGCTCATTTTATCAGGCAATAGAACAACGATATTGCATCAACATGAGAAACAAACAAGTGATTTTAAACATATGAAGCTATTATTTTAATTAAAAAACCTATTTCTTAATTAAGTCATGGGAATTTCAACACACAGCATGCTTCTCCACACTTAGTTACCAGTTCTCATGTTTCTCTTACACCATTCAATAGCAAATGTTAAAGAGGAGCTGCCAAGCCATAATCTCTGTCACAAGATAAAAGACTGCAGTTTACCTTCCTGCTGATTTGTCCCAATGACAGTACATCAGTGCACACTTTTCCATTTCAGAAATTGCCATTGCTGTTGAAGAAGCTTCAAACAGGCATAGGCACACCAAGGAGATTTAAACTAAGAAGCAAAAGCACAAATTGATATGGATTGGCCATGGATTTCGCACAATTACCTAGTTAAAATTGGGGTTTATGTTCCAGAAGGTACTACTTTTACATCATTATAAGTCTTCAGCTAAATTTCATTTTCTCCATGGCCAAGAAATATGAGCCTTTAATCATTATACCATAGCTTCAGCAATGGGTCATGAGTGAAATCAGATTATTTGTTTCAGTTCAACAACCATGGAATGAGACTCTGCAGAGCACAGTACAGGAAAATGAGAAATATGTTATTCCTTATTTGCAAAGGAAGAAAGCGAAGATTTATTGTGATAGGCAATTGCTGGGAGAGAGCTGGAGATTTTGTTAATGTATGCCACTCCTGATACGGGTTATAAGTATCAGTAAAAGTTAAATAACCAAAAGCAATGCTCTGCTTTGCAGAATAAAAGAAATGCCTGCAGTACATGTTTGAGAAAAATGAGCCTCTGGTAATTTCTAAAGTCAACCATGCCTCAAAGCAATGAGCTGAAAAAGCTTGCAGGAAGAAATGATCCATCGCAACCACACTGTTTTATAAAAATTTCACTTTCATCAAGACTGCATAATTAAGTTTTGTAAGTGCATGCATATACATGAATATATTCTTATGCATACAAAACCTACCTCTGTTGACATTTTATTCCTATTCTGACTTTTCATCTCATGTATGTTATTTCCCCCTGAAAACGTTGCACTCTAACTCATCTCCTTTTCTGAACATCCACCACCACTCCTGCAGTAACACAGTGAAACCCAGAAGAGGTTCCTTGCCACCTTGGGCACCTGCCCCCTTCAACAGCTCTGTCAGTGCACACAAGTGACTTGTGCACATTAGAAAGGCTGATACAGTATCAGAGGGATCTACATAAACTCCACATTTAGCTTACTTTACTGCTTGAATTCTGGTCTCCAGTCAAACTTTACATCCAAATTGTTTACTTTGCCATTATAAATGGAGAGGCAGATGTTCTCATGTGCATGCGTCATTCAAACACACTGCAGCATGCCAAGAGCTTTAAGTAACTTATGTTGAGTCCCTACTATTGTTATATGACTGCAACAGGTACTTAAGTTAAACTGATTCAAGTATGTCTTATGAAAGCATCAATATGTTTTAGTTGTACATGAGAGATGCAGAGAAAATGTTCCTCCACAGGACAGGTGCAAGACCAAGTGACTTGCAGACTGAGAGGCAAACACCCAATCTCTGTCACTCTGGTTCCTTAGGCTGTACAGGAAATACTCACTCAGGAAGGTAATTTTTTTAATGCCTGACCAAAAAAAGCAAAGTAGAATTGCCAGCATAAACAGTAGGAGATGCAGGTGTAGTCTGGGGGTTAGGCATTTTTTGTTTGCTTCATGTTAATCAAGACAGCGGGCTGTTAATAACTGGGGGTATTTCTCAGCTCTTATTAATTTCACATGGATTATTAAAACAGCTAAAAGAACCCACATTACACCTACAGTTTAAGTTGAATATAAGAATTTCATACAAAATTACTTGACTTCTTTTGGTGGAGTTCCCAAAACCTGAATACACGACCTGAAAAAGAGATCTGTGGGGTTCACAAAGAAGTAGCAAAGGGAACACAGCTCAGTCAAACACAAAAACAAGTCCCACTGTGTTGGGGAAGATGAATCAGGGAAACCTTATGAATATGACTGCTTAGCAAAGATTCTGAAAATATGAAACCTATAATCGAAATAGAAATGAAAGCTTACTTTGAGTTGTAGGATACTGAGTCTTAGTTACTATATAAGCTGAAAACAGTGGCCTAGCTAGCTGAAGGAGAATCCCTTTTGATTGAACAATACCTTTCTGCTGGCTAAGGGATCCAAAGGTCAATGTAGTAAAACAGAAGTCTAAAGAGTAGTTTTTAGAGTTTAAAATATAACACAGTATGGTAATACAGTAGTTCTTATAGGCTGTATATAGGATTTTGTGTCTTGTATTGGTTGGTCACTGTAAATTAGAATATTCATCACAAAAGAAGATATAACGTATTGTAACAAAGACCTCGCTCTCTTACCTCTTCCTCCTCTCCTTCCCGCTGCTCTTAGCTCTCTTAGCTCTTACCTCTCCTCTTAACTCTTACCCTTCCTCTTCCCCCTATTCTTGTTCTCTCCTGCTGTCTTCCCCCTGCCACCCTGCTCTCTCACTCCCTCCTCTCTTAGTTCTCACCCTGCTGTTCTTTCTCCCTCTCTCTTTGGGACTTCCCTTGAGCCGAGGCTGGTGGCTGAAGGCAAGGCCCTTTTACCCATGACCCTTGCAATAAAACCACGTGTTCTAGATTATACAGGTTGGCAGAATTCCTTGTCCCAGCCATCCGCGGATTCTTCTACACCACTACTAAAATATTTATCTGAGGAATACCAGAACTTAGGCATTTATAAGTGCTGCATGTATATGCAGTACTCTTGTAATACAAAATAAAAATTGTTAAAACATTGCAATACAGGAAGGATAAAACTAATGACAAAAAGGTAAAGAATACCTTTAACCCAGCACAATACAGTTCCTGTTACCATGGCAAAATTCACCTTTGAGGACAATGAGATTTCTTCACAGCTCCAAACCATGGAACAAAATTCTATTCAGCCAAGGAACTACTCAGATTTCAAGTCCGAAATCTAATCCATTGATGATCCACACTGATTTGGGTCATTTAATTTAAAACTCAACTGTATTTTGAAAAGGGCACATAGTGCACATTCTACTGACATGATGCCTTTCACATTGAACAGGTTATGTTTAAATAATATATGTTCAGGGTAGTCAATTTGAGAAGTTACGTATTTTAATTAGGCTGTGGTCTTACTTCAAAATAATTCTTGTTTTCTTCCTTAAAGCAGACTGAATTTCAAGTCTGCTCTTATATAGGTATTTCTGATGTTCTGGAACTCCCTTACACAGCAGGGCTGAGTTGTGGCATCCCCTCTGCTGTGCACCAATCTTTCTGAAATAAGGCTAAGTGCATGCTGGTTACATGTAATTAATAAAATGTGTAAGCTTCACATCAGTAACCGAGGAATTTTGTAGAATTTCTTCACAACAGATTCAGAAAACTGAAAATCTTTCCTTTATGTTATTATATATATATATATATATTTGCCAGGTGTCTCCCACCTTTAAATTGGGAGCATAGTATGGAAGATATTGGCACAGAGTAATTTCTTGAATCAGGGCCACATTTTTGTACTTCATATAATACTACTTTTACACCTAATTAGATAAAAAGATCTCAGTATGATCCTAGGTCTTTGCACTGTTGAAGATGAGCCCTTCTTCAAGAGATAAAAAAAAAAAAAAAATCCCTAAGGCTTTGACCACTCCCTTCATTTAAAATTAAAAAAAAAAAAAAAAAAACCAAAACAAAAAAAAAAATCACCCCAGAAGTTCAGGTTTTTTGCCAAAAAAAGGGGCAAGGACTGATGGAACTGATGAATGAATCACACACACACAATCATCTTATACTATTTTTCTACATTCCTCATCCTAAACTATAGGTAAGGTGAGCAGCAGTGTCTCAACCAACAAGTGACAGCCGAAATTTCTTAACCTATCTGACTGGAAAGGGGAACTGCCAGGCTCATATTTGTAATGACTTTTAAGAAACTTGTGTGGAAATCTGGATTAGAGCATATTTGGTACTAATTATTCTTGTAAAACTCATGAACCTTAATGTCTGTGAACATTTTAAGCTAAAATGTGAAGAGAGCTTCCAAGACTAATTTGTGTTGGCAATGTCCAATACAGAATTACAAGCAGATGTTCTAGGTCTGTCTGGAAAACTAAGGGATTTGGGAATAAAAGTCTTTTGAACAATTAATGATATTGCCAAACTAAATAAATATGTGGTCATCTGCAAAAACTAAATATAAACACAGAATCCCAAACCAAAGTATAAGTCCCACGAAAATATCAGACAGATTAACATAAACTAGGCCGTGCCAAAACAGTTGTTTTAGGACACCCAAGAACATGGTATAATGACTCTCTTTTAGAGTGAAATTATTATATTCTTAGTACTGCTACCACATTAAAGAAAAAATACATTTGAGGAAGAAAAATCACTGAGATCTGGACTCTGTTAGCTAAGGATAAAAATAGACTATCAATTTATTAACACTTGTACATGGCCTTAGAAGGTGCTTTTATTTTCACAGAGATGTTGACTTTGAACAGAAAACTGGAATTTTTTTTAAGTGCAGATATTTTAGAATGCTGACAAGAAAATGAAATCCTAAATTAAGTACACCATTATATTTAATTTCTGCAGTATTAAAATAACATATTCAGTACACCCTAAACTGCAAACAGAGAAACTGGCAGAATAAAGCACCTACAATCCTATAATCTATATAATGTTTAACCAGAATTCTTACAAAAAACATAAAACAAAAATCAGTTTATGACCATTTTTCTAGTGAATTCATGACCATTTTTCTAGTGAATTCATGTCATGTGTTTTGCAAAAGGGATTACTTGTTCTAGGATCTCTCCTACTCTTAAAAAGTTCTCCTTCTGTGTAATTACCAAAAAATACAACAACTCTTCTAACTGTGACTAGAAGAAACCAATTAATTCCTCAAATACTTACTGGATTTAAACTGTTCAAGTACATTTTCTAAGAAAAGAAAAAAATTGTTTATGAAAGCATACTTAGGATGCATGCATCAAAAAAAAAAATCACACATTAGCATTTTCTAGTGGAAAACATGTTGGTTGGATGAGTGGAGAGCTGCAGGTAAAAATACTGGATAAAGGCAACTAGGTAAATGAAAGAAGGAAAACCACCTACTCTGGCAATGAGAACTGGTGTTTTCTCCGGTGCTGATTTCCAAGTTCAAAAGCCCCAATCTTCACAGTGGAGTGCCATGACCTTGTTCCACAATGGACTTCTATTATTGTACCACTGAAGTCTTTAAGAAAGTTTTCACCAACTACACTATTGCTGGATGAATGCAGTAGTAGAAAAACAAGTCACACAACTGGGTCAGTTTATTCCAGCGAAGATTACTCTCCTCTGTCCAGTGAAAAAGTAAATTAGCATTGACACAACCTCTTTGTTTCAGGTCAGGCCAGAGTAGACTGACTGCATGCTAATACAGTGCAAAAAAAACCCCACTTTCTGACGGTGTTATTTGGGGGAAATGGGGTAATTACGAGCTGCAGCCCTTGTGAAGCTGAAACCAGCATTTACCCCAGCACGTCTAAAGCTTCAGGCACCTGCAGTATTCTCCAGTCAGTCACCCTGCAGCAAAGAGACACATTCAGTTGCACATTTTGTAACAAAAACAATCCAAAACCTGACCTTGGGGAAAAACGGTCTTTTGCACTAAGGGAAAAAAGGTCTTCAGCACTAAGGGAAAGCTGCCTAAGTGATTGCTATTCGTAAGGAAACCACCTGTATAATCACAGGCAGGAATTAGTCCATTCTCCAAAGGTAAGACTCACTGACATATTTGCCAACAAACACCAAAGCTACAGGCATGACTGGTTCAGGGACTAGGAAAACAAAAGGAAGAGGAAAAAGCAGGCATAGATTAGACCAGCCTAAGGGGAGATTTCTAAAGGTTTTCAATTTGAATCAAGTTTTGTGGGGACCATTCTTAGGACCCCTCGTAACTCCAAGGAGCAAGCAGAATGGAACTGTGAAGAGATGCTTACACCACAACTCAGCGTGGAAATCACAGAACCATAAAACCAGTTAAGTTTTGTGAAATCTCTAAACGTCACCACCTCCTGCCCAAAGCAGGGCTGACTTCAGAGGCTGATCAGGTGCAGCATGATCTGTTCTGCTTGAATATAAGTGCCATGAAAATCCCACAATCAGCAACTTCACTGGTCTTGCTATACATCTGTATATTCATCTCTCTGTAACAAGTACAAACCATTTATTTGTACTCGTGAGCATAAACTAACATAAGCTGGGTCACCAATTCTGCTTGGTGACATCCAGGAGACACTGACACTCAAATTGCCACCCTGAGATCCAAGAGCAAGTATAGAGAATCAAGAGTCAGCAGAGAGGGACAGAGCAGATCCCTCTTTGTGAGCTACTGGAAGGGATCATTATTTAGCATCCGTAGGCACAGGTCATATATATACACCAACCACCTGAAAATACAGTTCTTTCAAACTGTCTGAAGACTCTAAAGGAACACTATCACATACACACTTTAACAGTCTCTTTCCATACTACTACCAAAAAAAAAAAAAATCAACACAAACAAACAAAAAATAAACCACAAAAAAATGGAGGGGGGAAAACCACCCCACAACCATACTACTACCAAAAAACACAAAAAAAAATCAAAAGAAGAAGCAGAAGAGAATAACTGCTTTAAAGAAAGACAAATGTAGCTAACCTGTGAAGGTTTGATACTTAATGGAAGAGGAACTCTAGAATAAACACAAGTCAGAAGAGTAAGGCAGACTCGCAGATAGGCTGTTTAGGCATTTCATCTCAGCTCCATCTGTGTGTTACCCCATGATGTATTTTAACAAAATTTGGCAAGAAAATCTTTCAGCAAAATAACATTTGAGCTGTGTTTGCATGCCCCACAGGAGTCACACAAAGACTGATGCTCTCACTAATGTATATAAATGACTGCCGGAAGGTTGCACAGATGCTCCACTGTGCATCTGCACAGATGATGTGGTCATTTTGAAAAGCCTTTTCCCAATCTGTTACAGAATACCTGTTTCTAGCTTCCTGACTTGGGGAATAAGCTTCACCATCAAACAGCTAACTGGTAATTGCCTCATGTTCAATCTGTTACAAATAAAATGCATGATACTCCTGCCTCTTTGTGAAACAGTTGCACATAAAGCAGTTGGAGAACTCACAGTAGAATTTAAGTAGATAGTAAACATGGCAATTTAATACACTTTGGAGTCTGCATTTTAGTTCCTCTACACAAGTCATGCAGCCTTTAATAACTGATAAATTTTCCCCTCCAATATGGCTCCAACCATACTGCCTGTGAGCACTAATTACAGACTAATCAATGGTAGCCCATACTCCTTCCTATATGGTCTACAAAGAATGAATAATAAAAGACTGTTGCAAATGGAAACAGATTACCTTGTTATCATAGATTCTGGGTCTGCATTCAACCATTTGATATCAATGATACCAAGCATTAATCCACAGTAAAATGTCTTTGCTTTCTCTCAAGTAGAAAACCAGGTATTTACTGCTTATGCATCAAGGGTTGAAAGCAAGACTTCTGAAAGATAACCTTAATCTAGCAGCAAGATTACTAATAATCAAAAAATATAAAGATAATTTGAAATTTAAGATCACAAGGACAGAGATTTGTTGCACACATCACTGCTACTTCCACATTATTCCATTTGCTTCCAATGATTTACAATGACTCAGGAGCCAAAAATGTCCCCCGTAACAGGCAAAGCTGCAGTAATACAGAAGAATGTATTTCACATGCTGTTACACTACACCGTCTCTAATTTTTCAGATACCCTGCCAGTCTTACCTTTTGAGAAAAAAATTTGAGAAAAAAAAAATCACATCTTAACAAACCCTGGTACATATAAACATAACTTCTACTGTTTCCTACACTGCACATTTCAAGGGTGTGTTTGTTAGCATGTCTGAAAATACCATCTACGTAGCACTGGGTACCTAAAAGCTTTTCAAAACGTGCCGTGCAATGGGATGTTCCAGAGTGCAAAGGAGATGGATGTGAAGGGCACTAGCCTGCACAGAGGTCACAGAAACCCCAGGGCACCACCATATAAAGAGGATGGTCACACAGAAAGGAGAGAGAAAGGGAGGGGAGCAGCACCACCCTGCTGCAGCACTGCCAGCCCTTCTGTGGCTGCCTAGTGAACAAACAGAAACTGGCCTCAGGCAGAAGCACTGACCTTCACCCCTGCGGTTTTGAAATGGTATTAGGCTTTTTATTGTGTCCACAATTCCAACAATCTTTCCCCTCTGTGTGCTCACACACACCTGAGTGTTTGCAAGCAAGGTCCTCCTCACGGGCAGGATTCAGAAGTGCTGCTCCTAGGTGGGAGAGAATTATGGTTCAGATGCCTCAACTATGAAGCAGGTTGTCCTGACAGCCTATTTTTATGCTGCAGAGGTTTGGTTTCATTTTGATTACCCTTTGTTTTTTTAAAGTACAGTATTCTTCAAATGTATATGTAAATCTGGATTTCACTGATGATGAGTCAACAGCTGCAGGTGATAAAGCCCATACTTCTGTCAGAAATGTTGATAACTTGACTATTTTGTAGAAGACAGGAATGATTTGCAACTAAACTGAGTTTTGAATGCGTCTAGATTAAGAACTCAGCTGCTACGTAAGAACTGTATCAAAATAGTTTCCTACTCCAAAAAGAAGAAAAATGATTATTTGAACATATATCCAGATGTGGATCTGACTAAAGTTATTTTGTTTCACTGAATACTTTTTAATATTCAATATGTTAACATATGTGCATACTGGAATCTCTCAAATACAAAACAACTAATCACACTTGGCCAGAAATACTTTAGATACGTAAAAGCTATAAACCAATTTAAAAGGCAACTTGTCAAAGTTTCCATTGAAAATAGTGCACAACTTCTAGTTTTCCTGCCTGTTTCCCTATCTAAACATGAGACAGACAATACAATATTGGTTCAAAACACAAATATTGAATGAGATGACACATTATTATACCACTTGTAAATTTAGACTCAATGAGTTCAACAGGATTTATGCTGTACAGTGTTATATGCTATTTCTGCCATAAGGATTATGATTACAGTAATGTTCTCACCATGAAAGTATTATAATTATGAAATATTAACTGCAGGCATAAATTGCTAAGGCAAATTCCCCCAAGATAAATTGTCAATTATTTGTAACCATTTAAAAAATACAAGAGATATTACTTTAAGCAATGTGTCTGTGAATTATAACCTGAATTTCTTTTTTCCCCTGCTTACCAAAAATGAGTTTGTCATAGGATAATTTTTGTTCAAAAATAAACACACAGAGACACAAAATGCATAGTAAGTTTCTTCTTTCTCCTTTTTCTAGGGGCCATGTGGCAGTAACCCAACTAACCAATTAAAACAAAGATTTAAAATGGAAGTTGGCAAACCCATAATTTTTGGGTTCTATAAAGCAGCGATAGTATCAAGAACAAACACATTAAGTATGAGTTAAACCCAAGAAGGCAAAAGAGAAGTCTCTGATAATTGATACTTAAGCACTGCTTTGGGTGAATTACCTGTGAACTTAAAATCACCTTGAAGCTTATAAATGTCTTTTAAGATTGTTTGTACTATCAAACCTGTCTAATAAGGGCAAAGTGCACGGTGACCATTGTCAAACTAATTGTTCAATCAAGAATCAGTAAGTAAAAGGCATTAGCTCTGTTATGCTCCATTGCATACAGTTACATCTTTGATAACTGCCCCGTGGGAGTTTATGGATCCTACATGACCCCTGTCGAAACTCAATTGACTTCTTCCCTGCAAATTCTATTAGAATTGGTCCCTGCATCACTGCCCACAATAATCAAGAGCACACAGACAGATTTATGCATAAGCATTTTGTTTTAGTCAGTAGAATATAAAATAGATGAGGTTACAAGATGGTTTAAAAAAATAGTCAACTGCATCCCATTTTGTATGACAAATCTGAAAAAAAAAAAAAAAAGGCATTTTAAACCTTTAGTTAAAAAAATGGAAAAGCTTCAGGAACAAAGGGGAGGGGAAATGAAAAAAAATTTTGTCTAAATATTGGTCTTTCAAAAAGTACCAAATTCACAAAAAAAAAATCATAAACAATTAACATAGCATGCAAATGTAACTGCTCCAAAGTTTACTTACAGCAAGAAGCCTTACTCTTACAGATTTTAAAAATTTCTAGTAGGAGCAAAACTGAATAATTTATTGAGAAAGCATATGCTATTTATTAGCAAGTTCAAATACCTGGGTTAACCCTTTTTCATAGACTTGGACACCTCAAACAAAGAGCTCATAATCCTTCATTTTCCTAAAGTTATTGACTTTCCTCTGCTATAAATACTTAGCACTGTTTAACTCCTCAGCTCAGCTTATATTTTTAATGGACCAACAACCTAAAATCTTCATAACATGGAGCACTGCTAAAATGAAGGTATTAATAGAATTTTAGATATTTTATTATTATTATTTTCATTCTACTCCTGATTTTTCTACAGTCTAAATCATCCTGAACAGAAGGATCCAAGTAGCTTTATGTATGGAAGTTGCCCTCATCATTATGAAAGTTCTAATAAAATCTTCTGAAAATAGTTATCAAATTACAAGAAGTACACACTTACAGAACAAAAGCAGGTAAGTTTAATTAGCCAAATGTTACACTCTAATACACAGGACAATGAAAGCAAGAAACACACCAGCTATCAGTTTTGTGGAAATAAGAGAATGATTGAACATAACCATACTAAAATTTCAGGAGGTTATGATTGATGAAGGTTATAAAAGTTAGGAAGGGGTCATTCTCAGGAATGTTTACATGTATGGAAAACAGAAGGGCAACATAACACAAAATGCAAGAGATAAGCAGACTACATCAAAACCAAAAACATTTAACCACTGCTAGTTTAAATGCACTTTGGAAGCAATTTGAAGCCATGCAAAGATAGTCAGATTTCAAAGAGTGAGATACTTTAAACACCGGAACTAGATACCGTTATAGAAGCTCCGGAAGAGTTAAGCAGCCAATGTAGAAAGTGAAGAGAAGGATTTGATCAGTCCCAACCACAGGAATTGTGTACCAACAATGCAGAGATAGAAAATTTGCAAGTACAACAGAACTGATACTGAGAAGAGAACCTTGCACAGGCCAACTTGACTATCCTAACAGCAGAACCCCCCTGCTTCTTTGTTTTAAATGGATAAATCCTTCCCTTAAATATATTAGCAACATCCTAATTTTAACCAGAGAGCAACCAATATCTCCCTGAGATTACAGAAAAATCCACACAGCTCATTAACCATGTCATTATTTTTACTGCCATAATCCTGACCACTAAAAGTCAAGATGCAGCTCTCAATCAGGGTTGTTTCACTGTAGCTTCATGAATCCAGAGTATGTCTGTCTAAATCAAATTGTTCTAAAATTTGGACTAAAGACAGGAAAAGTTAAATTCAAATAAATACATACCAGTTGTCAGAAAGTCACATATTTACAGCAAGTTTTCCTTTAAGAACAAATCTTATAGTTTTGTAGCCAAAATGTGCAGTACCTCTATGACCATAAGCCTACCCCTCCAAAGAATTCAACATTTCGTGCTCCTCCAGCGGTGTGCACGTGTCCAAATGCCAAAAAAGAATCTTGGATGTGACCAGATCAGCTGGTAACCATTCCTCAGCTACATACATAGAAAGTGCTCCTCTTGAAATACTTTTTTGCACAAAAAACTCCTCTACCCTTGCTCTCTCTCACAAAAAGTGACCTGTGCACAGGCTCACATCTCTTCCCTCCATCCCAGCAAACTCCAGCACTCATGGTCCATTACACTGCTGGGTGGTGAGCTGTGCCACCCTACTCAAAACAAAGCACACACATCCCTCCAGGCAAACTTCTCCACTTAATGCTCCATCTCAGCTATTTCAAATTTTGTTTCTAACAGCTCTGCAAAACCCTGAGCAGAGGGGCTTAGCCTACCCTGAGCCTGATGGAATCTACCTTCACATGATGTCACTGTATTTCCTTCTGTAAACTTAATTAACAAAGCAAGCTATATTCTAACAAGAAAAATATCTAGAGGAAAAAATCCTTTCAAAGTCTAAATAAAAGTATGAAGGCCCTAAGTAAAGAAGTATTTATTAAACTCCCTACACTGGCATGAATTTCATTTCATGTAAGGTATAGTTACTGTGACCAGCTGGGAGTAAGATCAAAACAGTAACAGTAGAAAAAAACTTGCATATTTGTATATCTTCAAATTCTTTTAAGTATCATGAATAGACCATTCTTTAAAAAATACTTGCAATTAATATCTGCCATAAATTAAAAACAAACAAAAAGTATAACTTCAATTATAATTTTTAATTTGCCTCATGGAGAACATTTATCAATTGCACTTATAAAATATATTGCTAACAAGCCTCTGTCACACAAAGTATTTAATATCCAAGCAAAAGTTACTACTTTCATTAAAAAAAATAAACCTCATAAAAATATACTAGAGTTATATGAAAAAACTATTCTGTTTGCATATGACAAACATTACAATATTTAAAAGAATATATAAATACTTCAAACTGCCAATGAATCTTGGAATTTTATGCATCTATTTGGAAGAGCTAACACGATGGCAGCAGTTGTGGGATGTCTAGAAAGTCTGTCAAAAAATCTCATTTATAGTCACTATTGCTCTTTCCACACTTTGAAGACTGATTACAAGTTTAATCTGCTTTTTGAGGAAAAAAAAAATCCTGCTTCAGTGGAAGAATAACCACATCCAAATCAGCCATTATGTTCTCACAAAGACAGTTTTCTTAATGAAAGAAATTAAGAGAATACTTAATCTGAATAAATTTATTGCCCAAGACTAAATATATCAACCAGGATTAATGTACTTGAAACAGATTTTCTTTTTCCTGCTATTATAAGCACACTCCAGAAAATGTCTTCCTTTTGGAATCACAGATGACTTTTCACAGACGAACAGTCTCAAGTCTGTTTTTTTTTAATGCAGCACTGTACTTAAAATATCAATTGCACAACAAAAGAAATTCTAATATTTGGATACCAAGTTTTCTCTGGCTAACTAAAGCTGTCCTTTCTTAACCAGGAAATACTTGTGGGACTCCAAACCTCGTCAGTGGTGCTGTAAGGGCCACCCTTACCCAGCCTGGTGATCAGCACCATAGAGGCTGCATCACTGTCTGAACACCTGGCAAATAACGTGGCATCCAAGAGATTTAACAATTAGAAGCAAACCTCCTAACAGCAACAAAAGACTAATTAGGACTTTAAAAGAAATGTTTTTCTTAGCATAGTACACAATTTCAGTCCGTCTACACTGGTTAAAATCTGAGATTTATTCTACCAAAACTACTTTACCCTTTGTCTTTTGGTACCAAACCAATCCAGTTTTCCGGCTCAAGATCCATACCTTAGGCATAGAGCTAAAGTTTATCTCTGCCAGTAATTTTCATTAGTTTCTACAACATTTTGAATTTTGAACAAATCTGAAAATGCACACTTACATTTGTATGCATTTAAAAATTACTGGGTTTGCCCAGAAGTAGACATCTAACAAATACCTAACTCAACAAAGATAACAGAGCTTGAAACCCAACCTTTACTATTTATTGTTTCTCACATACACACCATACCAAAGAGTAACTGGAAGCCATAGTCCAATATTGTCACTACTTTGTGCCCTGCACAGCACCCAAAAGCCAGGTTAAGTGCCATACTGCTGGCACCCAGTGCACTGCACAGCCTCATTGCTGACCTCTTACTGAAACAATACCCTGCTGGTTTCTCCTGAGGAAGCCCCTATTCATTCATAACAGGTACACAAGAAACAACGAGTTCACTTCGCACAGGGTTTTGAAGAAATCAAAATTGTCTCCTCTAATGGGATCACTCCCATCGTTCAGATCAGCAGACACACTGCATGTGATGGACTATGAATACAGATGACTTACAGCTATAAACACATCTTGGAGTATTCCCCATAATCTTTGAATAAATTTGCATTTATTGTCATTGATTTGGACTGTTCTGTAGGAGAGGACAACCACAGCACCAACAGCACCAGCTTAGATAATAATTCTAGTATATCTAAAATCAGACATGCATGAACTACCACAAAAATTCATGTAAAAATTGCCATTAAAATTCATAACTGACTCTAGGGAAAATGGGATCCGTGCAACATCAGAAACAACTAAGGAAGTTGTAAAATAAACACAGTTTAACAAACAGACTCAGGACAATTTGCATATGATGAAGCCCAGATCCACCATCTAAAGAAAGTAAACTCCAATGTTCATATACTAATTAAGAAGAAACAAAGCACAGTTTGTTCTGTTTCTTTTGCAGTATTAGCAAGACAAAGTTTTTGGATAAAAGAGGAAAGCTTGAGGCTTTTAACCACATTGCACTTGATGGGAATGGGCAACAGAATGAGTGAGACATAATCTTACCCTGCCCTTGGGCCACCAGTTACTGCCAGGCTGTGAAGTCCTAGCCATGATACACATACCCATTTCTTTAGCTCCACTCAGTTCCAGCAAAACGGTTTCTGAGACCTCCCTGCAACCATTTCCTTTGTGTCATTTCTGCAACCATCTACTGCAATGCATTTTTTCCCAGTGATACTCTTAAAGGGCAGCTGAAATTTCCTATTATCTCGGGATACTCCAGCCAGGCTGCAGAAAGGAAGGTTTGATATGCAGGATCTACCTTTACTTCATCAACCACTCTAACTCACAAACACTTCTGGATGCAATTACAGGCAACTGGAAATTGGTGTGAACAAGACAGATGCAATGTTCACACTGTTCTGAAAGACAAGCAGCAGAATAAGATTTCCCCTGTCAATCCTGAAATAACAGAAATAGTAGAATGGCACATGGCTGAAGAGTACACTGCAGTCCTGCTACTTCCAATCAATATACTAGTGGGGTAGGGAGAGAGGTTTGTGCATCTTTAAGGCACACCTTTAAAGGACATAGGAAATAGAAGGATGCTTAGTACAACAGGACGTAAGTAATGTATTCTGCATTTTTGGTTCTATTTTGTGTTAGGTCTTAGTTCTGTTTTGTGTCTATTTTGGTGTTTTTTTTTTAAATAGCATGTAATCTGGGGTGCCACTAGGCATGATTTAAGAGGGGACATTATGACAACTCCAGATGAGGTAACATCTCACTGCTTACTGAAATTAGTCTATTCTCTCACTAATCAAAAAACAAGTTCAAATGTCCTCTGCAGAGACAACAGCAGCAGCACCCACCATGTGCTTCCCCTCAGCTTTCAGTTCTTGAACTTACTCTTCTGTGGACTCCTGCACCCCACAAACCTTTCCTTAAGATACCAGGCACCCTCTCCTTTAGAAACATATTTCATTCTGCTAACAAACACAATTGGTCTTGCATTATTTTAACCTAGGTGCCCCTACACTTCCAGAATGTAACCAATTACAGCTGAAAAAACAATCCCTGCCTTATAATTTACTAGTTAGCAACAGATGTCCTTCACCAGAATTGTTACCTTTTTTTATCATTTGTTTTTTCACAGAATAGGATGCTACTTGTTACCAGAGAACAGCTGAGGAATACATTATGTAAACTAGTCTAAGGAAAATAGTTCTGCATTGCAAAGTTAAAGCTAAATAAAAGTTTTGTCCTTCTCTGTGGCATACTAATTTTTTTTTTTCTGGTCTATATGACAATCACGAAGAAAGAACATATTTTAACTAGAACTGGCACTGAAATGACTCTGGCAGAAGGTAAGACAAAACTCCTGCAACATTCAACTCCCTTAAAATCCATACACATATAAGAGATCTGTGAGCAGAAAGAAAAACAGCTGGCAAAGTCTTTTTTTAGCAAATCAATCTTTCTTCACACAAGTGTGTCACATGATTATATAACTATTCCACTCTATTCTGTATGCTTTAAATTAATTCAGAGCCACCAAAACCATTTCACAGAAAATTCTGTCATCGCCAAAGTTATCACATAGAGACAAATGACGTGAAACATACTCAGTTATTCATAGCAACCACAGGTGATATACAGAGACTTTGTATACAGGCTGTTATAACTGAACATATAAGACTATAATACCACCTAATTTTTACTTAATAAAATCCACAATTTAGGTGTTTTTTTTTTCTAGTCACACTTTACTTGTTATTTATTTCATATAGCAACAGAGTATGTAAATTTTATATCCTATATCATAAACTCCAAAGCAGAAGGGATTTTAAGAAGAATCCTTCATTATTCCAGTTCTTTGTAGTCATTTTGTTTTTCTTTAGCAAATTCATTTCTTAGCTGGCAAAGTAATCAACAAATGCATCAAGTATCAATAACCAGACCAATGAAATAATTACTTCTCAGACAGGTTCTCAGAGCTTTAGATGATAGTTAGTATCAACAGTAGTTTCAAACACTTCAGCATAAGAGGTTCCTGGTTTAAGACCCCAATAAATGAGCATCTTCCAGTCACACAGTAGCTCATAGTCGTTGTTCACATTCTGCTAAACAATTCCCAATAAAACAGATCTATCATTAGAAGATGATTTTTTCATTCCAGTGTTGACCATGCTTTCTCATTCACCAGAAAGATAACCACGAGCACTGAGGGTATGTTTACATCTGGGGGACAACCTGCAGATTAAAGCCCGTCTACCTGAACACAAGGAACTGACCCCATCTTCTATGATCAGTGTGACTGGAACACTCCTCATCTTTCTGCTTTGAAAGTTCTTCTCCTTTCCCAGTGGAGCTGAATTTTCGAGTAATCCTGCGGAGCTAACCTCCAAACCAATGTCAGCCACACATTGTCATAGGATGGGATCAGCCGTACTCAACTACAACTCCATCAATAGTCACAAAGACAATTTATCAAAATCTTCACTTGCTATTAGAAATAAAAAGAAAAGGGAGGGGGCACATCTGAAGATATAAATCGTCTCTTCTATCACTGAAAACTTCTCAGCATTAGGATATTTAATATACCAACATTCAGAGAAAGAGTCTAATATCTTTTGGTAGCAAAAGGGATCCACATTTTGTATCAAAAATGTCATACAGAATAATTCACAAAAGTAAGAGAGGAAAAAAACCTAATAAAGAAATCTTCCTGCACATAAATCAGGCTTTAAAATCCAAACTTGATTTTCCAAGACTTTCCTTCTTTCTAAGTTACTAATCAAAAGTAACTTTAGCAAATTAGTTGTTTAAAGATCCTACAGTCCTGAAAAATGCTGCAGGCTTACTTTTAGGTCCTCTGCAAAGAAGAGGGGAAGAATTTAAGAGGGAAAACAAAAATGTTGAAGGGGTTAAATAAAAAACCAACCCCAAAATATATAAAGATCTAAAGGATTTCTTTTTCTTGTGCCAGGCATGTGAAATGCACATTTCACTAGTACTTGAACAGATGTTCTGAGTTCTCATGTATTCTTGAAGTACAATTTTCCAATTCATTGCAGCACCTTATAATAATGAAATAGCAAGAGTAAGCATTCATTTCCTGAAACTTGACTTCAAATATTGATTAGGTCAGAAACTAAGTGCAACAGCTCAATCCTACAAGATAACCCATCTCCTGTACCTTATGTCCAATCCCTTCAACAAGAGGGGACACATCTAAACATCTTCTAAGGTCAGACCTTGTGTTCACAGAGAATAAAAAGCTACAAACCTAATTCTTGCTGAGAAATCTGATTTCAACTGCAAAAATATCTGTAAAATAGAGCATAACTTCAAATTTCACATTAGCTAAAGCACGTGGAAGGCGTCAACCAAAATTAGTGTTGAAGAACACCAGCTCCTATTCTGCTGAAAAGAGACACTCAAGTGTAATTTGGCCACCTAGAAAACAAAACTAAAGTATGAAGCCGCAGTTAAATTTTGTTGGGTTTCACTCGGTTTTTTTGCTGCTGGAGATTTTGCAAGTGAGTAGACAAGCTTCACTTGTAATTCCCTTTTTTTTTTTTTTTAAATTTATCTGCACAGAGAAATCCAACATCTGTCAAGAAAGATGAAGCTGTCTAAGTCTTAGAGCCTAACTAACCACTGTTTCTGTGTCTGGAACAGATTTCTTTAATGATCATCTTTTCAGTCAAACTGAGCATGCAATTAAAAAACCTAATCACACTACTAAGACTTTTTAGACAAATTAGCTTTTTTTAATGTTGAGTATTTAAAGTGAGTTTAGGAAGAATGTTAGTCAAATGCAACTTAAAATGGTTGATTTGGTTAGAAAAAAAAGGCAAAACAGAATAGCACTTGTACACGACATAGAAAAGCAATTTAATTCTGGATATTCGTTGGTTTATGCTAGAGGGGTTTTTCTACAGTTAAGGTTATTGTAAATTAGGCTTTTTCCAGGCATATTTTTAAGTCCCAATCATTTCCATTCACTTCTTCAAACTATATTGATCCTCTTGAATGTTCATTCCCTGGGCTGCTAGTACGTGTGCTCACCAGAAATTGCTTCTCTTCACAACAACATCTTGGAAAAATTCTTCATCTTATTGTGAAACAACTTTGCTTATACAACAAACCAAGACATGCCTGTTCTCCCTTTGGAAACATTTTGGCTGCCCCCAAAAAAACCAAGCCACAGAGGGCCTTGGCCATTGGTGAAACCTCAACAACTGAATTCAAGAGGTGAAAGGAAACCACAGTCCCTGAAGACCGGGCCAGGCTCTGCTTGGAGCAGGTAATCCAGAAACAACGTGGAGCACCTGACCTCCACACACACAGCACAACCTAAATACCTCTTTGGAGGGTTTAATGCAAAGCACAAGGGCAGCAGCTGCACTGATATCCCTCAACCCCACAGCATCATTAAGCAGTTCGCAGTCTTTCAGTGGCAGGAGAAGGGATATTTGCTTCCAAATCCACTGCTGAAACAGGCTAAGGAACTAGACTAATTGAAAAACATCACTCCTCATGGACAGTTCTATAGGAACTACAGTCACATCAACATACAGTGTTTATGCTGTACACATTTCAGAGTCAATTTTCTGTCAGTGAGGCTTTGTCAACACACAATTACGAAAAAGATGAAAAACTAGCAGAAAGCAAGGGAATTCCAAATGTTTTCAATGTTTTACCAGTAACTGCTATGACATTTTTAAATAGAAAAATATATAACTTCCATTTGAAGGGTTCCTCCAAAATCCTGACATTGAAGCCAACACTGCACAAAGCTTTGTGGTAAAGCTCATTAAGTAGCAGGTCTATTTTGACAGCCTACCACCACCATATTACCTTGCAGAGTGCACCAGCAGTAACTGCACTGCTTTGGTAGAAACTTGTTTCCTCAAATGAACACCATTTGCTAAACATAACCTCAGTAACTGTAAAATAAAAAAAAAGAAAAAGGAATGAATTTTGTAATTATTTTGATCTAAAATTGATTGGGAAATAACTTTGCAAAATTAAGAACTAAAATTTTTAAAGACTGTTCAAAAATAATTTTTTATTTATTTCAGATAGGAGGTAAGTTTAAGAGAACTCAACTCTCTCAATTAAAAGCAATCTATAATTTTTTATTGCATAAGAAGCATACATATACATAAAAAGAGAACACACCCAAACAAAATAAAATACACTTTTGGAAATTACCAATTCTAGGAGTCATAAGCCAAACAAAATTAAAACCTTTTTCTGCCTTTATTCTAATAGGAGATAACTGCAGGAATGAGTCCACGGAGATTTTACTCTTCCTTATTGTGAATTCACATCCTCAACGCAAGAGATACATGTCAAGGACAGACTTAATGTCATAGGCAGAAGGCTAGGAAAAACTGGATATCATTAATTTTCAGCAATCAGAATGAATACTAAGGACTCGCCACAAAATAAAGACAGATACCTGCTTTACTTAAAGCTACTATGAGTTTGTGGTAAAACTGGAGGCATTTCAAACCTGAGAAAAGTTTTGCTCACAGAATGCGACACAAAGGCAGGGGAGGAGAAGCTTTCTGTTGTGCAGCCCTGGGAGAAAGCACAGCCTGGAATGGCTTTCTTAAACCTACAACCACTGATTAAACATTGTCTTAAGGCAAAAGTTCTACACAATGAGCTTAAGCATGCATTACGGTTTGTAGCTAAGTTATTATCTGCAATAAACTGATAACCATTCATTAACTTCTGAGCATAAGAGACAACTGGCAAGCTATTTCATGCCTCAAAGAATTTACAACAAAAGGGAGGCAAACACACAGTGCAGGTGACTTTGTACTGGGAAAATAAAATGAATATTTAAAAAAGCCATTACCTCCCAGCTGTAAAATGGATTGACATGGAGATGTTCCAACAAATGCAGTCTTTAAAACTGATTCTGAATCCTTATGTGCTATAAGCAGAAAAGTAAGCATAGTCTTTCAATTAATAACAAACAGATATTAGTAAAATACTTTTTAGTGAAAATTAATTTTGATATTAAGGCCTATATGATCAAGTACCAAATATGTGCTTCACAAGCAACCCTAACTACAACGGTCATAAAATTGTATGTGTACTGACAGATACAACCTGTAAGACTCCATGGGGGGAGGTTAAAAATAAGATATGAAAATTAAAAATTAATAAGCCTACAGCACAGTAGTTCTGAGCAGACATATTCCCAAAGTCACAACTTCCAAGGCAATCTCTAAGGACAAGATCTTTGGCTCCGTAATAATTTCTAACGCACCCGGGGCTTTTGTAAATTATTTCATCCGCCTCAAAGCAGATGAAATGGGAGAAAGAAATAGGAGAAGGAAAGCTGCAGCAGTGACCAGAGTCCTGTGTCAGCTCCCCACAACAGAAAGCCAAACATCACTGCATTCTGTGCACACCAAACACTGACATTGCTGAGAGCTACTTGTTCAAAGACAAAATATGTCCTTTAATAATTCAACACCCCCTGGGACTCAGGAACAAGATAAGAGGCTAAAGTCAACTTTGAAACAGGATATTCAGAATTGCAGGTAACATTCATTGGTATAGACTGTGATACCTTATGTGATTTCCTGCCACCAGGCAGCACAACCACCCCGATGCAAACAGCCCCAGGCTTTCCAGCTGCATCAGTGCTTTTATCTCACAGTCCTCGTGACCAAATAAAACCACACAATTTTCTACTGCCCAGCTCAAAATCCAGTTCCCTCCACACCAGTTTGCCTACAAGTTCATAGAGATCTTTTCAATTTAAAAAGAAAAAAAAAATCTTGTCTATTTAAAGCATTTCTACCCTCATAAGATGCTTTGCAACTTCTGGAGATTCCAATCTTGTATAGAAATTGCGAATCTCTTCCCAGTCCTCTGTTTTCCTTGTCATTTTTTTTAAATGTTCCCATGAGTCACACAGAGGGTCATAGATATGTAACTTTCCAGGGAAAACTAGTACTTCAGGTCTCACCTTTTTAAATATCTGAGATTTTTACACAAAATCCAGAAACATTTTTCATCGCTTTTCATACCATAAACACATTGTTAACATCAGCTTCCATCTGCTAAATTTTTTCTTTGATTTGGGAATTGATTCATACCACAGTATCACCCACAGCAGACAGGCACTTTAAAAAACCATCATGTTCTTCCCTTATGATCAGTTTTCCCCAGAAATATTTAATATCTCTTCTGCTATGAGCAGCTCTCCAGGTTACATCTCCCGAGTCCATTTCAAGTAAACAATCTTTCACACTGACATTTTCTTTAATCTGTTGTAATTCACGTTCCACTGGCCTCTTTACTGTTCTATCTATGGTATCAGTTAAGCTGCATTTTCTTTTCCCCACACAAACACTTGGGGTTTTTTTGGGTTTTTTTTGGCCAAGGACAAGCAAGTTTCACAGCTTTTGAGACTAAAAGGAGCAATCATAACATCCAGCAAATTGCATGGGCCATAAAGTTTTGCATGGCAAAGCTTTCGGCTCTGGCACAATTAGGATGTATTTTACCAATATTAAAAAGCCATGTTAATTCCAAGTATACATATAAACCTGTTGGTGTTGGACTGTTTCCTAGTGGTACCATTAAATTTAAGGCAGATATGCTTTCCACTGCCTATAATCATCTTTTAAGATTTTTCAAGTGGGTTAAAGGGCAAATATTGCTCTTAAGGTGATATACAAACATATAATTTAAATATTTTTATTTTATACTCTGTCAACAACTTCTAAATATATGGGCGAACACAATGAACCTCAAACTTCTCTCAAACAGGTAATCTAGGAAAGACTTTACATTTAACAGACAAAAGAAGGGCTCGAATCCTCCAATTATGTATCTGAACTACAAGGTTATCCTTCATATGTTGTGCTCCTCATGCATGCATTAAAATATACACATCAGCTGACAATAGTTCTACACATGAGCAAGACATTTTAAAAAAGCACAGCCATTCTTTGATTTTACTGACACCCCCCGCAAGCTGTGTTCAAAGACTGTCCATGGAGGAGAAAGGAGAAAAATGACAACCAGTCCTTACAAGTGGGTTGTGAACACAAGTAACATGGCATGTATTATGGCAAAGGAAATTTCTAAAAATGCAGTGAACAGCACCAGAAAGTGGTGAATGATGGCTCCCTGAAATGCCAAATAAACCAAACCCCATCAAAATAAAATCTTCAAAAGTCCAGTAACTTCCTAATCAATGAAAAATTAGTTGAATATATAATTGGGTACACACGTACCAAATTCCACACATTCATCTATTTTTTTTTATCCTAAATTTTATAAAGGGCATTAACTCAGCACTAATGAATCCAACCTACGAATGAATGAACCCAACCTAATGAATCCATTTTATATGCATGCAACAGGATTCTCCTGTCAGTACACTCTTCAGTAGAAAGGTGAGTCCAGTAAAACAACCCCCTGCCAAATTTTCACAGTGTCTTTAGAGGGGTCTACATACAACGTTCAGCCAGTCTGCACTCCTTATGGAATTTAATTAAAACTGAATTTAAGTAGTTTTGCCTTATCAGAGCACAGAATATAGCAGTAATCACGTAAAACAGTCAACACAATTCAATCAAAATGACTGCCAAAGCAGCAAAGACTATTTATTGGCAGCAAAACCCACATGCAAGCAATACACAGACTGCCTACATGTCTAATAAAATACTAGGTATCCATTAGAAATTGCAAGAGTAACTTCTTTCAGCAACTGGGTTGCTAACTAAGAGCCCCTCTAACTTGTCTGCTATTTTTATACCTGTCACTCTTTTTAATGCTCATCAGCACAATTCATCGACTTCCTTGGCCACAGAAAGGCACATTTCATAGCAAGAAATACTTACATCAGTATGATGCCCTTGTTTTGTGGAACAAAACTAAACAAACAAAAAGAAGACCCAACATAATACTGTAAAGGATCTTACTGATGATAAAATACATTTCATTGCTATATCTGTTTTATACCTGATATTATACATATCTTGTGTGGATTACTGCATGGCCTCTTTTTCCTGAGGCAAAGACTTCAGATAAATCAATCATCACATGTTGAGTTTCATACAGTATTTCAAGAAATTGTTTCCATGGCCATTCCATCTGTTGTGCAGGAATATCAACTACTACGACTATTTTAAAATGACAAATGGATAAAATTCATAAATAGCTGAGTAGCCAGTCTCATTTGCTAAACCAACATACATGCTTATGCCCATACATCTCTGAAGTGGTTTTCTGTCCCACTTCATTTTTTCTTTTAAATCTTTCAATCTGTTTTTGCTTTTAGAAATCTGGACTAAGATACTTTCAACAGCTGGAGGACTTGGAGTCAATACACCACAGAAATTAAAGCCAGCTACACAATGTACAAACCCACACCAGCATTCACTCAATGCTTAAAATATGTGTATCCAGAGTTTCATTAAAAAAATCGTAACTTTTTTTTCAAAGGAAATTAAACTGTAGTGTACTAGCCTGGCATAAACTTTCTTATCCCATACAACATTCAATAAAGATTTCAAACACAATGATCTGTAAAGTGGAATTTATTTCTCACAAACAAGGTGCATAGAAATGAAGGAGATAAAATTTATGAGATATACTTTTATACACAGCAAGTCTTCCTTGGTACGCCACTTATCTCAGAAGGAGTAGCAGGCTCTGTTTCTGTGATGGAAAACAGCAGTCATGACACAGAAAGAAGAGGAGGTATCATAGTTTATCTTACCAGGGAGGAGTATCACTTAACACAACAGGAAGAAAAAAACCCACAAAAAACACCAAGACAGCACTCCAGTTTGAACCTTTATGTTAAAGTGAGCTGCCTTCAAGCTCTTCTTAACTAATAAATAAAAAAAAGTTTCTGCCCGAGAAACACAAAATACACTGAACAAGTATTTTACCCCAAGAAACATAGAGAGTTTATTTCATGCTCAGTATTTCCTGAGATAAATCTCTCCTCCCCGAAGACCATGCTTCCCCAAACATCTCAGCTTCTTTCTCCCTATTCCACCACGCTCCTTCCCACTACCAAGAATGCCATCACCAAAGAAATTGTCTTCTCAGGTCACCAGTGCACACTCCAAGCAGTTGAACGAGACATTTTAATTAGATTGTATGAATGAGCCATATTTGGGTGAATTGTAAGAAGGGATTTACAGTTGACATGACAATTTTCATTTCCTCTTTTGATGATCTTTTACTCCTTTTCCGCACTTCTACACCGTCTGTAATTCTGAGATCACAACCACTCCTAATCATACCCTCTTAAGTAGTGCTCAACACACTTGCTGGCTTTTTTGCTTTGAATGCTTAAACCTGATGACACAGGCAGCACACAAACCGCCAGGGCAAGCCCACCCTGAATGAAGCCAAAATTGTGTTTCCTACCTATTGACTGCTGCATGAGGAACTCACAGACCAAGATGATACTCCAAAAAAATACTCAGTCTTTAATTTCACTCAAGCTTGAACAATGAAATTAATAGCAAAGCAAGCCCTGAGCTGAAGGCAGTTATGATGATAAACAGTAAAGCTAAATATCACATGAATAGGGGATTTCAGCTTAAGTTAGCATAGGTATTCCCGGTGTTCAACCAATTATGCCACTTGACAATGACCCTACAGTCACCAGGACACCCTTAGGAATGATTCAAAACTTTCACATGGCCTCCAAGTAAAATCTCCCAGTCACTCCCAGAGGCACTGTGAGAATTGTGATTGTTGAAACTAAGCACAGATCCTGAAATGAGTAAAATTCATTTCAAAAATGAAAAGTTGATAACTCCCACGGAACCAAGACTTCCGTCAAAGAGAAAATATTTCCTTTGTGGTAAGAAACAACTGCAAATGTCTGCAGTGTTTCTTCTGTGAAAGTGAAGCTAGGTTATGCTTCTGAGGAAGTAAAATATGACTAAAACTTGCCTTGGTAAAGAAATGAGGGTGGGACCTCACAGTCCAGGACTAGGCTGGACTACAAGGCAGAAAAAATTGTCCTCAACACTAAGAAGCCAACCAATCCTGCACACCTGAAAACCCTACTTCTCCTAAAGACATCCGTAAGAGCTGAGAAATTCCTCTAACTGTCCTTCTCAGAGTTTCGTCTTTAGCTACAGCAGACTAAAGGCCAGCTACTACCAGACAGCACAGCCCTGACCACCAGACCTTGACTCCCTCCCATTCCATGGCCACTTTAGCCCTGTTCCCCAAGCATTAAGCTGATTCAAGGGCACTAAGACTTTTCTATTTTGGTAAAGTATGTTTTCTGCCAGTTTATTTTTCTGCACCAGTGTATCATATGTCATATGAGCAGCACAGTGCCAAAGGAGAAGCAGAAGGTGCATGCAGGAAGGAGAGCAAGGACTCAGGAGAGCCAGTAACAATGCCTGGCCTTTCAGCAGCCCCTAGCCAGCACATCAGGTAAGCTGTCACACAGATCCATAACCCTCTTCAAAATATGAATGGCTGGAATGGAGAGACAGGCAGAAAATTCTATCAGCCTCACCCACCTAATTTTGGATAACTCAAAACAGCTGTCTCAACTGGTTCTGAAGACAAGATTCTTCAAGGGAAAACAGCATCACTCCATACACCCTTACGGCAAAACCACAGAGTGGCTTTTGAGGACAGCCACAATGGAAATTATCACTAACAATTTGTAATTTCCAATACCTGTGCACAAGGTATCAGTAATAGCTCTTGAAGAATTTTAAAAATAAAATTTTTATTGTACAAAAGTTTGAGCAACTTACACATAATTAAAAACTTTCTTTGAGAAATATCTGGAACTAATTGTGCTGTTACATTAGCTAGAGGTTACCATATTTTAATCACTCACGGTTTCCCTTCTAGGGCTGACTATAATTTTGTACTTGCACAATTACAGTTCAACCAAAGGAAATGCATACTTAAAGACAATCCAATCCACAAACTTATTTTCATCATTTTATCAATAACCACAAGCAAAGAGTATTTATGCAGAGCATATTAATATTTCAAAACATTAATATTAGAGACTGCACCATGCAGAAAATAAATACAGTATCAAGTGTGGATTGCAGATACACAGTAAAACCTAAATTGAGTAAAATCTACAACATGAGTTCAACTTACATGGTCAGTCACAGCCTGACAGGACAACAATTTTGATATAATACCTTCCAAATTACAGAGCAGTATAAGCATGAAAATTGTACACACAAAATCCCAACACAGTAATAGCTCTAGGGCCCTTTAAAGCAGGTCTACAATTTTCATTTTCCATAAGTGACAGGCACAGTAATAAAAACTCTTGACCTGGGAGAATTTATTTTTAACAATGCCTCTCCCTTTTCCGTTTCTACTGTTATTAACAGGAGCAGAGCCAGGTTGGCAGCAGCAGACACGAACAACAGTCCTGAGACCACAAGGCAGAGGAGGAAGGGAAGAAGATTAACAGTGACCCATATTTTATTTAAAGCGAGTCCAGAGTATCCAAAGCAGTAAGGAGGCACCAACTGAAGACCAAAATACTATGAGGGTTTACAGCTAACAGAACCTGAATTACATTCTCAAAACAAGCCTCCAGGATAAATAAATAGTCCATCAAAAACACCTACCAAGGGATAGTCCTAATAGTAATGCATGAAACTCCTGACCACAGAAAAAGGGTGCTGTGAAGGAAGTAAACCAAATCAACAGCCAGGCAAAGACAACATGTTATGAATGCTATCCTGAATGTCTTCTTCCCCCTGCTTCAACCTGACTCCAAACAGAAGGAATGGAAGATGGAGACTGTAAGTGTAATTTTTGCTACAGACTTCCTCTGGATGAGACACTGCAGGAAAGCACAGTCTATGTCTTCACTCTCTCTCGCAGAAGATTTTCCTGGCAGCATGGGACAGCAGCCTGAAAGCCACTTCTAAGGCTCCAGCTGGCATGAGGGCAGGAAAAAAACCATTTCCATACTGCTTTTCACAGAGTTGCTTCAACACTATGGGAGTAAGTTGAGACGGGGGAGGGAAAGTCTTGTAAGTTCACTGCCTTTTTTCAGCTACAGAGAGAAATGTTAGTAGTGGTGCTGCTCAGTTTCTCAGGTCTTGGGAAACATTCTCACAAATGTACACTGAACCTGAAATTATGATACTTTTTATAGCTTCTATTTCACATACAATTTTGTTTCACATACTTTGCTCTTCCTTCACACTTCAGCTATATCAAGAGTTAGCCCTGAAATTTCACTCCTGTCAGGATGCTCCATAAAATTACAGTATATTATTCCCAGGATTATCTTACCCTAGAAGAACAAAAACATACCTACTCCTAATACACTGTGATTAATAAGGGTTTTTTCCTATTACTCTACTCCACAAGAAGTTACAAATCTTGAAAACTACTGGAACTCTGTCTAGAGTTTTGACTGACACTGAAGGGACACCAAACACACCACATATCTCATATTTAAAAAACCTTATTGATTACTGACCTGGCACCAAGTCATGCTGACCAGCTTTATTCATTTGTGTGGCAAGTTTAAGAATTATGTTCTTACGTATGTTTAAGGAATTTCAAAAACGTTGTTCCGGTCTATAAACAACTGTGGAAATATAATATTCTACAGGAGGGAAAAAACCCAAACCACCTTTTTATACAAGCAAACTATAAAACATGACTATTGTTTTATATCTAAAGAACTATAATACTTAACTATCTTCATTTGATGAGAACAGATGAAAAGTTAAAAGTCAAAGAATGTACCATCAAATACTTCTTTTCCACATTTTAGAATATCTGTAGAACAAAATATACATATACTAGGAACACCTAGAGCAACAAAACAGGATGTTTTCAAGAAATTAGCCTAAATTTAAAGCTATTTCTGTATTAACCAGCAACAGAAGTACGTTTCAGACATAAATAAGGAGGCAGTATAGATTTTATAGCCTTGTGCATTACTGGAAGTCTCATACAGGCTAAACGTCACATAACAAAAGAACATCCATTAGCTTGCTCCTAATCACCCAGCAAAGCTGGAAGCAGCAGAACTCCAGTGCTGTGCTAGATCAGACAATCTTTGGTGTTAAAGGAAGCATCTTAGCTTTATTGGTGAATGACAGAACCTTCATGGAGAAACTCCCATTGCTAAAGAGCCAAAATAATGAGCTCCTCTCCTCTCTTGACCTCCCTGCCGCAGTGTGAAAGGGGTACACTTGAACAGTTAACAACCCATTGTCCCCAGGCAGAACCGCACAACTCTAAGCCACACGTACAGTGGTAGGAAGAATCACACAAACACAACCACTCTCCTTGTCACTCTGAGTCAAACCCTGCTTCTGTCTACTTAAAAAATTTCATACTGTGGTTAAAACTTAACGGTATTTTTGTACCTTCAGGTTGCCATTAACTTCGACACTCCATACTTTAACAATGGTATGCCAACTTTCACGGTGATGAAATAATACAATGTTGTATTAGTAGCAGTAGTCATAACAGTAGCAATAATCATACCAAAGCAGCTAATTTAAGAGTGTGCCAATGCTGAAGACACAGGACTGAATACATAGTTCTGAATGTTAAGGTGTTTCCATCTGGCTATTTTTAAATCAGGTGAAATCAAGCAAGGAGCACACAATTCCTGTCCTGTGTTTAGTACCCTGTAATCATCCAACTATTCAGGCTTGGTTATATTTCCCATACTGCAATAATGTTTGCTGTCACATGTAGCTTATCACCACTCCTGGCTTTAATGTTTTTTCTCTATTTAAATATGTTTAGAAAACTTGTAGTCATTCAAAAATACATTCATACTTCCTCTTAACCTACTTCCAGAGTCTGAACCTCTGACCATACCCAAGAAAGAAACACTAATGCCCTTTATTTCATACTCTACACATAATGTTATTCATTACTTATTCTCATACATTCATTTCCCTCACAGGCATAAATGGTATAGCATTTATGGGACGGCATTTCCACTTTTTTCCTACTTTTTCCTAGACTGGAATTCTATAAAGTTTGTTTGCTTGCTCCTAAGTATCAACCAGGACTCAAATTTTCTTGCAGCAAATTCTTGTGGTTACAAAGCATCACAGAAATGTTTAGTAAAAAGCAAACAAACACCAGAGGTATCACTGACTTTCACTTCGTTTTGATTCCCAATCTATAACAGGCTGGGTATATTTTCAGTTCAAAATCTGAGGGTCAGACCAACATTAAAGAGGTATTAAAGCATGGAAGAAGCCATACAGAAAAACTTTTAATTAGTAAGAGAAAAAAAATCTTTTCTCTTGCTTTCCCCAAGAAATTGTTGGAAAAATATGCTGGCCATTCAAATTTTGTCACACTACAGACACTCTTGCAAAAAACATACCATTATGCAACACATCATGTTCTCCCAAGACACTGGTTCCATAGGAATACACACTGTCAACACTCTGTCAAAATTCGTATTTCAGAGCAAATCTTTATTATGTATCCTGTTCCAGGACAGTATTTTTTATAATCGCTAACAGAATACCATTCAAACAGCTACACTATCATATTAAACCATCTACAGCAGAGCATTTTAGCCCAGCTTTGTATAAAAAAAAACCATGTATCTCTTCATTAGAAAACACAGGGTTCTGTTTGAAGACACAAGAAATCACAAAAGGGGAGACAGTGACAAAAAATTGCTATCTGCTCTACATATAACGTAGACCTAACAACAATGACTGAAAAATGTATTGTCACTATAAAAACAGTACCAATAGCCCAGTAAGATAAGGAAGGGTTGTTAATCTTTCTACCACTAGACGCATTAAATGCGTGTGTGTATCTATCTTTCTATATATATATATCTCCTTGTATATAAATACTTCAGCACTTTAAATCCACAATAATATTCACTTTAACTCCGGTAAGACTAAGCAGAACTACTGCACTATCTGAGCTTTCCTTTCTACAACAGAGCAGCAAACTGCTCCCAACAGCCAACCTTGCGCTGCTTTGGTACAGAGCCTTGCTGTAGGAACTTGGCCAAGATCATAGAGCAAGTCAGCACCATCACAAGCCTGTCACCCCAAATCCTGGAAGACCATGCTAACTCTCAGCAGGCAGTTCAGAAGGAAGATACTCTGCACTTCACTACCCATCTTCTGGCTCACCCAGCACTTCTCATACAGCCTGAAACTGCATCAAACAACACTCACTGCTACAAGCCAAGAGACAAAAGCAAATATAGAATTACACATCACAGTGTAAAGCCTCAAACATTAATTACACATATAAAAGGACTGCTAAAACACTAATTCAAGGTTAAGAACTAAACCTTTTTAAAATTTGTGTTCCTGTACTGCCACCTAAAGATCAGAGTGAAAAAACAAGAAAAGTGGACAACATGACTTTTATCTGCAGTCCTGGAAAAGAGCAGTAACCTTTTTCTGATACCTCACTTTGAACAAAGACCACACCAGATTCAACCAGATCAAAAGCAGATTGATGAAACAGCTCTATTTCACACCACAGTTGAGCAGTAGCTCACCACTTGCCCAATTTCTATACATAACCAAAAAAAAAAAAAAATGTCTCTGTATGGATGTATATATGTCCATTAAATAGATAAATGTCAGTTTGGACAGTGTTGATCTATAAACTCTGTCTAGTCACAGCACATTTTGCAAAGGAAAATAGATTGGTGGAAATATATTTTTTGCTTCCTTATTTACTTTGCTAAATTTAACTGACATCACTATATAGAAAAAAAAAAAAAAAAAAAAAAAAAAAAAAAAAAAAATTAATAACCCCTCATGATATAACAAGTTGGTAATACCATTCTTTCTCCCAGAAAAAACATGACCTGGTTACACATCTACATCCAAACAACTCAGATTCACTTTTCTTCCACCTGTTGCTGCACTCAGCCTGTCTTCTGAAGTCTGCAGCCTCTCAAAACTTCAAGTGCAAAATGTTAGTCACCAGCCGAAGGACTCTGATGTCACAAGTCAGACTTCACAGATATAACAGCTAAAAAACTTTTGGGTTTGGTGTTTATTTGGAGCAGGTTTTGTCGGGTTTTTGCTTTGGTTATTTTGGGGTTTTTTTTCAGTATGAAGCAAGATGCAAACATCACCTGGAATACATTGTCAACTTTCTCTCTGATTAAATGAGAACTACAGTCTCATGTATTTAAACAGAAGCTGAGATGCCTTGCAAAGGACATGAAACAAATCACCTCGACTGTTTCAACAAACAAAACTTCAAATATTTTCAAAATAATCCCCTTCTCCCCGCCCTAAAAAAAACAACTACAACAACAACAAAAACAACAGCAACCAAACTAAAAACCTAAAAAATAAAAGTTAGCAGTATCGAATTTTCTCATGTATCTGCTCTTCACGTCTTGGCAATTATAAAGGGGTTTGGCTTATCTAGCAGTACCGCTCTACCACCATCCAGCTTGCTGGGGAACTGACTGCTCAAGGTTAAAGTTTTGTTTGTTTCCTTCTAGACAAACACAGAAAGTTACTATGTGCTTGTCCGTTTCCCGTTTTAAGGATCCGCGGGAGGAAGGCAGGCGTTTATCTGCGGCATGTCTCAAACCCACGTGCGATTCAGGGCAGGGCGGGCAGCTCAAACACCGCCCGCTGCCTATCTCACGAGGCTGGTGCCTCCTCAGCTCTGCGAACGCCCAGGGCACGGCTCCCCTCCGCCCCGGCCGGACTCGGGACACCCGGGCGCGGGCTGGACCGCCCGGCACCGCCCGCCCGGCGAGGAAAGGCCGCGCAGCACCGCGCCGAGCCGAGCCGAGCCGGGCCGAGCCGAGCCGGGCCGGCACTGCCGCCTCCCGCCAGCCAGGGAAACCTCCCCGCGCCCGGGAACGGGACACATCTTCAAAACAACCGAGAAGAGGAAGAAGAGGAAGGGAAAAAAAAAAAAAAAAAAAAAAAAAAAAAAAAAAAAAAAAAAAAAAAAAAAAAAAAAAGCGCCCCCAGTTAAAAAGAGCGGCAGGAAGCGGCAAGTCTCGCATCCTCCCATCTCAGCCCTGGCGGCATATAGCCGCGGAACCAAGCACAGCCACCGCCTCCCCGACACACGCAGCACGTTCCGTTCCCATCCCGCCCCACCCGGCCCCTCTCCGCGGCCCCGCCCGGCGGAAGGGGCGGCGCTGCCCGGGCGGGGCCGGCGGCGGAGGCGGCGGTGCGGCGCGTTCCCGCCGGTACCTGCGGAGGCAGCGCTCGCACACGCTGCCCAGCTGCTCCTTGCTGAGGACGTAGGCGAAGGGCACGTCTCGGTAGAGCAGCTCTCCGGGCCGCACCCTCCGGCGGGAGCGGAGGCCGTTGCCCTTGCCCGGGCTGTGGAACCGCTCCAGCGCCGCCGGCTCCATCCTGCCGCGCGCGCCGCCGCCGGGAGAGGAGAGCGCGGGGCGCCCCGCCCGCCGGCACGTGACCGCGCGCTGCCGCCGCCATCTTCACTCAGGGCACGGGCCGGGCCCCTCGGCGGGCGGGAGATGGGCCGGGCGTGGGGCCGGGCGTGTGCCGCACACACGTGTCCTGGGCCCGCACAGCACTGCCGCACGGAGGGCAGGGCAGCCCTTTGCCTCGAGAGGCGCTTGGTGCATATCACTGGACCCCAGGGTGGGTCAGGCTGGAAGGGACTGATGTGTCATCTGGTGGAACCTCCCTGCTCAAGCAGGACCATCCCAGGGCTGCTTGCGCAGGACTGCATCCAGAGGGATCTTGAATCTTTCTAGTCAGGAGGGCTCCACAGTCTCTCTGGACAATCTGCTCCAGTGCTCAGTCACCTACACAACAATGAGGCTTTTATTCATGTTCAGGTGTAACTTCCTGTGCATCAGTTTCTGCCCATTGCCTCCTGTCTTGTTGCTTGGCACCACCGAGCAGAGCCTCGTTCCATCCTCCTGGCACCGGCTCTAGATATTTGTACTTCAAATATTTATACACAAAATATTAAACAGTTTGGTTTACGAAGGGCGGAGTATGATAATGATTCAGTCAAAAGGCATCCCATAAAAGGACATTATATTTATGAGCTGGCATCTGGATGTATTTCTGGATCTCACTGCGATCTAAATACAAAGAAATGTGACTGGGCCAGTAGCTGCTGGGCACCTAAGCTCTGGTGGTGTTTCTCACTGAGAATGCACCCCAGACACCAGATTGCCTTTTATCAGAACCATGAGTTAGCGGGACCAGATGAATGACAATAGAAAAAGCAAAACACTTTCAGAATTAACTAAGAGCATGAATCTGAAATGCCGGTGCTCAAAGCCTGTGAAACAAGTAGGGGTCTGTATAGCTTTCATTCCTTTATGAGATTACACACGTGACGCAGGCTAAATGCTAAGCCGCAGATCGACTTTGTCTGGTTTTCCTCGTCACGCCTATAGAGGGAGGTAGGGCTTGTGTTTTGGAAAGGAATGTTAGTTCGTGCTGTCAAACGCTGAGACATAGACCTGACTGCTTTAGGAAGAACCAAAGTGCCTAAAGTCAGAGGATTCTCACAGAAAAATATATTTTGACATTTGCTTAATGCTGCAATTTATTAAAAAAAGAGATGACAGCAATCTTAGCTGTTAGTGAAATCATTATGCATGTTATTATGCTTATCTTTAGCTCTTCTGGCAAATTTTAAAATGTGTTAAATTACACTGATACTGTGAATTTCTCAAGAATTAATTTTAGTAGTTATTAAAATATTAGGCTATTAGCTCTGTATTTGGCCTGTATGCTTTACTTCTTCACCTACTAAATATTCTGCATTTTCCTGTCTATGCTGTTTTAGTTTCTAAGCAGGCATGATCCAAAATTTGTACCAAAAACAAACCCAGTAATAATGGAAGTTAACATCCATCTCTATTAGTAGATAAATTGAAGAAATGAATGGCGAAACAAAAAGTATGAACCTAATGATCTACCCATGAACTGCAAAAAGTGCACTCAGGGAAGAGTTAATATAAATATGTTCTTTATTTAATTATTTTCTCGGTTTTTCTTGACAAGTTTTCACACTTGTATGTCCACTAACAAAAAACCTTGCAAAGTACAAAAACACATCTGCGGGAATGCCAGTCTTCTGTCTCACTGACACACAAACAAAATAAAAACCAGAACCTTGAAGAGCCCAGCTACTCTGGGAAAATCTGAAATATGAATACCTGTAGAAAGGAACTTCCATCAGCTTGCTGGAAGCTGTACAGGAAATAAGCCACAGAAGCTTGAAAACAGCTTTTAGCTGACATTGCATTTCAAGTGATATGAAAACGTAATTGCAGTAATAGAGATTTTCTGTATAGATAAGCTTTCAAGCACAGCATTAAACGTTTTAATGCAGTGTTGGATATGTGGATATCTGTATGAAGGGCCTGAAGAACTGATTCTGGAATCTACTCCTACAGATTAGTGACAACTCTGCCTGGGAGGGCCATGAACAGTCTTTGAGCAATGGTGATCAATGGAATACCCAACTTGGATGTTTTTGAAATCACTCTGAATTTTCTCAAATGCACAATAATACTAGGGGTGTATATCTCATTAAGTACTCATTTAGCCCAAGAATATATTTAGTTGAAGTTAATCCCTGTTATCAGCATGGTGTTTTTATTTCACCAAGTCATACACTGACCTAAACAGGTCAGACTTCTCAGCAGCTGTTTGAAGTGCATGACACGTTCTGGATGGAAGCAGCTGTCAAGGAGTGTAATGAGTGCAGTTTTTTAGGAAATATAACTTAATTGTGGCTGATGCTGCTGAATTAGTCATATGTCCTTACTGCCAGGAAACACTGTCGTGGAGCTTTAGCTCTTCTATCTCATGACAGCATGTTTTACTACATGAATTTAGAAAAACAGCTGCAGTAATGAAATAATTCAAATTCTGCTCCTTACTCATGAATGTGCAAAAGCCATTCCAAACAACACAGCACAAAAAGGATTTTTTTTTCTGGGATCAAAATATGGCTCAGAACACAAAATGTTAAATTTTGGATTGTACAAATTCTGTGTCACTAACAGCATAGGATAGCTATCAATTAATTAGTTGAAAGCTTGTAAGTACAGACAAATCTTTTCTGAACACATATCTCTTGAAGAGGTCTTCACTTTCAATGTTGGTGTGCTAGTGAAAAATCGATTCTAGAATGTTAAATTAAAAATCACTGCAGAAGCATTTAAAGCACAAAGTCATAATAAATTCCACGTAGATTTTATCTGTTGATTTTTTACTGGGAAACTTATCAAACCATTCTAC